>NC_087066.1:11869096-12225144 GCF_963678635.1 Symsagittifera roscoffensis | reverse complement strand
TGTCCACCCTACCCTTCTAATAAAACGCAATTTCTTTATTGCATAATGGAAATATTAAAATAAGTTTTGCCAAATTGAAATTGAAACAAGACTGCTCGTATCAAGTTGAAGCCCTGAATGTTCCCATTGCCTTTTATGGTCTATTGAGCAGTAATAACTCGAAAAAAAAACATTTAAAAAAACGAAATAAATTTTTTTCGGAAATTTTTGTAAAAATCCCCCCACACATGCTAAAGGAAGTAGAAAATAAAACGTTTCGCTTCTAGCAGCAAACCAATTATGGAAAATAAGCTTTTTTCAACCAACTTGGAACAGTTTCTAAGACGGATTAAATCTCAGCTTACGCGAAAATAGCGTGAAATTTATTGCGATTCAATTGTTCCAAATTGGCCAAAATGGCAATCTTTAAACCCCCATAACATACGAAACTGATCACAGGTGAAACAAATATATAAATTTAAGCTCAAGACAATACCTTTTGAACGATATAAAAAAAATCCGTCAAAAATGGCTAGTTAATGAGTCGAAATTTGTCTGACGAAAAAAAACACCCCGAGGACAAACATTTTTTTGTTGTTGCGAAAGTGGAACAATGAAGAGAAAACGGCAAAAACATAGATTGCTTATCACACCAATTTCAATAGCAATTTGGTTACGTTTTCCACGTCCATTATTTTGAAAAGAAGCAAAACTTTGGTTATAAAAACTTACAAGTGGAGTGGAAAAAGAAAAGCCAAAGGCTTCAAACTTCAATTTAAAGAAGTTCTGTTAAAACTAAGTTTCGATATTAAAAACAGCAAAACAATGTGAAGGTATCAGAATCTGAACCTATGTTTGAAAATGATATCTGTTTTCCTGCTTTAAACAGAAGGACGGCTGTTTAAAAATAAAAGAAAGAATTCACTTCCAAAATCAAATCCAAAATTACAACAATTTTCGGAAATCGCACTTTTTCCACTCTCTCAACTTGTGGGCATCTGAACCTTTAGATAATTAAACATTTTTCTTTGAACACTATTTTGCACAAACTGATACGTAGCTCAGTTAAACAAATAAAAATTCAACAGAATCAGCTACTGAAAAAATTTGAATAAAAACCGAAACTAGACATAAATTAGTTCAAGTCTTAGATTCTAAGATTAAATGGTTTCAAGAGAAATTTTTGGTTAAGACTAACATACAAAATCTATATGAAAGGAGCAATATAAAACGAACGTAAAGATAGTCGCGCTAACATACTCCGCCCCCAAAAGAGCGAGAACGGGTACTCGCCGGTTGCCGATCTAAATACGGCGGACCGCGCAAGGCCGTCGTTACCGTAGTTCAACGACTTGACTCTTGCTAACGGGTTTTGGCCTCTGGGACTTTTGTCCTCAATCATACAAACGAGATCTCCAGTTTTCAGGTGTGATTCTGGAGAAGAAAACCATTTCGCTCGTTTGTTAAGCATTGGTACGTGCTCACGGAGCCAGCGAGTCAAGATGAGAACTGAAGAGAATTGAGCTCGATGTCGAATGATTGAATGTTTGCTCAAAATCAAGAGGCGGGAGGGTGTCCATGTAGAAAATTATCGTTTCGGCGTTATCGTTTCGGGATCAATCGGATCGGAGGATCCGGGTGCGAGCGGACGGTTGCTTAGAGAGCGCTCAACTGAACGTTGATCTGTGGACTTCATCAGTGAGTTTTCGTAATCCGAAAATGTCATAGAAGTTTTTTCCTAATGCTCCGGACGAGCCTTTCTCACACACCTCCCAGATGAGGAGCACTGGGTGAATTGAATTTCCAGATTTGGCCTTTTATGAGCCAGCAAAACGGGCGCATGGCGATTTCAAATCTCGGTTTAATAAGTCAGCTCTTTGGTCGAGCCAACGAAATCCGTATTATTGTCGGATATCATGTGACGGAAGCCAAGCAGTGAAGCGTTTTATGCGCATTACACAAGAATTTGTGTCGAAAGACGGAACAACTTCGAGATGAACGGCGCGAGTCGTCATACACATGAATAAGAAGCGAAGCGCCCACGTGAATAAGAAGCGCCAACGAGAACTTCTATATCAGGTTTGAAAGGTTAATCCTTAGATTTCAAAAAGTGTGGACTTTTCACCCAACCACTTTCTTTCCGCAGTTAGTTCCGCGGGTGGCGGTATCTGCTGGATTGTCGCCACTGGACACATGGGACCATTCATCAATTGTGATGGTTTCGAGAACTTCGAAAAACCGATTAGCCACAAAGACATGCAACTTGCTGGTAGAACTCAACTATTGCGGCACAGTAGTACTATCAGTTAACATGAATGATTATTTGAAAGTCATTGTTATTGGTTTCTCGATTTAAATTCTCAGACGGCTCTCCAGTAATGCTGCTTGCAACTCAAACTTAGGAATTGTTAGAGTTTTCATCGGCGCTACTCTAGCTTTTCTGAATACAAAAGTAATCTTGCTTTCATTTGTGACGACGAAACGACCGCGCAGGAAAGCAACCGAACGTAAGTAGTCGGGAAAGCAACCGAACAAAAGAACTGTCATCAAAAATGCATTTCTATTTGGTGTAACGAGGTAGCTAAGGAACAGCAAAAAACTGTTAAACAGCCAAGTTTTGATAATTTAGAGTGCCCTTCTATGAAGTTCATCTGAAGCACGCCTGACAATGGCTCAACCCACTTCTGACCAGGAAGACGCCAAACATCATTCAGTAAAAGGTGGGCACGAACGGTACCTTTAAATTGATTTCCTTTATAGTACTAACCTCGCTGTTTTCTGGATTTAATTATTCTGCAAAATCTGGATCATTGCTGACGAACGTGGTTAATCTCAACACTCCTAGAATTAGCAAACTTAAAAGATCTTGGCTGAATTTTAGAGCGGCTCTGAGATCGGCGATATATCTTAAGAAGTCATCCATATAAAAGGGACAGCGGAAGCTGGAGCTCATAAATCTCTTTCGGTTTGCTGGAGCTCATAAATTGCACAAGTGGGGAGTCTCGAGTTTCAAAAATGTCCCAAGCTTTCTGAAAAATCCTCACATCCGTTTTGGGATCCTCATGCCACAAAAAACGCAGATAATGTTGATCGATTGGTTTAACACCAACTTGCAAGAACATTCCTTCTATTTCAGCGGAAACTGCAAACTTGAACTGTCGGAACCGGAGGAGAATTGGTATTAAACTCTGTAGCAGACCAGCACCAACCAACAGAGAGTGATTCAACAATGTTCCTTGAGATTATGACTCACCATTTAGTACCCGTATCACTTTTTCATGTTCGTTGTGATTTATCACTGCATAATGTGGTAAGTACCATTCTCGAGCAGTGCAATTTTGTTGATCGTGCGGACCAGCAGGAACAATGTATCCTTTATCGAGATCGTCCTTGATGGTCTGACTATAGCGTTGCTTCAGACTGACGTCTTTATCGAATCTTTTTTGAGTGACTTTAATTTCGCGATAGTGTAATAGTAGAATTGGGGCAATTGCGTTTCGTTCTCAGTCCAGAGCATATCTACAAAATGTCGCTCTTGGTCACGACATGTGGACGACTAAAGTATTTGTACCGCAGCGGAGCGAGGACCGGCAGATTTGTAGGTTCCCTATGACTCAAATTCATACCACTGCTTGACTTGATCGACTACAAATTTATCTTTAACACAAAATTTGAAATTACCTGGAAAAATCCTGTGGAAGCTGGTAGAGGACTACTTAGCACCCAACACTTGGGAGATGAACAGCAAAAGGAGCGATTTACCTCGATTACATTCTAGTGCTTTATTCGCGTGAAAGCTGTCTTGTCATAGTATAATTTCTTCATCGGAACTTTTGTAGACAATGGGATCAAGATTTTAAAGATGCGGATAGAGTTGCTGAAGCAAAGGGACGTTCAGAACACACCTTCCCCCGTTATTATCTTCTTTAACAAACGAATAAACGTTAAACGATTAATTATCCGATAGTGAATTTACCATTTCTTCGACCTGCTTTGTGTTAATTGTCTGCTGGTAGTTCTTTCGAATCACAGTCAGCTCTAGTGGTAGTCCAGACAACTGAAGCTGCTTGGTGAGTTTCAAAGACAACCCCGAATGACTATATGCTCAGCCACACAAAACTAATCAGTTTGTGGTTATAGTTTCTGACAAAACTTTAAGGTTAGAACTTGAAAAAAACCTTTCACAATTACAGAAGATTCCAATCATGTTAGTAGGAAGATTTGTTAGTAGATTGGCGTACCTTATTGAGTAGACAGGCACCGAGTTTGATTTACTTTGACCCTTCTTGATTTGATCTTTGGGTGGAAAAACACGTTCTGTGCTGTGCAACAAAATGTTACGTAGTGCGCTCAGATCGGTATCTTGTGCAGTTTCTAGCTCCAGGACAGTTTCGAGCTAAATGGTCAAGTTGCATCCAGAAAAAGCACAACATCTGTTAGGCTGCTAACTTAGGACGATGCGTTGTGTTTTCTCGGTTACAGAAGACTCCACGTTAGTAGACAGAAGGTTAGAATGCAGGCGCTCAACTGCGTTGTGTTTTCTCGGTTACAGAAGACTCCACGTTAGTAGACAGAAGGTTAGAATGCAGGCGCTCAACTATTCCTTGAAATGTAGTAAAGTAGGGTGGCCCAAGTCTGCTTTGAACTTCACCCAAGACTGCTTCATTTTCGGTAGAGTTACAGAGAGCCTGGTTTAACAATGATACACCTTTGAGATCGGCACTATAATACGGGGACTTGAAAAAACCTACAAGGTTTGGAGCAGTTGATGCAAAAATGATGATGCTTTCGGAGTTATGCATCATTAGCGGCGGAAACTTATTGGTTTTGTCAAGATGCGCACTAACTACCATCTGAATTTGACCAAACTTGCGTTTCATATGTTCAATGCATTTTTGTACATCTTGTCTGAGTAAGCCGACTCAGATATAGCTGATTTAGTTTTGCCAGCCACGAGTGTCTTTAGGCACGTTAGCTTAACGTCATCATTCGTACTGGTGGAATCTGCAGAGTATGAAACTGTCCAAAACACTTATATCAATAGAGGGAGTCACCGTTATTTTGCGATAATTTCCATTCTGGTCCTTTCGACTGTAGTCGAGTCCTTTCGACTGTAGTTGAGTCATTCAGCTTAGTCTCAAATGGTAACCGTTTTGTCCTCAATTGCTTGTTCATAACGCGAAAATGTCGCGTCAGAGGCAGGCATTTGAAACGAAGTTGAGTTGGGATATGTCTCACCAATGTTCTGAGGAGTTTAAAGAAAAGGAAACGAATTCGGGTTTTGAGCGGAATATGGTTGACCATGAGGGGTCACGGTGGGAGCTACGTGGGACTGAGATAGACAGTGTGCGTTTAATCCCGCTGACGGTCCTGTGTGAGATTACCAAAATGGGTTCTCATTGCAACTTTCTACATCGAACCGATTGGGAGGTGCATTATATATAATTACTCTGTACGTTAAACAAGTAATTATCCGATAGTGAAGTGACCATTACTTCGACCTGTTTTGTGTTAATTAACTGCTGGGAGTTCATTCGATTCACAGTCAGCTCAAGTGGTGGTCCAGACAACTGAAGCTGCTTGGTGAGTTTCAAAGACAACCCCGAATGACTATATGCGCTGCCACACAAAACTAATCAGTTTGTGGTGATAGCTTCTGACAAAACGTTAAGGTTAGAACTTGAAAAATCCTTTCACAATTACAGAAGATTCCATGTTAGTAGGAAGATTTGTTAGTAGATTGGCGTACCTTATTGAGTAGACAGGCATCGAGTTTGATTTACTTTGATCCTCCTTGGCTTGATCTTTGGGTGGAAAAACACGTTCTGCGCCGTGCAACAAAACTTTACGTAGTGCGCTCAGATCGGTGTCTGTTGCATTTTCTAGCTCGAGGACATTTTCGAGCTAAATGGTCAAGTTGTATCCAGAAAAAGCAAAACATCTGTTTGGCTGCTAATTTAGCACGATTGCAGGTACGGCAGAATTACCAAACCATGTGGCGGGCGCAGTGCAACGAGTGCTAACTACTCCGGTGACGACACTCACGGACGGACGGGATGCGATAGTTGGACAGGTCGTGGTAGCTGAAACTTTTATAGCTAATGACGGTAACATCGACATGCTCGAAACTTGACTCGGATCAACACGGTACGGTTCAAAAGCAGTACTATCGTGGACGGTTCGACCATCGGTACTGACCTTTACTACAACAGCAAGGTCGAACAAACTGCCTTCTTGGACATTCACTTTGACATGGTCATCGTCAACTTGAAGCTCAATTTCAGTTAGAGTAGCTTCGGCTAACTTCAATCTATTCTCCTCAGCTAACTCTTCAAGCTCTGGTTGGTGTTTTTTCAGCACTAACTGGTGTTCTTATTGTTCAAACGGAATTTGATTTCATTCTGTCGTTCGATCTATTTTGGAAGGCGTTTCGCATAATTGGTTTCTCTGCTCTTCTGACTCGACAGCATTTAAGCGGTTTTGTAATTGCCGAATTATTTCACAAACAGTTTTTTTTTTTCAACTAAATTTGTAGTCTACTATGATGAATTGTTTTCAAAAACTCTTAGAAGACCTATAATTCGGGTTTCATGCATTAGTTATCCGTTTCTAATGTTTATCACAGCTTGGCAAAACAAATTTTGGTAGTCTCCCATTCGAGCTATGCTGAGGAACTGCTAGCAGAAACCATCAAACACAAAGTTATCAAAAATAGCAAAAATAGTGTCAAAATCATTGATTTTTCAGATATGAAATAACCAAACAAAAATAATTTTCAGATCTGATATTAGATCTAAAATTGATTTAATGGATCTGAAATAACCTAGAAAAACAAAACTTCAGAGCTGAAATTAGATCTGAACTAATCCATTCCTAAAGCATCCAAGCGTTATTTTAACATTTTACAACCCATTTCAAACCTGAAATTTAGTTCAAAAAAGATTTTTTTTTCAGATCTAAGCTAAAACATTTACTAGGTACAGGTAGACATAAAAAAAGTTCAAATTTAAGATTCTAAGATTAAAGGTTTCCTTAGTTTCAAGAGAAATTTATAGTTAAGAATAACGCAAAAAAGTTTTATAATAATTGACTAAATATAAAACGTACGTTTAGTTAGCCGCGCTATCGATCTGTATGCAAACTGATGTACAAAATTTTTTAACACTTATATTTTGAAATTTTCCAGGGTTGTTAAACTGGGAATGAGTCCCTGGCTCTTTTTCCTTCCCCCCCCCCCCCCCACCTCACACGAGCATCATTTTTATCGTGTAACGAGTGGTTATACAAGGTTAATTATGAAGACCAAATATGTTTGCCACGGCGTTATTAGTCCGTATGCCATTTTTCATAACAATCTAATAATGGGAACAAATTTTTCATTTGTAAAATTTTGCAGGTGGGGGGGCAGAAAAGTAAAAAGAACCGAGTCCCTTCGTGGTTGTTTATTAAATTTGTTTAGGAAAAACATGATAATTCGATATCGTATCAGAACAATGGTGAAAATCGTTGGCTCTTTTTGCTTTCCCCCCACCACACATGAGCTTCAATATATTAGTATAACGAGTGGCTTTACGAGGTTGAGCATGAAGACCAAATATGTTTGTAGTGGCCTTATTAGTCTGTGTAAATTTTCATAATAATCGGACAATGTGGTCAACAAACTTACATGTAAAAATTTGCAGGTGGGGGAAAAGGAAAAAGAGTCAAATCAATTAGTATTGTTGCCACCGCCCAATGCTAAAATTTGTTGGCACCACCCAATACTAAAAATACCATCAAAAATACGCTATAAAACGAAATCACCCTAGAGCACATATAGCGCTAGAGCGTATGGGCTCTTTTCCAGTTCCCCCTTTCAAAATACCGAATTTCTTGCTTGTTTTACGTGTTATTACGGCTAAACGCGTGATGATCAATGTAAATTATGAAGAAAAAAAATCTGCTCACAGTTGTCGATTTGTTCACCACGCCAAGTTTTATTGCATTTTGACAACGTTAATTAACGTTTTCAAAATTGAATTTGAAAGGCGGGGCTGGAAAAGAGCCAGCGTATGCAATGTTTTTAATGGAGAAAAAACGTGAGCTTAAATTTGAAAAGATATTTCACCTGTGATCTTTTTTTGTAAAGTTAAGGGGGTTTAAAGATTGCCATTTTGGCCAAATTGAGATAGTTAACGCGTAAGCGGAGACTTAATCCGTCTAGAAATCGTTCCAAATTGGTTGAAGGAAGCTTATTTGCTACAATTGATTCGTTACTAGGGGCAAAGTTCATCATTTTTTACTTTATATGGAGTGTGGGGGGCTACTAGTAACGAAAGTAGCGGAACATTTGAGCTCGGGGTGGGTTTTTTCTTCAGTCATACAAACGAGATCTCCAGTTTTCCGGTGTGATTCTGGAGAAAAAAACCATTTCGCTCGTTTGTTAAGCATTGGTACGTGCTCACGGAGCCAGCGAGTCAAGATGAGAACTGAAGAGAATTGAGCTCGATGTCGAATGATTGAATGTTTGCTCAAAATCAAGAGGCGGGAGGGTGTCCATGTAGAAAATTATCGTTTCGGCGTTATCGTTTCGGGATCAATCGGATCGGAGGATCCGGGTGCGAGCGGACGGTTGCTTAGAGACCGCTCAACTGAACGTTGATCTGGGGACTTCATCAGTGAGTTTTCGTAATCCGAAAATGTCATAGAAGTTTTTTCCTAATGCTCCGGACGAGCCTTTCTCACACACCTCCCAGATTGAATTTCCAGATTTGGCCTTTTATGAGCCAGCAGAACGGGCGCATGGCGATTTCAAATCTCGGTTTAATAAGTCAGCTCTTTGGTCGAGCAGACGAAATCCGTTTTATTGTCGGATATCATGTGACGGAAGCCAAGCAGTGAAGCGTTTTATGCGCATTACACGAGAATTTGTGTCGAAAGACGGAACAACTTCGAGATGAACGGCGCGAGTCGTCATACACATGAATAAGAAGCGAAGCGCCCACGTGAATAAGAAGCGCCAACGAGAACTTCTATATCAGGTTTGAAAGGTCAATCCTTAGATTTCAAAAAGTGTGGACTTTTCACCCAACCACTTTCTTTCCGCAGTTAGCTCCGCGGGTGGCGGTATCTGCTGGATTGTCGCCACTGGACACATGGGACCATTCATCAATTGTGATGGTTTCGAGAACTTCGAAAAACCGATTAGCCACAAAGACATGCAACTTGCTGGTAGAACTCAACTATTGCGGCACAGTAGTACTATCAGTTAACATGAATGATTATTTGAAAGTCATTGTTATTGGTTTCTCGATTTAAATTCTCAGACGGCTCTCCAGTAATGCTGCTTGAAACTCAAACTTAGGAATTGTTAGAGTTTTCATCGGCGCTACTCTAGCTTTTCTGAATACGAAAGTAATCTTGCTTTCATTTGTGACGACGAAACGACCGCGCAGGAAAGCAACCGAACGTAAGTAGTCGGGAAAGCAACCGAACAAAAGAACTGTCATCAAAAATGCATTTCTATTTGGTGTAACGAGGTAGCTAAGGAACAGCGAAAAACTGTTAAACAGCCAAGTTTTGATAATTTAGAGTGCCATTCTATGAAGTTCATCTGAAGCACGCCTGACAATGGCTCAACCCACTTCTGACCAGGAAGACGCCAAACATCATTCAGTAAAAGGTGGGCACGAACGGTACCTTTAAATTGATTTCCTTTATAGTACTAACCTCGCTGTTTTCTGGATTTAATTATTCTGCAAAATCTGGATCATTGCTGACGAACGTGGTTAATCTCAACACTCCTAGAATTAGCAAACTTAAAAGATCTTGGCTGAATTTTAGAGCGGCTCTGAGATCGGCGATATATCTTAAGAAGTCATCCATATAAAAGGGACAGCGGAAGCAGCTGGTGGAAACTTGTCACAGTTATCTCTTTCGGTTTGCTGGAGCTCATAAATTGCACAAGTGGGGAGTCTCGAGTTTCAAAAATGTTCCAAGCTTTCTGAAAAATCCTCACATCCGTTTTGGGATCCTCATGCCACAAAAAACGCAGAGAATGTTGATTGATTGGTTTAACACCAACTTGCAAGAACATTCCTTCTATGTCAGCGGAAACTGCAAACTTGAACTGTCGGAACCGGAGGAGAATTGGTATTAAACTCTGTAGCAGACCAGCACCAACCAACAGAGAGTGATTCAACAATGTTCCTTGACATTATGACTCACCATTTAGTACCCGTATCACTTTTTCATGCTCGTTGTGATTTATCACTGCATAATGTGGTGAATACCATTCTCGAGCAGTGCAATTTTGTTGATCGTGCGGACCAGCAGGAACAATGTATCCTTTATCGAGATCGTCCTTGATGGTCTGACTATAGCGTTGCTTCAGACTGACGTCTTTATCGAATCTTTTTTGAGTGACTTTAATTTCGCGATAGTGTAATAGTAGAATTGGGGCAATTGCGTTTCGTTCTCAGTCCAGAGCATATCTACAAAATGTCGCTCTTGGTCACGACATGTGGACGACTAAAGTATTTGTACCGCAGCGGAGCGAGGACCGGCAGATTTGTAGGTTCCCTATGACTCAAATTCATACCACTGCTTGACTTGATCGACTACAAATTTATCTTTAACACAAAATTTGAAATTACTTGGAAAAATCCTGTGGAAGCTGGTAGAGGACTACTTAGCACCCAACACTTGGGAGATGAACAGCAAAAGGAGCGATTTACCTCGATTACATTCTAGTGCTTTATTCGCGTGAAAGCTGTCTTGTCATAGTATAATTTCTTCATCGGAACTTTTGTAGACAATGGGATCAAGATTTTAAAGATGCGGATAGAGTTGCTGAAGCAAAGGGACGTTCAGAACACACCTTCCCCCGTTATTATCTTCTTTAACAAACGAATAAACGTTAAACGATTAATTATCCGATAGTGAATTTACCATTTCTTCGACCTGCTTTGTGTTAATTGTCTGCTGGTAGTTCTTTCGAATCACAGTCAGCTCTAGTGGTAGTCCAGACAACTGAAGCTGCTTGGTGAGTTTCAAAGACAACCCCGAATGACTATATGCTCAGCCACACAAAACTAATCAGTTTGTGGTTATAGTTTCTGACAAAACTTTAAGGTTAGAACTTGAAAAAACCTTTCACAATTACAGAAGATTCCAATCATGTTAGTAGGAAGATTTGTTAGTAGATTGGCGTACCTTATTGAGTAGACAGGCATCGAGTTTGATTTACTTTGACCCTTCTTGATTTGATCTTTGGGTGGAAAAACACGTTCTGTGCTGTGCAACAAAATGTTACGTAGTGCGCTCAGATTGGTATCTTGTGCAGTTTCTAGCTCCAGGACAGTTTCGAACTAAATGGTCAAGTTGCATCCAGAAAAAGCACAACATCTGTTAGGCTGCTAACTTAGGACGATGCGTTGTGTTTTCTCGGTTACAGAAGACTCCACGTTAGTAGACAGAAGGTTAGAATGCAGGCGCTCAACTATTCCTTGAAATGTAGTAAAGTAGGGTGGCCCAAGTTCGCTTTGAACTTCACCCAAGACTGCTTCATTTTTGGTAGAGTTACAGAGAGCCTGGTTTAACAATGATACACCTTTGAGATCGGCACTATAATACGGGGACTTGAAAAAACCTACAAAGTTTGGAGCAGTTGATGCAAAAATGATGATGCTTTCGGAGTTATGCATCATTAGCGGCGGAAATTTATTGGTTTTGTCAAGATGCGCACTAACTACCATCTGAATTTGACCAAACTTGCGTTTCATATGTTCAATGCATTTTTGTACATCTTGTCTGAGTAAGCCGACTCAGATATAGCTGATTTAGTTTTGCCAGCCACGAGTGTCTTTAGGCACGTTAGCTTAACGTCATCATTCGTACTGGTGGAATCTGCAGAGTATGAAACTGTCCAAAACACTTATATCAATAGAGGGAGTCACCGTTATTTTGCGATAATTTCCATTCTGGTCCTTTCGACTGTAGTCGAGTCCTTTCGACTGTAGTTGAGTCATTCAGCTTAGTCTCAAATGGTAACCGTTTTGTCCTCAATTGCTTGTTCATAACGCGAAAATGTCGCGTCAGAGGCAGGCATTTGAAACGAAGTTGAGTTGGGATATGTCTCACCAATGTTCTGAGGAGTTTAAAGAAAAGGAAACGAATTCGGGTTTTGAGCGGAATATGGTTGACCATGAGGGGTCACGGTGGGAGCTACGTGGGACTGAGATAGACAGTGTGCGTTTAATCCCGCTGACGGTCCTGTGTGAGATTACCAAAATGGGTTCTCATTGCAACTTTCTACATCGAACCGATTGGGAGGTGCATTATATATAATTACTCTGTACGTTAAACAAGTAATTATCCGATAGTGAAGTGACCATTACTTCGACCTGTTTTGTGTTAATTAACTGCTGGGAGTTCATTCGATTCACAGTCAGCTCAAGTGGTGGTCCAGACAACTGAAGCTGCTTGGTGAGTTTCAAAGACAACCCCGAATGACTATATGCGCTGCCACACAAAACTAATCAGTTTGTGGTGATAGCTTCTGACAAAACGTTAAGGTTAGAACTTGAAAAATCCTTTCACAATTACAGAAGATTCCATGTTAGTAGGAAGATTTGTTAGTAGATTGGCGTACCTTATTGGGTAGACAGGCATCGAGTTTGATTTACTTTGATCCTCCTTGGTTTGATCTTTGGGTGGAAAAACACGTTCTGCGCCGTGCAACAAAACTTTACGTAGTGCGCTCTGATCGGTGTCTGTTGCATTTTCTAGCTCGAGGACATTTTCGAGCTAAATGGTCAAGTTGTATCCAGAAAAAGCAAAACATCTTTTTGGCTGCTAATTTAGCACGATTGCAGGTACGGCAGAATTACCAAACCATGTGGCGGGCGCAGTGCAACGAGTGCTAACTACTCCGGTGACGACACTCACGGACGGACGGGATGCGATAGTTGGACAGGTCGTGGTAGCTGAAACTTTTATAGCTAATGACGGTAACATTGACATGCTCGAAACTTGACTCGGATCAACACGGTACGGTTCAAAAGCAGTACTATCGTGGACAGTTCGACCATCGGTACTGACCTTTACTACAACAGCAAGGTCGAATAAACTGCCTTCTTGGACATTCACTTTGACATGGTCATCGTCAACTTGAAGCTCAATTTCAGTTAGAGTAGCTTCGGCTAACTTCAATCTATTCTCCTCAGCTAACTCTTCAAGCTCTGGTTGGTGTTTCTTCAGCACTAACTGGTGTTCTTATTGTTTCAAACGGAATTTGATTTCATTCTGTCGTTCGATCTATTTTGGAAGGCGTTTCGCATAATTGATTTCTCGGCTCTTCTGACTCGACAGCATTTAAGCGGTTTTGTAATTGCCGAATTATTTCTTAAACAGTTTTTTTTTCAACTAAATTTGTAGTCTACTATGATGAATTGTTTTCAAAAACTCTTAGAAGACCTATAATTCGGGTTTCATGCATTAGTTATCCGTTTCTAATGTTTATCACAGCTTGGCAAAACAAATTTTGGTAGTCTCCCATTCGAGCTATGCTGAGGAACTGCTAGCAGAAACCATCAAACACAAAGTTATCAAAAATAGCAAAAATAGTGTCAAAATCATTGATTTTTTAGATATGAAACCAAACAAAAATAATTTTCAGATCTGATATTAGATCTAAAATTGATTTGTTGGATCTGAAATAACCAAGAAAAACAAAACTTCAGAGCTGAAATTAGATCTGAACTAATCCATTCCTAAAGCATCCAAGCGTTATTTTAACATTTTACAACCCATTTCAAACCTGAAATTTAGTTCAAAAAAGATTTTTTTTTCAGATCTAAGCTAAAACATTTACTAGGTACAGGTAGACATAAAAAAGTTCAAACTTAAGATTCTAAGATTAAAGGTTTTCTTAGTTTCAAGAGAAATTTATAGTTAAGACTAACGCAAAAAAGTTTTATATTAATTGACTAAATATAAAACGTACGTTTAGTTAGCCGCGCTATCGATCTGTATGCAAACTGATGTACAAATTTTTTTAACACTTATATTTTGAAATTTTCCAGGGTTGTTAAACTGGGAATGAGTCCCTGGCTCTTTTTCCTTCCCCCCCCCCCCCCCCCCCCACCTCACACGAGCATCATTTTTATCGTGTAACGAGTGGTTATACAAGGTTAATTATGAAGACCAAATATGTTTGCCACGGCGTTATTAGTCCGTATGCCATTTTTCATAACAATCTAATAATGGGAACAAATTTTTCATTTGTAAAATTTTGCAGGTGGGGGGGGGCAGAAAAGTAAAAAGAACCGAGTCCCTTCGTGGTTGTTTATTAAATTTGTTTAGGAGCAGTATACGAGCAGTCTTGTTTGGTTTTGGCATAATTTGAATTAGACAATTCTTTTTTTCAGAATGAAGCCTCAGCAAGTTTTTGTGCTCTGTGCATTGCTACTATGATCTGCCTGGTAGCGTCAGTTAAAATGAGACGTCCTTTCTCAGACTATGCAGAATTGGACCCTGCAGCCAATGAACGTTTCCTTGACCCTCAAATTGATTTTATAGGGTTATGTCTGATAGCATGAATGTGAATGAACTCATATCACAGGATAAAATAACGCCTAAACCAAGTGGAAAAGACAATTAAAGAAAAAAACATTTTGAAAAAGCCTTATTTTGGTTGACTTATAGAACAGTTCGGACATGGGCTCTTTTTCCTTTCCCCCCACCGGCAAATTTGTATAATTCAAAATTCTGCTCACATTGTCCGATTGTCATGAAAATTGACATGCAGACTTATTAGGAGGAAAAAAGCCAGGAAATGGCTCATTCCACCCCGTTTTCAAATGACTTTTTTCCTGATAGGTGTTTTCCGATTAGCTGTGGCTAAACGCGTGATATAACGATGAAATATAAGACGAACAAATCTGTTGAAAAACTCAAAGTATCATGACTTCCTTGAGCTAGTTAAGAAAAACTGAAATTACAAGTTCACCGGAACCAGAATACCTTACTTCTTGTCTATTTAAAAGGCTTGTTTTTGTTACCACTAACGCCCGCAACTTCAAAATTTCAAAAACTTCCATTATCAAGAAAATTATTCAAATTGATGTATCAACCTCCCATTTTTTGCATTTTTTCCGGTTGCTTGGAGTTTTTGTTCTTGAAATATAAATTTTGTATCAATTTTTTTAAAAACATGTTTTTTACCATACCGTGACAAAATTTCGACTATCGCGACCGAGATACGCTAGTTCTAGACTAATTTCCAAAATTAATTTTCAACCAATAAGGCTGAGACACCGTACTTGCATTACGAGGCCAAGCTGTGCACAGAAACCCAGAGACAACTCTGGAAACTTTTTCTAACAAGTGCAAGGTTACCCTCGACAAAAATTTTCGTGGATTCGGCGCAAAAAACTTGTTCTTTAAACTATGTCGGCACATTAGTTTTTTCGCGGGTTTTGCAACAAATGAAAATAGCTAGGGTTCCGAATCAGCGAAATGGACGAAATCCGCAAAATGCAAGTGGAATTCGCTTACGTTTGCAGTCTCCGGGAAAAAATGGTTGTTTCTTTTGTTATGAAAAACGCGAAAAAGCTAACGTATCGACAATGTTTACGCTACAGACACATGAGCGCGGAATCCACTTAGTCATGGAATTCATTACCTTCTTAACAAGTTCAAAGACTCGGCTCTGGATTCCAGTGATCTACAAGCACCCATTTGTGCACCTATCCAGTGCACTTTTTGGCCTCGTTTTGTTCTATTGAAACAAATATTGTATGGATTTTAAAACTGAGAAGCTTAACATTGCATTCTATTTGTTTTATCTGCCCAACAAATAGGAGGTTTGCAGGCAATGCGACGTCTGCAAAGTCTGCAAAGTCGGAACATAAGTCTGCAAAGTCTGAACATAAGTCTGCAAAGTCTGAACATAAGTCTGCAAATACTGATTATGAGTCTGCAAAGTCTGAACATAAGTCTGCAAAGTCTGAACATAAGTCTGCAAAGTCTGATTATACGTCTGCAAAGTCTAAACATAAGTCTGCAAAGTCTGAACGTATAGTCTACAAAGTCTGAACATCAGTCGGTAAAACGGAGTCGTGGTTTTATGTTCAGTTATAATTAGTCTGAATCGATCCGCATGGGGACCGAAATTTTGAAGTCGCCACGCAGGTCAAAATCTGCAAAGTTTAAACATAAGTCTGCAAATCTGAACATTACGCTTTATGTCAATGCGGGTCGAACACAAAAACTAAACAAAAAATCGAATCGATCAAATTAAAGTCAAACACAAACAAAACTTCACCAAGAATTCAATCTTGTTGTCGTATTGTTTTGCTTACAAAACTGTTAAACAGTTGCAATTAGCTAAAAAAATCCGGTATATATGTATTTTTAAAGTGCATTTGGCTAGAACAGCATATTTGCTGATCATATACAGGATCACCACGAGAAGGCCTGCACAATGTCCGACAGTAAACTCTTAGCAATGTTTTTAGGACAATGATAAAAAAATCTTTACTATAAAAATTGAAATCTAGAAAACAGTCAAATGAAACAATTATTTTTCCAGTTACATTTAAATAAATCAATCAAAAAGGACAAGTAAATGACTAACACATTTTTAAGTTCCCTTAAAGCTAAAATAGAAATGAAATTTTGTCTGATTTTTTTGCCTGTAAAATTGTTCAGAGATGTAAATTGGAAAACTATCCAGTATAACTGTGTATTTAACGTTCAGTTAGCTAAACCAACATATTTACTGATCGTATACAAGACCGCCACTAGAAAGCCAAACGTGTTGTCAAAGTAAAATCTACGCAAAATTTTTTGGGCAATGACGAAAAAATCAGCAGGAAAAAAACTAGTTATCTGGAGAATGATCAATTATTGGACTCAATGAAAACAAAAAAAGGATGCTAATTTTCCAATTTTTTTGAATTTTGAGTCCGAAGTATTGAACAATCACTTCTATACTACTGATATTTCAAGAACTTGTTATGCTTAAAACGATTTTAGGTGACAAAATGCCTTGCGAAAGCTGCATTTAGAGTTCTATTTTTCCGCTGTGAATTACATTTTACAAAATTTGACCGCTCTAAATCAACAGTTCAGTTTAGCCCAAAACACTTAAGCTTCTCAAACACACAGGTAAAGCTGAACGTCGCACGATTTCTGATACAAGAGAAGTTCTTGAGCATGACCCTCAAGAATTAGCAACAATGAAATTGAAATTGGAACTAGAAAAACGAGAAAAAGAACGTTTTTTATAGAGTTGCTAGAAAAGTTGGTTTTGAGCATTCAAAAAAAGATGCCTGACTCTTATTGAACTTAAAAATAAAACCGCTAATAACCGATTTCTGTAAAAAAATCCGTGCACATTGAAGTACGAAGCAAAACCTTCAAAAAATATCCAACAAAATGCAACAAATCTTCGCAAAAAGATTTGTGACTTTAGTTTTTCTACTAGTCAGAAAAATGATAAAAAACGAGACAACTGATTATCTCGGAAACTTATGATTATGTACCTCCTGAAAAAAAACGTGATTTTTTATCCAGGGAGTTAGAAAACGGGCAATTGAAATTGAAATTCAAGAGCACAATCAACAACAATAACGGACAATTGAAAAGTTAACTGCACAATTGGAAAAACACAAAAGACAATGAAGGTGAATATTAATTAAAAATTTATTGCTTATTCAACGATGTCTGCATACAATCCTTTTTCTAAAAAAATTGTTCTATCAGTCTAAAATTTTGTCGCAGTCTTTTTATGAAAAAAGAAACTTTGATAATTGGGCGAAAAGGAGTGGAAAATAGTCCCGCTCAACTTTTGGTTTTAGTGAAAATCATTTGCACATCTCTGATTAATTTTAGAAAAATATTTACTTAATCGGTCAATCTTTATAATCAATAATAATCTACTTTTATTGATTTTTTTTGCTTTGAAAACTTGTAACCTTAAAATCCTTTTCAATCATTTAGTTGATTGAAATGGATTATAAGGCTACAAGTTTTTCAAGCAAGAAAGTTCAAAATTAGTTATTATCAATTAAAATGGCTTACCAATAAATTTTTTTTCTAGAACTATTCAGAAATTATTTCAAAAAAGACAAAATTTGAACGGTCTCTTTTCCACTCCCCCTCCCCCATTTTCTAAAGATTATTTTTTCATGATTGATTAACGAGTTTTTTTTTTGCTAAAACATGATGTCAAAAACAAACAACAAATCTATTCACAAGGGTTAATTTGTTCACTACTTAAAGTTTGTAAAAATGGGGATTTCAACCACGCACACAAAAGATTTTTGACACACTACAATTCTGACACGCTATAGAATGACACACTATAAAATGACACACTATTTAAAAAAGTACACACACTTTAAGTAACCGCAATCTCTAGTATCAATATAAAATTAACGCCGTAGAGTTATGAAATCACAGCTAGAATTAGAATCAAACATTTTTACTATAAAACAGCAGCAGAGTAATTTGTAAAAAAAATGAGTAAAACCTAATCTTAGAGAAAAAGACTTCCCTCAATTGGGGCAACCCAAATGATCGAAGTCCAGGATTGTCTCGTCTCAAGCGAGTGACTGGTTGCTATCGCACTCGTCGAGGCCTTTTTTATCTTTGATTTGTACTGCGGCTGCACCTGCTTCCTTTTTAATATCTCAAGGCAACCTCTGATCGAAAAACACACGCTAGGTCTAATCGAGGCAAAAGCTCTCCCACACCAGGACAGTCCAAGTGCACGAGATTTACAGACAAAAAATTTTCTTCTCAAGTAGGTGGTTCGCACTTATTACGCTCACCCAGGCCTTCTTCTATGTGTCGCGGAGTGTCCCAGCTGCCCTACTATGTAGCTCAAGACAACCACACAACCAAAATCACGATTCAAAAAAAATTGTTGTAATACTATTGATGCAGCCCATTTAAAATCCAAATTTGGTCGCGAATCTCTGGACAGCTTGTCTGTTGATCCCTAATAAGTCCTTTCAATCAACCTTCCGTTTCACTTCTTAGGTATTTTAGGTGAGTTCAATTTACTTCGGAGAGTGCTCTAAAAGTTTTTTTAGGAAAGTATCTAAGAGGCTTGAGTTACTTCGGAGGGTTAGTTCAAAGGCTTCCTTTTGATGACTTAGGAGGGTACCTAAGTGATAAAAGTAACTTCGGACGGTTACTTTGGAGGGTGTCTTAATTTTTAGAAGTCTTAATTTTCACCTCGAAGCCGTCTCCGGATAGTGTCAAAACGCTCTAGTACAGACTTGCTTGGCTTTGAAGTTTTCTTTTCAGAGAAAAACTTTCCTTGAATGGTTACTTCGGTGAGTACATATCCCGCCGTTCTTAGGGCGTTCATTTTGTATTTTGAAGATTTTCATTAACCGTTCAACCTTCCTTCTAGATTAAAAAGTTATATTGAACAAAAATTTCGACCGTCCAGTGAGTTCCTCAACTTTTAAACCCCCCGAATCGAAGTTTTTATATATATTTTTTTTCTACTGAAGTCTAATAACTTAAAAACTGTTACGGATCAGGAAAAGCTGTGCAAACTTCAACTATTGGTACCAAAAGTATCCCGATTGGTTTGGTGGCCTTTGGGAAACTAGCAAGAACGTGTTTGTCAATTTGGTTTTCAGAAAGTTGTTTTACAATTCCTGTTCAAACCGCTGGAAGTTATTTGAAATCAGTGCAGTAGCTATTGACATCACTGCGCTGCAACAATGCAAAAAAAATGGACTAAAATTGGTTAAGAAATCAAAATTCGGTCAAGAACTATCAATATTGGACCCTTCAAATCCTGCCTTTTCTGATCCTAACAAGTCTATCTCAATTTTCAGGGCTAATGGGAGGGTTGCTTCAAAACCGGTTGCTTCAAACAAACTTTATAGCGCAACAAATTTATCACTTTATCTGAAAAAAACCCTAATTTTTGACCTCTCAAACATATAGATCAGAAAAGCACAAAGTTTCAATCAAAAATTGCCTTTTTCTCCACTTTTTTGAGTTTGCGCAAATTCTTCTATTAGTGGGGTTGAACTACGCAGCACTTCGCTGTGCAGACACTTTTCTCTGTGGATGTTAACCGTGGTTTTCCCTGCTGTGTCCGGTGCACGTCTGTCCACTTGCTATACTACCTTCCGATCACTGGTAAACGTTCTTAAATACTCGGACACCACTCAACAAACGGCTCCACAAACACTTAAGACAATTGATTTATCTTTCAGAAACGATATATACCAATCTGAAACAAAAAACTGTTAAGAAAGTCGAATTGCATCTTATTCGGGAAGAATATACAAACTGTTTTTTTAAAATTATTTCTTTGTTTTTTTATTTCTGTGCTTCAAGGTAAAATAGTTTTCATTTTTGTTGTAGTTGTACACCATTTTTATTTAATTTTTGCTTTCTGTTTGTTTGTTCCTGGTCCCAGAGCAATGAAGTAGTGGGTTCTTGACTTCTCAATTCACACGCTGCCTCCCAAAAAGTTTTTTGTTCTTAACTATGTTAAAAAGCTAAATCAAGTCGGAGGATACGAGTCTTTCGGCTACCCCGATACAAGACATTAAGGCCCTTAACTCGATCACTTGTTTGGAGCGGAGGGTCCATCGCAAAAACGTTCGCTGATCATAATTGTGATGCCGTAAGCAAGCTCTTACAAGAGCCCCATAAAAACAGCTAGGTTACATTAGACCAGAAATTACACAGCGGCGGAAATTGAAAAAAGACCCTATTGACAACTGGCTTACGTCAGAAACTTTAATCTTACGTGTTTTTCAACGTCTCGGTCCTAGCCAGTTGATTTTCAGCCTGTTAAGACTGCCCCTAATTAGAATATTTTGGGCGGTTTTTAAAAAGTTTTTGGCAGGGATTTACTGCTACGTTTCTCAGGTATGAATCACGTTTGTAAATTGTTAGGTGAGTCTCATACTGCATTCGCAATGAGTTAGAACCAATGAAAGGCAAATCACGGAGTTGTTTTCTAAAAGTTCTAAGAAAAAAAAACAACTTTTTAAGACCGATCTCAGAAAATTTCAAATATAACACCTTTTTCAAAGTGACGCCAGCTAGTCGTCATTAGCGTTTGCTCCTATTTTCCGACGCTTTGTAAATTTTTGGTGAATGTTACATTACAATTTCTTTGAATATTTTAGGGCTGAATATAACAGTTTCAGTTTTTTTAGCTCTTTTTATAAGCGAACTCGAATTGAAGAATTTAATTATGACAATATGGACAATCCATGATAAAATTGGAATTTAAATATTTAAAATAAGTAGTCGAAAAAGGCACAAAGTCGCCATGATTGGTAATAGTTGAACTTGAAAACGAACTTGAGTATACTTTGAATTTGAGGTGATACATGCATGAGCTAGTTTACACATCTTCTAGCCCTCACCTAGTAGCTCCTATTGAAACTCAAAATCTTTGTGCTTGGAATGCTGGAAAATCCCATTGTTGAAGATCTCGTTGATGGTTCCTTCAATGAAAGAGACTGGTCAACGTCCACGATGCTGTTGCAAAGTTTACAAAGAAGGACCATGTCAGCTTTACTTAATCGGAAACTGATGGGGAGTAATCAAAGGTTTCTCAAGGCTGAAACATAGGATTGTTTGTAAGAAAATTAGCGAACTACATTAGCCTGAAACGTTCCAAGTTTCTTTCAATTAGTAAAGGAAAAGTTTCATACTTGTGAGCCATATAGCAATAAATAAAGAAGACGTGACGTATGAAGCACTATTTTCTTAGAAGTAGAACGTTGAAAGGTAAATTGCGTCTTAGAAAAATGAACACGGATAAACATTTTCGCTAAATTAAGAAGAATAAGTTTATGACAATTTAATTTAGTTGATAACAATCAATTCTAAAATTGCCACTAGAGAACTGATTTGAAATGACAACTTCAAAAGAAAAAATTTTTCATTCGAAGGGATGAAAATTTATTTTATTTGCAATGGACCAATTTAAAAAGGAATCAAGATCCTGTTGAATGAGAGTGGGCGACGCGCTGAGAGAAGGATTTTTTAATCATCGGCAAAGAGAAATTATGACACATTTTTTTGCTTGAGTTAGGTCATTAGTTATTATAACAAATAGTAGAGGTCCCAGTATACTACCTTGAAGGATTTCGGGGTTCTTTTCTAAAAGTTCCTCAGAAAAAGGACAACTTCATAAGACCGATCTCAGAAAATTTCAAATTAAACAACTTTTTTCAAAGTAACGCCAGCTAGTCGTCATTAGCGTTTGCTCGTACTTTCCGACGCTTTGTAAATTTTTGGTGAATGTTACATTACAATTTCTTTGAATATTTTAGGGCTGAATATAACAGTTTCAGTTTTTTTTAGCTCTTTTTATAAGCGAACTCGAGTTGAAGAAATTAATTATGACAATATGGACAACCCATGATAAAATTGGAATTTAAATATTTAAAATAAGTAGTCGAAAAAGGCACAAAGTCGCCATGATTGGTAACAGTTGAACTTGAAACTGAACTTGAGTATACTTTGAATTTGAGGTGATACATGCATGAGCTAGTTTACACATCTTCTAGCCCTCACCTAGGAGCTCCTATTGAAACTCAAAATCTTTGTGCTTGGAATGCTGGAAAATCCCATTGATGAAGATCTCGTTGATGGTTCCTTCAATGAAAGAGACTGGTCAACGTCCACGATGCTGTTGCAAAGTTTACAAAGAAGGACCATGTCAGCTTTACTTAATCGGAAACTGATGGGGAGTAATCAAAGGTTTCTCAAGGCTGAAACATAGGATTGTTTGTAAGAAAATTAGCGAACTACATTAGCCTGGAACGTTCCAAGTTTCTTTCAATTAGTAAAGGAAAAGTTTCATACTTGTGAGCCATATAGCAATAAATAAAGAAGACGTGACGTATGAAGCACTATTTTCTTAGAAATAGAACGTTGAAAGGTAAATTGCGTCTTAGAAAAATGAACACGGATAAACATTTTCGCTAAATTAAGAAGAATAAGCTTATGACATTTTAATTTAGTTGATAACAATCAAGTATAAAATTGCCACTAGAGAACTGATTTGAAATGATGACTTCAAAAGATAAAATTTTTCATTCGAAGGGATGAAAATTTATTTTATTTGCAATGGACCAATATAAAAAGGAATGGACCAATATTGCTTGGAATGCTGGAAAATCCCATTGTTGAAGATCTTGTTGATGGTTCCTTCAATGAAAGAGACTGGTCAACGTCCACAATGCTGTTGCAAAGTTTATAAAGAAGGACCAAGTCAGCTTTACTTAATCGGAAACTGATGGGGAGTAATCAAAGGTTTCTCAAGGCTGAAATATATGATTGTTTTTAAGAAAACTAGCGAACTACTTTAGCCTGGAACTTTCCAAGTTTCTTTCAACTAGTAGAAGAAAAGTTTCATACTTGAGTGCCATATAGCAGTAGAAAAAGAAATCGTGACGTATCAAGCACTATTTTCTTAGAAATAGAACGTTGAAAGATAAATTGCGTCTTGGGAAAAATGAACACGGATGAACGTTTTTGCTAAATTAAGAAGAAAAAGCTTATGACAATTTAGTTTAGTTGATAACAATCAAGTAAAAAATTGCCATTAGAGAACTGATTTGAAATGAAGACTTCCAAAGATAAAAATTTTCATTCGAAGGGATGAAAATTTATTTTATTTGCAATGGACCAATATAAAAAGGAATGGACCAATATTGCTTGGAATGCTGGAAAATCCCATTGTTGAAGATCTTGTTGATGGTTCCTTCAATGAAAGAGACTGGTCAACGTCCACAATGCTGTTGCAAAGTTTATAAAGAAGGACCAAGTCAGCTTTACTTAATCGGAAACTGATGGGGAGTAATCAAAGGTTTCTCAAGGCTGAAATATATGATTGTTTTTAAGAAAACTAGCGAACTACTTTAGCCTGGAACTTTCCAAGTTTCTTTCAACTAGTAGAAGAAAAGTTTCATACTTGAGTGCCATATAGCAGTAGAAAAAGAAATCGTGACGTATCAAGCACTATTTTCTTAGAAATAGAACGTTGAAAGATAAATTGCGTCTTGGGAAAAATGAACACGGATGAACGTTTTTGCTAAATTAAGAAGAAAAAGCTTGTGACAATTTAGTTTAGTTGATAACAATCAAGTAAAAAATTGCCACTAGAGAACTGATTTGAAATGAAGACTTCCAAAGATAAAAATTTTCATCCGAAGGGATGAAAAATTAGTTTATTTGCAATTAACCAATATAAAAAGGAATCAAGATCTTGTTGAATGTGAGTGGGACGCTGCGGGAAGGATTTTTTAATCATCAGCAAAGAGAAATTATGACCCATTATTTTAGCTTGAGTTAGGTCATTAGTAATTTTAACAAATTGTAGAGGCCTCAAAACACTACATTGAAGGATTTTGGAGGTAAGTCCAGCTAAAGAAAAAAACGTTTGGCTAATTTTATTTGTTTGACAATCAACAACAAGGTTAGAATGAAACAAAGTCAGAAATCAAAAGTGGGCTACAGAATCAAAATATTTTTTCACATTGAATTACACTGAAAAACACAGAACTGCTGAATCAGATGCCAGATATATTTCATCGAGGTAAAAAATCATTTGAGTAACAGTGCTTTTCTTTGTCATTAAACCAAGCGGACGACAATCAATAAGATGACAAATCTTGGGGTAGATAAAACTGAACAAAATCCGCTCTAGATCGATAGAGAGTTTACGCAGTATTTTGATTGGGATAAATTTGATAATTATTGAGCGAGAATCAGACTTGTGAAATGGAGTGATATTAGAAATTTTCCTGATACCCACCCAATTCAAATTTTTTTTCACCCAATGGAATAGATAATGAACGATTGGGAACAATTGGCTGGCAGAATCATGAATAACAGTAATTGGAGTTTTGTCAGCAACCATATGAGAAGAATCGTTATAACTTTTAGGCAGTTGTTCAACTTCGAAAATAAGAAACTGACGGTCAGAAAAGCAGATGTCCGTATCTTGAGTTTACTTCGGAATGTTATCATCAATTTTTTTTCCATTAATTGAATTGAAAATCTGATTGAAATCATTTTCAATTTCAGAGTCCTTGATAAGTAATTTGTTTTAAGAGTACTTTGTAGATGGATAAGGGGAATCAAAAGCAAAGCAATGCAGAAATCTAAAACATTGCGCGGCTGCAATCTGGTTAAATTGATAATAAAAAATTCTTTATTTAGCTGAGAACTTATTTTTAAAATAGTTTTTCAGCGAAATGTGTAATGACCCCTATTTGGAAAGTTTTTGCAGGTTTGTTTGTCGTTGATTGAGCTGATGAAATGTGTGAGATTAGTAAGTTAGCGGTAAGTCATAAGTTTTTTATGAAACGTTGTGAAAAGCAGCCCACATACGTTTGCACACTTTTAGCGGCTAGGAGTTATAATTAAGACTGTTAGTGCTAATCAAATCAAAAATTGCTGGAAAATTTGATTTGAAGATTGGTAGGTTGAAAAAACATATGGATATTGAAGAGTTTGGATCAGTTTTGCTTGCAACAATTGTAAATTTCAAGAACATTAGTTAGTGGTCGGAGAAGAAGTCAGGTCCTTCAGAACAGAATATTTCATTATTGTTATTAAACAGAAGATCAAGAAAATTGTTGCTTTTATGCGTTAGAACATCGATATGTTGTGTCAAACATAAATCACTCATGACTTCATGAAAAGCCGAGTTTTGAAATTTTGAAGATTTAAATGTCAACCAGTTAATAGTGGGGTAGTAGGAGTCACCAAGGTTTTAGACAGCAAAAACGTTATTATTACCTTAAATATGTGCAAAAGTTCCTACGGAAGGTACAAAAGCCTTGAGGCAGTCTGTACTGAAAGCAATGTCATTGTGATCGCTAGAAGTAAAAGAGGATTTTAGATTAGAAAATTGAAAATGAGATTTTCAGATGCTAATGAGCATTCCAGATGCTAACAAAAATATTCATTGGATCAATAAAAAGATTGAAGTCGAACCGGTTTAAAAGGCAAATTGAAGACCACCGTGTCCCTCTTGAGAACACTTTTATCGTCTTATAATGTTATAAGAAGATTTCCAGTAAAAGAGAGCTGAGAAATGGAGTTTAAGGGAAAAAAAACATGTGAAGTACAATGCGATTGGATAAATTATAAATTACTCTGCAGTTTCGCAGCATACACGTTAGTCAAATGGAGTTAATTTCAATTAATTAGCCTTTATTGTAAACCTTCATGTTTTTATGCTGAGAAATGGAGTTTAAGGGAAAAAACATGTGAAGTACAATGCGATTGGATAAATTACAAATTACTCTGCAGTTTTGCAGCATACACGTTAGTCAAATGGAGTTAATTTCAATTAATTAGCCTTTATTGTAAACCTTCATGTTTTTATGCTGAAATACTCCAATAATTTTGCTTTTTTGATCTAATGGCAAGTTTTGAGAGGATTGTTTTTTTTTGTTCTCTGTTCCCCCTTCTCGTAAGAGTTCGGATTCGTCCCGAATATGCTATCTAGTCTTCCGGCTCCGTTCAATCTCGCAATTAGGCAGTTTAACGCATACGCGTCTCGTTTCCAGAGTCTTCGATTATATCTTTTTAGTGAGTGTCAATCGACTATTGCGTGTATGACACGTTGTTGCATTAAAAATGGCGATTTTTCTTTTCTCAGAAAATTTCCTGCTCAAATCAAATTTTCATACACTTAAATTTTTAGCATAATCTGGCCCTACTTTTGCGTAGTTTTAGTTAAAAAGGCGCTTGATGCCGTCTTCATCATTCAAAGGAAATTTCGGCTGCACCATCCAGGGGAATGTCACAAATATAAGGTAGCAATTTGTTGGCTATAAGATCTTGAATTTTATTGCCTTTATTAATAGCTTTTGTATTTACGAGTTGCAGTTTCGCCTCTGCTTGAAATGGTTTTCAACAATTTTTTCCAGCTTTCACCTGATCAATCGTCTCTCCCATAAAAATCACATCTAATCCAATTTAAAATCCTGAAGGTTTTAAGCACTCTTTGCTCGTACAATCCTTGTTAACTTTCCTCTATTTGACGACGCGAGTTCAGGTTACAAAAGTTTAATTGACTGGACAAAAGGGGACTTAATTAACCCATAATAACAGTGTTGGAATTTTTTGGATGGAGAAAAAAGTTTTTAGAATTTTAAATTATAGAAAACTTTGAAATCTATAAAAACTGCTGATAAGTAACAATCTCACCCGAGCTCAGAATGTCTAGCGGTGCACCTACAGAATTCCCAGGCCAGGAACTACTTCCCCTTATTTAGGTGGATGGTCGTTCGGATTAAATGAATGTTATTTTCTACAATTAAGACAATATCACAAATTGGCTGGTTTTTTTGACGTCTTTCTTGTTTTTTTTTGAACAACCCGAAGAAGCTGGTCGTAAGCAAACGACAGCTATGACATCTATAAAAAACCAAAAAAAAAATGTTGCTAATTTTTTTCACTGCTGAAATGGTCATGCCCGTCTCAGACAGATCTCGAGCAGAGAATAAAGCATATCAGCAGAACGCTCAATAAGGGAAATAAAACAGGTTGAAGGCTGGCCCTTTCAGTTGACACAATTGCACCTTTTTTGACTCCGAACAAAAAATTCTGGCATCTAAACGCCAAAAAACAGCTGATTTAAAGGCTTCATAACCTTGGAAACCGTTAAAAATTGTTTGGTTTTCAACTGAATTCGAGGTGTAGAAAGCAATTAGGTTGTTTCCAAATGATTCGGAGCCGGTCCAGGCAAGGTTGTTACTTAAGTTTTTGTAAAAAAAATTATAAGAAAATCAAATGGCATTTGGGGTTCAATTTCTGGAAAAATTTAGTACACTCCTAAAACTTATGGGTGAAGGTAAAATACCCAAACAGCGAAAACATATTTTTTGGAGCAATTTTTATCGCCCTCATAAAAAAAGATTAAATCTTGACACCAATTTCTATCGTCAACACGCCCAGACGCATCGCGTCCGAATGCGCTGAAAACAAAGCTGTGACAGATCGACAAAAATTTTTTGGCTTTTTTCAGATAGGATATGACTCTAAACGAGGAGGTGAATTGCTTCTTTAGAAAATTGATAGCGAGTGATGACAACCCGATGCTTTTCGAACCGGTGACTACACAATTTCTTGCCCCACCTGGAGCTGATTAAATACAGTCATTGCGCCTACAGTAAGCCGATTTACCTTTTTACGGAAGGTCCATCCTTATGTCGGAGGACGGAACTTAACAAGGTGACCACGAGGCATCACGGATTTTTGCTGAAACAGCACAAACGCAAGTCAAAATGCTTTAATCCAAAAAAAATGTTACGCACTTGGATGATGGAAATCTAGCCGACGACTATATGATAGAGTTCCGAGACCTGAAAAACAAACTGAAATCGGAACTGAATTTGCATTTTATATAGGAGTTTCGAGCTTAACTCACAAAAGTCTGAGCTATAATTTGTAGGACACAACAAAAGTACGCAGTAAAATAAATCTTTTAGTCAATTTCAACAAGTATGTTCAAAAACAAAAATCAAAGATTGATCTTGTAAATTTGTAACCTTGTCGCAAAGAACAGCTAAAGGAAAAAATAGCTGAGCTGGAAAACATTTCGGAGCTCATTGATAAACTGGGTACACATTATGTTTCTTACCTCCTAAAAATTGTTTTAGTATGCTAAAACTCCTATATTTTTGCGTACAACTCCTTGTTTTTGGCTATGTGATTTTTTGGAAAAAAAATCGCATTCTAAGAGATGTTTTATCTTAGGTAACATTTGAAAAGTTGAATGGTATCCAATTTGTGCTGGCAGCCAGAGATGCTTTGGGTGTTTCCTCCGCTCGCCTTCTAGCTTTGCTCACTTTTTATGGTATTTTTTTTGGTTTGGAGCACGAGGATTGAACATATAATGACGCAGTAAGTTTTGATTTAGTTCAGCTACACCTGAAATAGCCATGAAACGAATTTCTCGAAAAATTTAGACAGATCCATTTTTTGATAACGAAATTTATCAAATGATTTAGAAACTAGATGCTACTGATGTAAAAAGGTTCAATGCCTACCAGGATCAGTTCGGACTGCAACGATTGAATATCAAATTGTGTAAAAGTCAAAGGTTTAAATGGTCAAACCAGCAATTTATAATCGCAATTGGGCTCCGCCTAGATTCACAAATTTTCGAAAACAAAGATACGCTGGCAGAAAAGATGAAACCAAAGATGAAAAACACGGCCCATTTTGCCTCAAAAGTGCAGGGAGCCTCTTTAGGCATTCAAAATTGAATGCTCTTAAGAAGCAAAATATGCCACTTGCGACCAGGATGCCGCCGAAAAAAGTTTCATCTTATTGGAAGCTAACAGTACAATAGGCCGATTTTGATTGTAAGCAATCCTAATTGTGAAAAAGGACGAATCAGGAAGGTCGTTTTAGATCGGAGTACTTAATTTTAGTTTTTTGATTTGAGCAAGCATGACACGAAGCAATTTTTTTTGCAACATCTGAAAAGAGCAAAAATCCTAACAACGATTTTCGCTGGTCAGAAGCAGATAGCAAACGCACGACAGACAAAAAACGCAGAAATCGAAATAATCAGAGAAGAAGAAGGAGGCACTCCGAACTGTAACGATTGTGCAGCTACAATCGTTACAGAGCAAATACGAGAACCACTTAGGCTAACAGGAAAACTTGTCACCCTACTCGATTGTGAAGAAGACGTATCTTCACGCGGTTACAGGAAGCCGAAGGGGTATCGGAAAATAACATTAAACTGCTTTTTAAGCAATTTTCGTGTTCCTGGGTTGTCCTGAATTGAATTAATATAAGGTCATATTCTTTTTCAGAGTATCAGAAGCTTGGAGTTGTGGTAAAGTTCGACCCATCTCCAATGGACATGCTGAGTTTATCTATGAACAAAAACAGTGGTAATATGACGATAACGTATAGCCCTGTTTTTAGGAATCACCTCGTAGTCTGGGGATACTGAGACCATGACACGAGCTCACACATTTGCATATATATTAGGTAAACTGAGCGTTTCGGCCGATAGCCTCAAAGTTTTAATAATTTTTTCGACCCGATGTTAGGAGAACTGGCTATGATAGAGACAGTTACAGGCATGTGAAGCTCTGTGTGGGCGGTATTCAGTCGCTTTAGAACCTGGTTTTGTTTTCGGTTGAAATGTACTTTCGAGCGAATGTTACAAAATTTCGTCTCCACTCACACTCCTCTTTTAGAGCCATACGCCAGTCGGTCATAAGCTAAAGTTATATCCTCAGTTTGGGGTGAAATGGTTTTTTTGAAAAAATCGAGGTGATCATGTCGTATTCCGTTTTCACAGCAACTGAATTGAAAAGGCTGAAAATCAGAAGAACTGAGTTCATAATTGCGGAAAAGTGGACCAAAATTTGGAGCTAGAGTCAAATTGCTATTCGAGTCAACTATCAATAATCTATTCGAGTAGAACTGTCTTGTTCCTGATGGAGAGAACCGCGAGTGGTTACGAGAGTGCTATTACTGGAGCATGGAACATCTTGTTTAGGCAGGTAAAGTGACATAATGGTTCAAACGGAAAAACAGCTTGAGTAAAATAATTACTCCATAAAACATCTTGAGATATCTTAATTAAATTATTTAATCAATTCCAGAGCCGTAGTCAATATGTGAATAATAAATTTGATTGCTAGAGTGTTTTTCATACAGTTATCTTGAAACAAGGCGGGTTTTAGACTGATCCATCTGAAACTGATCACAAGTCCACTGTCCAATAAACACTAAATGTCTCTTCTTGAGTTTCCAACCCTATTGTTAACGGCGTTTGCATGTTTCAGGTATTTAGAGACCGTAGCCATGGGAACGTACTTATTTCTAGTGTGTGTGGGGGATGTGAATTGGGTAGTAGCTTTTGAGGTGTAACAGGATCTTGAAGTCCCATGTCTTAAGCGAACCAAACTGGCTCCGACAGAATGAGGTATAAAAACACTGACCCTTGAACCAATGGTTATATGGCCTAATTCTCTTTATCCCATATTGGCGTATGAAGACATCTGTTGCATAGTGTTTTTTTGACTGATGCATAGTGTCTGTTGCATAGTGTTTTTGGTCTTGATACTAGCAAGTAGGGAAAAAACGATGCCCATTGACGTTCTTTCACCCAGAACTCGAGGGACAAAAGACTCCAGCCCAGGCTTAAGTGAGAGAATTAATCAAGAGACAGCAAAATCTGTATGTTTTGTTTAGACACAATACAGCTCAAGCATAGATGCGACAACGCAAGAAGTGCGACAAAAAGATACTTCAAGCTAAGCCATACTCGGTGAGACAAAATGTCTGGTTGCGTCAGAGTCTCATCCCGTCAAAGTGGACCAAAAAATAATTGAAGAAAAGGAGAAGACCCTTCAAGATAACGGAAGTACATCAAGAGTAGGTTCGATCACTTGAGTACAGGATTACGAAAACCTGAAGCCTCATGTTCCGTTATCTGAGGATTGGTGTGCTTAAAAAAAATGGAAGGAGTGGAGTACTTGACAGTGGAACCGGCATGCTAGGTGAATTAAAAAGGAACCAGAGAGAAAAATGACCGTGGAATAGTCTCAAGCTTCAGTGATAACGAGAAGATAGAAGTATACTCGGATGAGGGTTCTTTTGCTGAAGAAGATTGGAATGAGCCGGAACAGAATGAAGAACCAAAATAGGTGGAGCCAGACAGGCCCATGTCGATGGAGACGAGAAGAGGAGGACTTGTAGCCAGGCACTTGTCTTGATCTAGCAACTGGAGGAGAGGGGAACTCATGTGATGGACGATCGTGCGTGAGGATTCAGTCCTTCCAGAGGAGGGACCTGGCCACATGGTTTGGTGATGTCGCAGAGAAAGAGAAAAGCGAAATATTAATCCTAGCTGGTTGCTACGCGAGTGAACTTGACAGCTGCACTAGGATCCTCTCGAGAAAAGGTAGTTTGGAGTCGCTATAGATTCTAGAGACTGAACATCATTTGGTCACGGCATTGAGTGTGGAGTCTTGGCCAGGAGTGCTGCAGATGATTCAGAAACGTATCAGGGCAAGAAAAGCGGCATTAGAAGCAGGAATAGCCTGGTAGGATCAGTGGTGACGAATTTTTTTGAGAGCAACTATCCATGGCACATGTCGTTGGTGGAAATGTCCAGCCAGAGGAAAATGATCAACAAAGCCTTTTCGATACCCAGGTGTGTAAAGTTGGCGAGAATGTCACACTACTCGCACCGATTGCTTAGGAAAATGTGGGGCGCCGTGTATGGACCCAGAGTGAATGACTAGAGTGGTTTTTGGAGAGAGGAACTCTTAAGTCTTGAGAGGAAGAATTCTAGTGATTATGAGAAGCAGAGTACGAGTTGCAAAGATCCAAAAAATGCCCCTGCCGTGGATGAAACCGATTCGATCCATACGAAAATGATGGAGTCTGAGTCTTTGCTTGAGGCATTTGAAAAACGTATCATCAGGAGTATCAACTTGAAGCATGGGCACTACCCATGTCCTTGCGTGGCGCAGACTGTGTGGTACCCAGAGAAGAGCAATCCCTACCTGATAGAGGATGTAGAAGAAATTCGAAATTCGTGCGATAGGGTTATCATACCATCAATAGACGGTAACCGTCTTCGTAATGAGCTCGATGCCAGCACTGCGATGGGTCGAGGAAAACGTGAGGAAAAATCGAGTCAAAAAGTCAAAAACACTTACAATAGAAACAACACATTGGATTGATTATAGCGGGAGACTTCAGTTGCTTGAGACTGCTTGCAAGAAGTTCGCCATACCTATGGAGGTGAAGCGGGTCTGGAGTCGAAAACGGTTTTTCTCGTGGTTCAGGGCATCGCTAACTTTTTGGTTGTTCGTCTTGAAAAAATCAAACGAAGAAGCATCAAAAAAATATTGTCAGTTACTGGCGGAGATTGGACCAGAGGCTTTCAATAGACCAATGTTTACCCATCGCAATGGAATAACCACTAGATGGAAGCGGGCTGGCAAAGTATTGAGAGATAAGATGAAGGCGAGGTAGTTTATACTAGGGGACGATCTAGCAAAGAACGTGATCTTGAGCCTAGATAACTCCTTCTGGTTGAAAAGAGAGGCCAAGGTGAAGAAGATGCCGAACCATCTCAAGAGGCTGCAGGAACAAAGAGGGCGGATGTGGGCTTACGAGCAGCTGAATGCGTTGGAAGAAATTGTGATCAATTGTGATCCGATGATGACGAGGAGTTATCAAGGAAGATCTTGATGTCGAGTATGTCTTGGCCCAGTACCTCGAAGGCAGACGGGACAAGCTAAATCAGATGCTTTGGGGACATTTCTCGAGTCTTGCGAATTGATAACGGACTTGGGTTTGAGCGTGAACTCAGATCAAATCTGAGGGAACAAAACGAGATTTTAACCTATGAACTATTGTTATGTAAAATACTATATTGACTCATATATCTAAATTTGGCATGACAGTTTTCTGACCTGATTGAGTGAAAAGAAATTTCCAACGACTTCTGTAGCTGAGATCCAACGTGCAGTCGGATGCTAAATTTTTTTTGGGCCGTGTAGCTATAGAATGACAATTCTTTTATGGCTGATATGTTTGGGAATGTAGATGAGGTTCTATCAGCTGAAAACTTCTATAAATGAGCACTGGCACTGTTTTATGAGAAGCACTCAACATTCTGGGGGCTCAATGACTACAAGACAATGCGAGAAGGTGACATCATTCTCGACTCCGGGGAGTATGTGCCAGTTGGTTTATCTCGTTTTTGGAGTGAAATGGTACTTTCGAAAAAATCGACTTGACCAAGTCATGCTCAAATTTTCGCAGCTAGTAAACTGAAAAGGCAGAAGATAAGAAGAACCGAGTTCATATTTGCGCGTAAGTGGACCAAAAATTGGAATAAGAGTCAATTTGCTTTTCGCATTTTGAAATTTTAATAATCAATTCGAGAAGAGCTGTCTTGTTTGCGTTAGAGAGCGCCAAAAGTGGTTACGAGAGTGCTATTACTGGAACAAGGAACATTTTGATTCGGCAGTTCCTTCAGTAAAGCGACCTAATGGTCCAAACGGAAAAACTACTTGAGTTACAACTTAGTTTTTCATAAAACTTATCGAGTTATCTTAGTTACATTATTTATTCGATTTCTGAGCTGTAGTCAATATTGTGAGTACTAAATTTAATTGCTAGAGTTATCTTGTAGAGTTATGTTGAAATAAGGCGTGTTTCAAACTGATCCCTCTGAAATGGTTCAATGGTCCGCTGTCCAATAAAAAGTAATGGTTTCTTCTTGAGTTTCCAACCCTATTTTTAACGGCATTCGCGAGCTTTAGGTATTTAGAGACCTAGCCATGGGGACGTGCTTATTTCTAGAGAGAGCGGGGATTTTGGTAGTAACCTTTAAGCTGTACAGGATGTTGCAGACACGTGTCTTAATGGAACTGAATTTGTTCCAACAGAATGAGGTTCAAAAACACAAGAGGTAGTGCTCCTGACCATTGAGACAAAGGTTATCAGGTTTTCTTCTCTTAACCTCATATGTGACACAAGCGGTTGACTGTTACCCCACGACATCTCCGAAGGACAGATCAGAAACGACCAGACAGTTTGACGCTTGTCCCATGGGCTGTTGATGAGCGGAAGATCGAAAATCTGACAAATATAGAGATCTATTTACTGATCTACACAGCAGTTATCTATCCTCTTACACCCTAGTGCGCAACTGATAGTTTCGCGTCAGCCTTCGACATCTGATTGAACAAAGCCTGTTGTGCAGTAATTCCTACTGACGGTTCAGCCAAAACAGAGCAGCTGCACCTCTCCCGTTTACAGGCAGAAGTTTCCGTCCTGGCTAGCCCTGTGTAATGGCCAAGACGAAGTTCGTCTTCTGGGATGTGAGTGTATTGGTTCAGGGGATTGGATAGTTGTTCTACCATCGTCAACTTTACAGCTGGATTTAACCAATGATGAATTTCTCGTTGCCACTGGCTACAGACTCGGTGCCACAATTATGTAACAGTCGCCTACTTAAGTCACATATGACGTTAAAGAAAAATAGGCCCTATAATCATTGGCTCAAGAGTCAGGGACACTATCTCTTGTGTTTTTCTGCCTCAAGCGGTCGGAGCTAATTCAGTTCACTTGCGACATGAGACAAAACCCCGCGTTACAGCTTGAAGGCCACTGCCAAAATACCCCCCACTCTAGAAAATAAGAACGCCCCCATACTCAGTTCCCAAAATACCTAAAATAAGCGAATGCCGTTAAAAACAGAGTCGGAACCTTATGTTTAGTAACTTTTCATTAGACAGTGGACCTTTGATCCATATCAGATGGATCAACCTAAAAACTCTCCCTAATTCAACATATCAATATAAAACACACTCAAGAAAATTAAACTAGGTACTCACATACCCACACGATCTCTAGAATCGAGTAACTAAACTATAGAGCAAATCTAGAATTCTTTGGATAATTAAGTTTATCTCGAGAAGTTTGAAATAAGTAAATTTTAACTCAAGAAGTAAGTTTTTGGTCTGGATGGGTGTCCCTCGTTTTCTGGATAAAGGAACGTCAATGGCATCGCTTTTTCTCTGGCCGTTAGCATCAGTCCTCTATGATACTATCAAGCAGAGAAAGAGCGATACCCATTGACGTTCCTTCACCCAGAACTCGAGGGACAAAAGACTCCAGCCCATGCTTACGTGAGAGAAGTAATCAAGAGAAAGCAAGATCTGTATGTTTTGTTTAGACACAATACAGCTCAAGCATAGATGCGACAACGCAAGAAGTGCGACAAAAAGATACTTCAAGCTAAGCCATACTCGGAGAGACAAAATGTCTGGTTGTGTCAGATTCTCATCCCGTCAAGGTGGACCAAAACATCATTGAAGAAAAGGAGAAGACCCTCAAGATGACGGAAGTAAATCAAGAGTAGGTTCGAACGCTTGAGTACAGGACTGGCCGCGCATTACGAAAACCTGAAGCCTCATGCTCCGTTACCTGAGGATTGGTGTGATTCAAAAAACATGGAAGGAGTGGAGTTTTGATAGTGGAACCGGCATGCTAGGTGAATTAAAAAGGAACCAGAGAGAAAAATGACCGTTGAATAGTCTCAAGCTTCAGTGATAACGAGAAGATAGAAGTATACTCGAATGATGGTTCTTTTGCTGAACAGTGCTAAAACAATGCTAAAATTATAAAAAGAGCCGAACAGTTTGGCAGGAAATCCCGACTTGATTAACCCCACTGAGTATAGTGCTGGCGAGTTGGTTTTTCCCACTCTGCCAACTACGAGGATTGGAGGTCCAATGAGCAACAATCCTGCGTCAGTGATTAGATCACAGAAGACAGAGAAGGAGTACCAGGACACTTCCATGCTGAAAAGTTAATCGGAAAGTTAATCAGAGCGATCGGGATTAGGCTATTCTTGAGAGGGATCAATTGAGAGCTGAGCTGGAGCAGTTTGGGAAACTGCAAGAGGAGGCAGAAACTAGAGATCAGAAATTGGAAGTTGATCAAGTCCAGAAGCTGCAGCAGGAAGCTGCCACCCGGGACAAGCTGAAATTAGAACTTGAGCAGGTACAGAAATTGCAGCAGGCGACTACCAAAAATAAAGAGCGGAAGGCGAAGACGCCGAGTGAAACTCTGGGGACCCATTCAAGTCAGGAGTCGAAGGTGGAAGTTGACGAACTACCCAGGGCGACTGGCCCGTTCAATCTCGAAAGAGTGGCTCAGAAGCAAATGAGCATAAATTTCACCAGAGCCCGCACCATCCAGAGCCCGCACCATCCTTGAGAGATCTGGACTGGAGACAGACCGAATCGCCCATAGTAGACGTGGCACTCCCTGGACTGACACCCACTTCAACCTATGGTAGCCAAGGTAGCGCGGGGACCTCCCGTCTCAAAGAAATGCAGGTGAGACTGCAGGCAAGGAAGCCCGAGAGCCCCACCTAGTGAGGGGAACCGGCTACTTGGTGGAAACACCCTGGACACAATTAAGGAACCAGAGAGTTGTTTGAGGTAACTAAACAGAGGAGTGTCCAGAAAGCGCCGGAGTTGGCCCACGCTGCAAAACGCAGAAATGAACAAGTTGGAACTGAGGAGCCAGATTGGACAACCCGGGAAAAATTGCAGCTTCCAGAATGAGATGAGGGCACCTTCGTCAGCCAAACATCTGATAGCGAACCTTTTCATCAGGACTGATTGTCAATTGCTGTTCCCGTGGGACCTGGTGGGAGTTTCAGTGGCGGATCTAACGTCGTGCCATAAGCTGAATTTGGGTGATAAAGGCCTACATGTATACCAAATGATGACGCAGTATGTCGCTTTGCACTGAGCCTAGCGAGCATGAAAGATGCTACTTGTGTCTTGAGATGGATCATGTCGGTAATACGGTGATTCAAGCTTGCTGCCAGAGGCCAAGGAAGAACAGGGCAAGGCAAAATAGAGTCTCGTGCATCATCCTGAACGTTTACCAGAACGCAGGGATTGAGAAGGACGATGATTCCAGGCAGTCTCTCCAGAACCATGCGAAAATTGATGAGATCAGGAGATTCTCCAAAAAAAAATTCAAAAGTGGTCATGACGTGCATCGTGCTTTGAGGCGTAAGAATATTCGAAACCTTTCAAACGGGGAGATTACCAATATGTCTCTGAAGTCATGTAGATAACTTATCTTGAGTACAGAAACAGCGTACATGAACTTTGAAGTCACGGTGTTGCTGAAGTTTTGGACGGAGAAACTAATTGAGCTTGACACACTAGAGAGAAAGAAGCAAAGCCTGAGCTTGCTTCTCCAAAATGAACCCGAGAATATCTGCGTGCCACGCTGAAAAAAAAGGGTAGAATTGAGGCTCGGTGGCAAAGGCAACGTCTTGTTCACGAACCTCTGGTTGGTCTAGAGGTTGTTGAGACCTTTTTGGTGTCCTTATCCCCAGGCGAGTGTGAATGAGGAAACCGCAGAGCAGATATGCTGTTACCGGGAAGAGATGAAGATCTGGTAAACCTGAATGTGATACACGAATTAATCCTGCCTCATCATGAAGCGTCTGAAGCCAATGCGGAGGAATACAGAGACGAACGGCCGAAGAAGATGCAGCCAGGCACTTGTCTTGATCTAACAACTGGAGGGGAGGGGAACTCATGAGATGGACGATCGTGCGTGATGATTCAGTCCTTCTAGAGGAGGCACCTGGCCACATGGTTTGGTGATGTCGCAGAGAAAGAGAAAAGCGAAAAATAAATCCTAGCTGGTTGCTACGCGAGTGAATTTGGCAACTTCACTAGGATCCTCTCGAGAAAAGGTTGTTTGGAGTCGCTATAGATTCTAGAGACTGAAAATCATTTGGTCACGGCATTGAGTGTGGAGTAATGACCAGGAGTGCTGCAGATGATTCAGAAACGTATCAGGAACTAGCTCATGTGTTTTCTACCTCAAGCGGTAGGAGCCAATTCAGTTCACTTGCGATATGAGACTAAAACCCGCGTTACAGCTTAAAGGCCACTACCAAAATACCCTCCACTCTAGAAAACAAGAACGCCCCCATACTCAGGTCTCAAAACACCTAAAATACGCGAATGCCGTTAAAAACATGGTCGGAACCTTATGTATAGTTGCTTTTCATTAGACAGTGGCCTTTGATCCATTTCAGATGGATCAAACTAAAAACTCTCTCTAACTCAACATAACAATATAAAACACACTCAAAAAATTAAATTAGGTACTCACATACCGACACGACCTCTAGAATTGAGTAACCCAACTATAGAGCAAATCTAGAATTGATTGGATAATTAAGTTTATCTCGAGAAGTTTGAAATAAGTAAGTTTTAACTCAAGAAGTAAGTTTTTGGTCTGGATGGGTGTCCCTCGTTTTCTGGATAAAGGAACGTCAGTGGCATCGCTCTTTCTCTGGCCGTTAGCATCAGTCCTTTATTATACTATCAAACAGAGAAAAAGCGTTGCCCATTGATGTTCTTTCACCCAGAACTCGAGGGACAAAAGACTCCAGACCAGGCTTACGTGAGAGAAACAATCAGGAGACAGCAAGATCTGTATGTTTTGTTGAGACACAATACAGCTCAAACATACATGCGACAACGCATGAAGAGCGACAAAAAGGTACTTCAAGCTAGGCCATACTCGGTGAGACAAAATGTCTGGTTGTGTCAGATTCTCATCCCGTCAAAGAAGACCAAAAAATCATTGAAGAAAAGGTGAAGACCCTTCAAGATAACGGAAGTACATCAAGGGTAGGTTCGATCGCTTGAGTACAGGACTCGCCGCGCATTACGAAAACCTGAAGCCCCATGTTTCGTTACCTGAGGATTGGTGTGCTTCAAAAAACATGGAAGGAGTGGAGTACTTGATAGTGGAACCGGCATGCGAGGTGTAAGAAAAAGGAACCAGAGAGAAAAATGACAGTGATGAAGTCTCAAGCTTCAGTGATAACGAGAAGATAGAAGTATACTCGGATGAGGGTTCTTTTGCTGAAGAAGATTAGAATGAGCCGGAACAGAATGAAGGACCAAAATCGGTGGAACCAGACAGGCCCATGACGGTGGAGACGAGAAGAAGAGAACGCATGAGGACTAGCATGAGTTACAATAGATAACGGGACCTGTGCTTTTAGAGACAAAAATCAAAGAGAAGAATATGGTGGATCCGGATCACCTGGTACTGGCTTTAACACGACTAAGAGACTTTCTAATCGAGCGAGAAACCGAAGTTGTCTCAATACTAGTCCAAGAGCCAAACAGAGGCAAGTTGAATCCTCGAGAGCTGTATGCCAGCCTGCACGTGATTTTCGCGGAAACGAGATCACAATACACCTACAAGTTTAAGCTGAGCCTTGCCTGAGTCTTGAGTTGGGACGGGAGTTTTGAATTGGGACTTGGTAGGGTAAAATGGATGGTGGTACTTAGTGTAAGAGTTTATTTTAAAGTAATATTGTGGTTGTTTAAATTAAATATTGACCCAAATTACACAGTGCTAAAATTATAAGAGGAGCTGAACAGTTTGGCAAGAAATCCCGACTTGATTAACCCCACTGAGTATAATGCTGGTGAGTTTGCTTTTCGCAGTCTGCCAACTACGAGGATTGGAGGTCCAATGAGCAACAAGCTTGCGTCAATGATTAGATCACAGAAGACAGAGAAGGAGTACCCGGACAATACTAGGCTGAAAAGTTAATCGGAAAGTTAATCAGAGCAATCGGGATTAGGCTATTCTTGAGAGGGATCAATTGAGAGCTGAGCTGGAGCAGTTTGGGAAACTGGAAGAGGAGGCAGAAACTAGAGATCAGAAATCGTAACTCGATCAAGTCCAGAAGCTGCAGCAGGAAGCTGCCACCCGGGACAAGCTGAAATTTGAACTCGAGCAGGTACAGAAGTTGCGGCAGGAGACTACGAAGAATAAAGAGCGGAAGGCGAAGACGCCGAGTGAAATTCTGGGGACGCATTGAAGGCAGGAGTCGAAGATGGAAAATGACGATTTACCCAGGACAACTGGCCCGTTCAATCTCACCCCAAAATCTAAACTAAACGTTTTCTCAAGGTCAAACTTCCAAATATGACCGACTAGCACATTTCGAGCCTTTTCAAGTGCGTCTGCGGCTCTTTCTGTGACACCGGTGGCGCACAGGCACTCATCTGCGCAAGAATCAGCACGTTATCAAAAACATAACAGCGGTAATATCCTCATTAAGCAAGTGTTGGTGTCCGCCGGCCTGCCTTCAACATTGTACCCATTGGGATAGTTGAGGAAAGACGGAAGACGTCCTGATGGTGTTACGTTATCGTCCTGTAAACAAGGGAAAGTAGTTGCATGGGATTTACGTGTCTAAATCGCTTAGCTAAATCGCATCAGAGACTTGCCACTAACGAAGGTCCAGCAATTGCCAGAGAGGCTGAAAACTGAAAGCGATCACATTATCCAGACCTGCCGGATCATTTTAATTTCGAATCCGTGGCAATTGAATGCCTTGGGGGAATTGGCGACAGCAGTTTGAAGTTCATCAGAGAATTATCGAGAAGAATTGCCGAGAATACCAACGAAAAGCGGTCTTACTGCTTTGTCAGACAAAGACTCAGTCTACAAGTTCAGCGAGGAAATGCTGCGCGTCTGACAGAAGCTACACATCAGGCTTATTAACGAATATCTTTTTTAACCTGGCTGTCTGACAGTTTTTAAAGTAAATAGCTTGTAAAGTTCAGATGCCGCTGGCCCCAGCACAGGTTTTTCTGAATAAGCTTTTAACATTTTAGCACGTGTACCGAGGAACCCGGGACAGGTAGTTTTCTTAAGCAGAGAATCTCCCTCGCAACACAGGTTGCAAACGCTGCCTGTGTACTCGGCACTATCAATGGTAAAACTACTTTCGAAGAATTTTTTGTGTTAAAGAGACCAAGAAACAAAAGATCAGATTTGTGTAAGTATACGGTAGACCCGTAGCCTCATAGTAGGACAATCTTTTTGAGTCTCTTTCAACTCTTTCTATCCATGTTATACTTTATTCTTCCTAGTACAGAATGTTCCTAGGATTTTGACTGGAATATGTGATGAAGGGACTCCAGACTGTGACCTCGGTTATTTCGATAACGAAAAAGAAATAAGGAAATAAAAAGTAATAGCCTAATTGTTGTCATAAACTAATTAAATAGTCTTTCTTTGCTCAAATTTACCACTTGTGTGTTTTCAAATCATATGCGCGCTGGGCTTTCCTCTTCTGGTTATCTTCCCAAATCTCGCCATCCCAGCCGTAGGCGAGTGATGTTTCCCTGGCGTAACTAGACGCAAGATGGAGTGAGCTGGTGAATCGACCTCCAAATCGACGTCTTGTTGTACCACTCCTTTCTTTTTTTGTTTTTTTTTCATCGCCTTTGCCTCAGCATTTTTAAACCCTAAGTGAAAGTATTCATAAATCACCCCAAAGAGCTTCCTTTCTCGGCCAAGTTGTCTGTGTTTCAGGTTGATGCCGCGATTCCAGGCAAGACATATCCCTGAGTTCTCACAGAAACTAGTTATCGGGAATTCAAGGACCAAATATATCAAACCAGCTCTAGTAAAATCAACAACTCACTCCTACCGCGGCGCAACGCTTCATGATCTGTTCGAAACAGTTTTACAATACAGACCAAAGCGCCTAAATGCAGTAACAATAGTTGCTGGATACAATGACAACAGGCTGTATCCACAAGAATTAGAACAGCAGTGGAGAAACTTGATTAACGTTGTCACCAACAAGTTTCAGCCTAAGACACTGATTATCTCCAAAACAATTCAGAACTGTAACAATTCCGAAGTAAACCGCAAAATTTATATTCATAATCATGTGCTGTTTAATTTGATAAATAGATTTGTACAACCCCATACATTTATTTTTCACCTAACCTCAACCTAAATCTAGCCCCTCAAATTTTCTGCCGTGATGGCATCCCTTTCTCGTTCTAAGGTAATGATTTCTTTACAAATTTTCTTGCAAATTTAATCTATAAATTCTCTTGCTAACTTGACACCGCCGTCTTTCCTAAAAAGGCTACTCAAAAACATTGCGTTATTTGTAAAAACAGCCTGCGAGGCGGAGGTGTTTGGTGCTTCACATGCCCAGGCTACTTGCATGTAAAATGCAGCGGCCTAGAACGCAGCAGTGATCACTACGACAATTTCAGTTGTCATTGCTGCACCTCCCAATTTCATTCAGCTAATGACAAGCTTGAATGCAATCCCCCAACCCTAGCTACAACCACGCTCCCCCAAATGCACCCTCACCCTTCCACTGCCCCACACTCACAAAACTCAGGAGAGTCTTCCACTATAGAACCAAGAACAATACAAGACCCAAGGTCAAACCCCTGTCCAGAACTCATAGAAACCACCAGGAAAATATTCACCGCAGTGGTCCACTGGAAACCGGTCTTGATGATCTTGTCAAAAAATAAAGTTGGTTATAACTTTATTGAAACCGTAAATAGAACTTTGAACAGCCTAATAGAAAACAACGAAAATACCTTCGCAATGCACGCAGCAATGATTTTTCCACACTTAATACTGTGCAAAATAAAGTCCAAAAATGATGGGTTTTTATCCAAAATAATAGCAAGGCGACTTAAACAATGGCAAGGCGGAGACCTGGATGGACTTTACAACGAAGGAAAGGCGCTGCTAATGCGCTTGTTGAAAGTAAATGGAAGAAAAACTGAAACTGAAGCACAACAGTCCAATAAACTAATGAATACTGGAAAAATATCAAGCGCAATTGCAAAACTAACTCACACACCTAACGGTGTTCTTTCGCTCGACGAGATTGTCGAAGGTAAGACAGTAGAACAGACTCTCATAGAGAAATAACCACCATCTAAACCAATTGATGAGAACTATATTACAACAGTCTCAAACGAAACAATTCCTTTCCATCCATCGATATTTGATCAGATAAACGGTCAACATATCAAGAAGGCAGCCATGAGAACGCACGGGTCGCATGGACCATCTGGCATCAATGCAAATGAATGAAGACGTATTTTAACACACTTTGGGCATTAATCAGTTGAGATTTCAAAAACAATTGCTAAAATTACCAAAAAATTGGCCACCGAAGAACTAAATCCAGAACTAATGGAACCATATAACGCATGCAGATTAATACCCTTAGATAAGAATCCAGGGGTAAAACTCATAGGCATAGGAGAAGTTATGCGTAGGATAATAGGGCGAACAATAACCAAATGCCTAAAAAACGAACTGATGTCGCTCAGTTCGAAATACCAACTCTGTCTAGGACAAAAATGTGGCATTCAATATGCAATATACGCGCTAAAAAATCAATACAGCAAAACTTCCGCCGATGCTGTTTTACTGATAGATGCCGAAAACGCTTTCAACTCGCTGAACCGAAAGCTGGCATTGAAAAACATCAAAAATACCTACCCTTCTCTTTTAACAGCGATTAAGAACTCCTACGTCAATCCATCTAAACTGTTCGTCAACAAAAAAACAATATACTCTCAAGAAGGGACAACCCAGGGGGATCCACTAGCAATGGCCATGTACGGTCTAGCCATAATACCCCTCATAAAATTTTTATCAGTAGACAATGTAACCCAGAAATGGTACGCAGACGACGAAAACGCAGTCGGTAAGTTAAGCAATCTACGAACCGTCCTCGATGAAATTGTATCACTGGGTAAATTTTTCGGCTACCACGTGAAAACATCCAAATGCCAACTCATTGTCAAGGATGAAAAACTCGGTGAAGCTCAGAAAATCTTCGCAAATACAGGAATCACTATAAAGGCAGGAGCCCGAGTGCTTGGTTCAGTTATCGGAACAGAATCTGAATGTAAAAAGTTCCTCGAATTTCAACAGAATGAGCAAACCAAAAATTTGAAAAAACTAACGAAAAACACTAAAACTTCCCGTCAAAACGTTTATGCCTGCTATACTAAAGGAGTTCAAGAAAAGCTTTCATTTCTTGCCAGGACATCGCCTAACACTATGGAAAACTTAGAAATATGTGAAAATTTTATCAAAGAATGATTATTATCTAACCTAGTCGGTAAAGACACTTTAAACCCCCAGTTCCGTGAGATATCTTCCTTACCCCTTAAAATGGGTGGACTTAACATCAAGCTGCCATCCCATCTTGAAAGCTACCTAGAATGGTCTAAGGAAACATCACTAGTACTGGAATCTCAAGATCCTAATACAGCAGTAACACAGCAAGAAAAAATATGTACAAAAATCAAAAAAATGAAAACTGATAGAACAAATAAAAAAAAACAAACCTCATTAATTGCTTAAATGAAACAAATAAATACGCAATCGACTTGGCCTCTGAAAAGGGAACCTCCAACTGGCTCAGTGCTTTACCAGTGAGCAGATACAACCTGAATAAATCAGAATTCAGCGATGGTATTTACTTAAGATACGGGTGGGAACCAACCAAAACCACACTCACATGTGCATGTGGTGCTAATTTTAATTTGACACATGCGCTTCACTGTGCAAAGGGTGGTTACACACACATAAGACACAATGAAATTAGAGACATATTCGCCAACCTCATGAACGAGCTTTGCCATGACGTCGAGATTGAGCCGACTAGCACATTTCGAGCCTTTTCAAGTGCGTCTGCGGCTCTTTCTGTGACACCGGTGGCGCACAGGCACTCATCTGCGCAAGAATCAGCACGTTATCAAAAACATAACAGCGGTAATATCCTCATTAAGCAAGTGTTGGCGTCCGCCGGCCTGCCTTCAACATTGTACCCATTGGGATAGTTGAGGAAAGACGGAAGACGTCCTGATGGTGTTACGTTATCGTCCTGTAAACAAGGGAAAGTAGTTGCATGGGATTTACGTGTCTAAATCGCTTAGCTAAATCGCATCAGAGACTTGCCACTAACGAAGGTCCAGCAATTGCCAGAGAGGCTGAAAACTGAAAGCGATCACATTATCCAGACCTGCCGGATCATTTTAATTTCGAATCCGTGGCAATTGAATGCCTTGGGGGAATTGGCGACAGCAGTTTGAAGTTCATCAGAGAATTATCGAGAAGAATTGCCGAGAATACCAACGAAAAGCGGTCTTACTACTTTGTCAGACAAAGACTCAGTCTACAAGTTCAGCGAGGAAATGCTGCGCGTCTGACAGAAGCTACACATCAGGCTTATTAACGAATATCTTTTTTAACCTGGCTGTCTGACAGTTTTTAAAGTAAATAGCTTGTAAAGTTCAGATGCCGCTGGCCCCAGCACAGGTTTTTCTGAATAAGCTTTTAACATTTGAGCACGTGTACCGAGGAACCCGGGACAGGTAGTTTTCTTAAGCAGAGAATCTCCCTCGCAACACAGGTTGCAAACGCTGCCTGTGTACTCGGCACTATCAATGGTAAAACTACTTTCGAAGAATTTTTTGTGTTAAAGAGACCAAGAAACAAAAGATCAGATTTGTGTAAGTATACGGTAGACCCGTAGCCTCATAGTAGGACAATCTTTTTGAGTCTCTTTCAACTCTTTCTATCCATGTTATACTTTATTCTTCCTAGTACAGAATGTTCCTAGGATTTTGACTGGAATATGTGATGAAGGGACTCCAGACTGTGACCTCGGTTATTTCGATAACGAAAAAGAAATAAGGAAATAAAAAGTAATAGCCTAATTGTTGTCATAAACTAATTAAATAGTCTTTCTTTGCTCAAATTTACCACTTGTGTGTTTTCAAATCATATGCGCGCTGGGCTTTCCTCTTCTGGTTATCTTCCCAAATCTCGCCATCCCAGCCGTAGGCGAGTGATGTTTCCCTGGCGTAACTAGACGCAAGATGGAGTGAGCTGGTGAATCGACCTCCAAATCGACGTCTTGTTGTACCACTCCTTTCTTTTTTTGTTTTTTTTTTCATCGCCTTTGCCTCAGCATTTTTAAACCCTAAGTGAAAGTATTCATAAATCACCCCATAGAGCTTCCTTTCTCGGCCGAGTTGTCTGTGTTTCAGGTTGATGCCGCGATTCCAGGCAAGACATATCCCTGAGTTCTCACAGAAACTAGTTATCGGGAATTCAAGGACCAAATATATCAAACCAGCTCTAGTAAAATCAACAACTCACTCCTACCGCGGCGCAACGCTTCATGATCTGTTCGAAACAGTTTTACAATACAGACCAAAGCGCCTAAATGCAGTAACAATAGTTGCTGGATACAATGACAACAGGCTGTATCCACAAGAATTAGAACAGCAGTGGAGAAACTTGATTAACGTTGTCACCAACAAGTTTCAGCCTAAGACACTGATTATCTCCAAAACAATTCAGAACTGTAACAATTCCGAAGTAAACCGCAAAATTTATATTCAAAATCATGTGCTGTTTAATTTGATAAATAGATTTGTACAACCCCATACATTTATTTTTCACCTAACCTCAACCTAAATCTAGCCCCTCAAATTTTCTGCCGTGATGGCATCCCTTTCTCGTTCTAAGGTAATGATTTCTTTACAAATTTTCTAGCAAATTTAATCTATAAATTCTCTTGCTAACTTGACACCGCCGTCTTTCCTAAAAAGGCTACTCAAAAACACTGCGTTATTTGTAAAAACAGCCTGCGAGGCGGAGGTGTTTGGTGCTTCACATGCCCAGGCTACTTGCATGTAAAATGCAGCGGCCTAGAACGCAGCAGTGATCACTACGACAATTTCAGTTGTCATTGCTGCACCTCCCAATTTCATTCAGCTAATGACAAGCTTGAATGCAATCCCCCAACCCTAGCTACAACCACGCTCCCCCAAATGCACCCTCACCCTTCCACTGCCCCACACTCACAAAACTCAGGAGAGTCTTCCACTATAGAACCAAGAACAATACAAGACCCAAGGTCAAACCCCTGTCCAGAACTCATAGAAACCACCAGGAAAATATTCACCGCAGTGGTCCACTGGAAACCGGTCTTGATGATCTTGTCAAAAAATAAAGTTGGTTATAACTTTATTGAAACCGTAAATAGAACTTTGAACAGCCTAATAGAAAACAACGAAAATACCTTCGCAATGCACGCAGCAATGATTTTTCCACACTTAATACTGTGCAAAATAAAGTCCAAAAATGATGGGTTTTTATCCAAAATAATAGCAAGGCGACTTAAACAATGGCAAGGCGGAGACCTGGATGGACTTTACAACGAAGGAAAGGCGCTGCTAATGCGCTTGTTGAAAGGAAATGGAAGAAAAACTGAAACTGAAGCACAACAGTCCAATAAACTAATGAATACTGGAAAAATATCAAGCGCAATTGCAAAACTAACTCACACACCTAACGGTGTTCTTTCGCTCGACGAGATTGTCGAAGGTAAGGCAGTAGAACAGACTCTCATAGAGAAACAACCACCATCTAAACCAATTGATGAGAACTATATTACAACAGTCTCAAACGAAACAATTCCTTTCCATCCATCGATATTTGATCAGATAAACGGTCAACATATCAAGAAGGCAGCCATGAGAACGCACGGATTGCATGGACCATCTGGCATCAATGCAAATGAATGAAGACGTATTTTAACACACTTTGGGCATTAATCAGTTGAGATTTCAAAAACAATTGCTAAAATTACCAAAAAATTGGCCACCGAAGAACTAAATCCAGAACTAATGGAACCATATAACGCATGCAGATTAATACCCTTAGATAAGAATCCAGGGGTAAAACTCATAGGCATAGGAGAAGTTATGCGTAGGATAATAGGGCGAACAATAACCAAATGCCTAAAAAACGAACTGATGTCGCTCAGTTCGAAATACCAACTCTGTCTAGGACAAAAATGTGGCATTCAATATGCAATATACGCGCTAAAAAATCAATACAGCAAAACTTCCGCCGATGCTGTTTTACTGATAGATGCCGAAAACGCTTTCAACTCGCTGAACCGAAAGCTGGCATTGAAAAACATCAAAAATACCTACCCTTCTCTTTTAACAGCGATTAAGAACTCCTACGTCAATCCATCTAAACTGTTCGTCAACAAAAAAACAATATACTCTCAAGAAGGGACAACCCAGGGGGATCCACTAGCAATGGCCATGTACGGTCTAGCCATAATACCCCTCATAAAATTTTTATCAGTAGACAATGTAACCCAGAAATGGTACGCAGACGACGAAAACGCAGTCGGTAAGTTAAGCAATCTACGAACCGTCCTCGATGAAATTGTATCACTGGGTAAATTTTTCGGCTACCACGTGAAAACATCCAAATGCCAACTCATTGTCAAGGATGAAAAACTCGGTGAAGCTCAGAAAATCTTCGCAAATACAGGAATCACTATAAAGGCAGGAGCCCGAGTGCTTGGTTCAGTTATCGGAACAGAATCTGAATGTAAAAAGTTCCTCGAATTTCAACAGAATGAGCAAACCAAAAATTTGAAAAAACTAACGAAAAACACTAAAACTTCCCGTCAAAACGTTTATGCCTGCTATACTAAAGGAGTTCAAGAAAAGCTTTCATTTCTTGCCAGGACATCGCCTAACACTATGGAAAACTTAGAAATATGTGAAAATTTTATCAAAGAATAATTATTATCTAACCTAGTCGGTAAAGACACTTTAAACCCCCAGTTCCGTGAGATATCTTCCTTACCCCTTAAAATGGGTGGACTTAACATCAAGCTGCCATCCCATCTTGAAAGCTAGCTAGAATGGTCTAAGGAAACATCACTAGTACTGGAATCTCAAGATCCTAATACAGCAGTAACACAGCAAGAAAAAATATGTACAAAAATCAAAAAAATGAAAACTGATAGAACAAATAAAAAAAACAAACCTCATTAATTGCTTAAATGAAACAAATAAATACGCAATCGACTTGGCCTCTGAAAAGGGAACCTCCAACTGGCTCAGTGCTTTACCAGTGAGCAGATACAACCTGAATAAATCAGAATTCAGCGATGGTATTTACTTAAGATACGGGTGGGAACCAACCAAAACCACACTCACATGTGCATGTGGTGCTAATTTTAATTTGACACATGCGCTTCACTGTGCAAAGGGTGGTTACACACACATAAGACACAATGAAATTAGAGACATATTCGCCAACCTCATGAACGAGCTTTGCCATGACGTCGAGATTGAGCCAAAACTTCAGCCGTTGCAAGGCGAAAGCTTTGTCAACAATTCAACTACAACTGAAGATGAGGCACGACTTGATATTAAGGCAAAAGGACTCTGGGGTTCACGATTCAGCCGCGCTTTCTTTGATGTAAAATTTTTCAACCCCCATGCCAAAACATCGCGAAAACTGCAGAAGGATGCATACAAATACCACAAAACGCTAAAGAACTCCAAATATCTGCAAAGAATTTTAAACGTAGAGCAGAGTAGCTCCTGCCCGCTAATTTTTGGATGCACCGGTGGCGCTGCTCCAACAACCAAGCGGACAATGCAGCGATTAGCCGAAAAACTAAGTGAAAAAGACAAGAAAGCTATCCAGAATCTATAAACTACATAAGAACTAAAATAAGCTTCGCGCTCCTGAGGAGCTCTATACTTTGTATAAGGTGGTGCAGATCGCTACGCAAAGTCAATTTATCGACAACTCCATAAGCGCTATTGTAGAGGAAGGACGGCTAAGATAAATTAACATTACGACGAAGCCTTTAATGCTGATTTATGACTTCATTAATTATATATATGCATTTTTATATCGCTGGTATGGCCATATCTAGCTTGTGCATTTACCGTAACTAAACGGAAGGGCACCTTTTGATGGATTTTTATCCAAAACAATAGCAAGGTGACTTAAGAAATAGCAAGACGGAAACCTGGATGGACTATATAACGAAGGAAAGGCGCTTGTTGATAGGAAGTAGAAGAAAAACTGAAAATGAAGCACAACAGTTCAACAAACTAATGAATACTGGAAAAATATCATGCGCAATTGCAAAACTAACAGACACACCTAAAGGTGTTCTTTCGCTCGACGAGATTGTCGAATGTAAGACAGTAGAACAGACTCTCATAGAGAAACAACCACCATCTAAACCAATTGATGAGAACTATATTACAACAGTCTCAAACGAAACAATTCCTTTCCATCCATCGATATTTGATCAGATAGACGGTCAACATATCAAGAAGGCAGCCATGAGAACGCACGGATCGCATGGACCATCTGGCCTCAATGCAAATGAATGGAGACGTATTTTAACACACTTTGGGCATTAATCAGTTGAGATTTCGAAAACAATTGCTAAAATTGCCAAAAAATTGGCCACCGAAGAACTAAATCCAGAACTAATGGAACCATATAGCGCATGCAGATTAATACCCTTAGATAAGAATCCAGGGGTAAGACCCATAGGCATAGGAGAAGTTATGCGTAGGATAATAGGCCGAACAATATTCAAATGCCTAAAAAACGAACTCATGTCGCTCGGTTCGAAATGCCAGCTCTGTCTAGGACAAAAATGTGGCATTCAATATGCAATATACGCGCTAAAAAATCAATACATCAAAATTTCCGCCGATGCTGTTTTACTGATAGATGCCGAAAACGCTTTCAACTCGCTGAACCGAAAGCTGGCATTGAAAAACATCTCTTTTAACAGTGATTAAAAACTCCTACTCCAATCCATCTAAACTGTTCGTTGACAAAAAAACAATATACTCTCAAGAACGGACAACCCAGGGGGATCCACTAGCAATGGCCATGTACGGTCTAGCCATAAAACCCCTCATAAAACTTTTATCAGTAGACAATGTAACCCAGAAATGGTACGCAGACGACGGAAACGCAGTCGGTAAGTTAAGCAATCTACGAACCGTCCTCGATGAAATTGTATCACTGGGTAAATTTTTCGGCTACCACGTGAAAACATCCAAATGCCAACTCATTGTCAAGGATGAAAAACTCGGTGAAGCTCAGAAAAACTTAGCAAATACAGGAATCACTATAAAGGCAGGAGCCCGAGTGCTTGGTTCAGTTATCGGAACAGAATCTGAATGTAAAAAGTTCCTCGAATTTCAACAGAATGAGCAAACAAAAAATTTGAAAAAACTGACGAAAATCACTAAAACCTCCCCTCAAAACGTTTATGCCTGCTATACTGAAGGAGTTCAAGAAAAGCTTTCATTTCTTGCCAGGACAACGCCTATACTATGGAAAACTTAGAAATATGTGAAAATTTTATCAATGAATAATTATTACCTAACCTAGTCGGTAAAGACACTATAAAACCCCCAGTTCCGTGAGATATCTTCATTACCCCTTAACATGGGTCGACTTAACATCAAGCTGCCATCCCATCCTGAAAGGTAGGTAAAAAAAGCCTCATTTAACTCCTTAAATGAAACAGATAAATACGCAATCGACCTGGCCTCTGAAAAAGGAGCCTCTAACTGGCTCAGTGCATTACCAGTGAGCAGATACAACTTCAACCTGAATAAATCAGAAATCAGAGATGGTATTTACTTAAGATACGGGTGGGAACCAACCAAAAACGCACTCACATGTGCATGTGGTGCTAATTTTAACTTGACACATGCGCTTCACTGTGCAAAGGGTGGTTACACACACATAAGACACAATGAAATTAGAGAAACATTCGCCAACCTCATGAACGAGGTTTGCCATGACGTCGAGATTGAGCCAAAACTTCAGCCGTTGCAAGGCGAAAGCTTTGTCAATAATTCAACTACAACTGAAGATGAGGCACGACTTGACATTAAGGCAAACGGACTCTGGGGTTCACGATTCAGCCGCGCTTTCTTTGATGTGAAAATTTTCAACCCCCATGCCAAAACATCGCGAAAACTGCATAAGGATGCATACAAATACCACGAAACGCTGAAGAACTCCAAATATCTGCAAAGAATTTTAAACGTAGAGCAGAGTAGCTCCTGCCCGCTAATTTTTGGATGCACCGGTGGCGCTGCTCCAACAGCCAAGCGGACAATGCAGCGATTAGCCGAAAAACTAAGTGAAAAAAGACAAGAAAGCTATCCAGAATCTATAAACTACATAAGAACTAAAATAAGCTTCGTGCTCCTGAGGAGCTCTATACTTTGTATAAGGGGGTGCAGATCGCTACGCAAAGTTCAATTCATCGACAACTCCATAAGCGCTATTGTAGAGGAAGGACGGCTAAGATAAATTAACATTACGACGAAGCCTCTAATGCTGATTTATGACTTCATTAATGATATATATGCATTTTTATATCGCTGGTATGGCCCTATCTAGCTTGTGCACTTACCGTAACTAAACGGAAGGGCCCCTTTTGAAAAGAAAAAAAATAACGAAAAAGAAATAAATAAAACTGGTACTAAAATTTTCTGAGCTCAGCGTGATGCGTTGCATGTTTTCAGTATTGAATGACAGGAGAAAAAGAGGTTAAAAGTTTGAGTGATCTAGATTTCCTGAGTGGAGGAAAAAGTACCGCATCATCTTCACCCGAAAAGTTCAAATCACTACGAAATGATGTTTTATCAGAGCGCTATGGCTGGAGAACGTTCTTAAGCTGCAGTTTCATGGACAAATATAAAATTCCTCCTAGATCCTTTGAATTGTTGCAAAGTAACACTCAAATGGTGAAACTGGTAGACGAGCTTGTTCGAAAAAATTGTTCACTTGATCCAGATACAAATTTTAATTTTCATAATTGTGTTAGTGGCGTGGATTCACATTTTGACGATAAAAAGTCTCAAATAGTTATATGCACGAATAATTTTCTAGACGAGCCTCATCTCGAACGTTCTCTAGGTAATAATGAATGCTTTCTTGAGTGTGTATTCTGTCCTATTATTGTAAGCAGTCTGAATCAGTAGAAAAAAGGTTAATGATAAAACTTAACAAAAATGGTTTATGAATGAGCCGAGGAAAGTGATATCTGGTCAAAATATCTGTTCTTAAACCAATGCTGGGTCTTTATCCATCGGGTTTTTGCACCTGCGAGCCTTCACTTTTCTCGTCGTGATGTAATGTTAATGGTGTAGATGCTGATGTTGTTTTCGTTTAGTGAGGCAGCTTACACATGCTTACGACCACTGTCGAGCAAATATTGACTGGGACAACACGAAACACTTGGCATGTAGTCAAATCAGAGGTTTCCATTTATCAGGACACTGTGCGTTCAAAAACAGGAGTACAGCAACAAACAGCAAAGAACCAGCAACTTATGAAGATTGTTTGAAAACGTCAGTTTTTGAAGAAATCTCAAAGATTCGCAATTTACCTGAAAGAGATATTAAAAAAGCTATTCAAGAAGTGTTTCCAAAGTGTGTCTCAGATACGTCTCCATTCTAAGTGACTTGATCACTTTGTTTTGAATTGATTTTCACATTGAAAAGAGTTGACGGTATTCATGAATTTAATAGAATGTATATTTCGTTTTTATATCAGTGACGCCAAGAATAGACTAAATACAGAAGATTACAGACCGCTCGCAGTTTAATTTTTACGGGTTAAAGCATTCATCGCATCTAATCCTCCTTGACTGAATCTCTGTTGGACGAAAGCCCAAACAAGCTTCAGATTTTCTGCACGCGGCAAAGAGAAGCTTGGTCGGCAAGCAAATTACAGCGGTGTTCAAAACCGAATTTTGACGCAGATATAATATTGCAATACAAGAATTTTGGACGCAAATAAAATCAAAAAATGATAGCTTGAAAAATAAAACCATCAAGCTATCAGCGTGGCCACGAAAACACTAATCTAAATATCGGTTGCTACCATTGATATAAAATAAACAAAAGAAAACATTAAAATTTTAAAACAATATTTGCTATGTAACGATCACATGAAATTCAAAATTAACTAGCGATCCAGTGAAGAGTTTTTTGCATCATAAATGATAATCGCAAATAATTAAATTATAAGCAAAAAAAAATTTTGAGACAAATTTCATCAGTGAATAAGATTTTGCGATTTCGAATCAAAACTCCTTTCCGATGATAAGAAGCTCAAGGCAAAAACCCTTGTAGAGAGCGAAATACTGCTGACAGTGTGCAACACCAACATTAGTCAAGCGAAGCTTCACAAAATATAATTAAATCAATGTCCGAAAAAATGTCTTATTTTTCGAAATGTTATATTTATATACCAAATTCCAAAATAGCAACATTTGGAGCAAGGCATGATTAAAATACTAGTCGAAATAGTGACTTAGATCGATACAGAGCAAGATAAGGATAGGTGATGAATCAATACTCAGTTAATTTTTTCTGGGAAAATGAAGACAATAACGAGGTTCGTTTCTATAGGTCAAAATGATGACCTAAAGGTTAGACTGATTCAACAAATTAAATGACGATAAAAAAACAACCAATCAGGATTCGAATAGAACATTATTTTTTGTACCCTTCTGATATAGGCTGTATAGCGAATCTGACAGAGCCTACTTTTTGTTCAAATGGAAATAATCAGTTTAAAAAATTGTCGGCTGGCCATTTTCCCACCAGCTTGTAAAATAAAATTGTTCAAAATTTATTCATACGTCAATTTGCACGTTAAAAATGTAATAATGTATTTATTCACGCCTACACGTTTTATTGCAGTAAAGGCTATCGAAAATCATGTTAGAAATGTATTCGTAAGTTGAATTTCAGTGAAGTCAAAAGGGATCTGGAAAAAAGCCGATTTTTGCCTACATTTTATCGGCTTAAAGTGGCCTTATATTGCGTCGTTTGATGACCGAAAAATTGCACATGAGGCTGTTTTGAGGGGATTTGGGGCTCGCACTTTTTTTATTAGATTTTCTCTTTTCCATTTTTTTTGGCTGAAACGGTTTCTGTTCTGGTACTTTCGGCTTTTTTCAAGGTTTACTGATTTTTTGTGATGCTATTTTCACATTCAATTGTTTCGGCATGTTTTTGATTCTAAACTAGCCTTATTCATTTTGATAGATCTGCTTAAATATCAGGTGGCTATTTTGAAGCTATTTTGAGGATTCAGAAATAATCAGATCCAACAAAAGATATTTTTTTCGTCTTATTTGGAGAAAGTACCAGGTGTGTTTTTCCAAAATTTGTCTGTTGTCTTAATCAAGCCAATTCATCACTACAGTGGATCACAATCATAAAGATCATAATCGAAAACTCGCTAATCGTAGGTCGTAGCCGGTTCGCGCAACTTCCTTGAGCTTCTTCTATTTACGGATATTGTTTTTACTAACTGTGCCATTTCCCTCTGGCCTCCAAAGCACCCGCAGAGCAGAATATAGGCTTTCAAGCCAGCGGAAACCAAACTGAGACCACGCAGCAATAACCAGTGAACGAGTTCAAGAGAGGCTTCAGCTTCCAAAACAAAATTTGAAACCTAAAGTAGAAGTTTTAAAAGCAAGTATCACCGTAAATGGAGTTGTTTTAAAAAATTATTACCAAGTTCTGTCAGAAATGCTTAAAATAGCTCAGATTGGAGTTTTAAGAAAGATATATACAAAGGTGAAATATAACATTGCAAAGCATGATCTAGTTCAAATTTGCATGCTAAATAAAAAGAATGCGATTGGGCACAAAACCGATGCTAGATGACGATCCGCAGGTTAGCACTAGCGCTTTAACATAATTGCACCGCATAACTATGTTTAATATAGAGTGTAGCTAAAACATGTAGAGAAAGCGTTTAATTCCTAAACATGTAAACTTTGTTTAAGCATGGCTGGAATTGTTTTGCTCAATTGAATAATATATTGATTATAACGCAGCCGAAAATAGTTTGCTATATAACACATAAACATAGCGACAGCGATAGCTTTCAAAAAGCCAATCTCCTTTTAACTAGCGGCTGAACATACAAAAATTTCTGTTCGTCCGAAGATGTCATGCTTACTTGCATTGACGTTCTTTCTAGAATGCAACTACGCAAAACTAAGCTCTGTCCGAATTTTCGAGATATCCGAACTCAAATCCAATTTTTGAGACTTCGAGTGCGGCTTTGGTTTAAGAAACTCGCCTAGTCTTTAAAAATAGACCTTCAACATGTACTTTGAGTTTTGTCAAATCTAACCTTTCGATTCCTTTTAAATTGAGTAATCATTGAAGTAGTTAATCATTTCAAATAGTCGGAGGTCTGAAAGTTTGGGTGATGATTTTCTATCAAGGTTTAAAATGCAATGGCGTTGGAAATGCCAGGTAGTTAAATGGACAGGTTGAATTGAGTGAGCTGTATAGGCCTAATAAAAATGTTCTAGGCTATCTATAAACGTTTAGGCGATGAACCAGCTTCGATAACAGTTGACTGCTGAGAATAGCTGTTTTTTTTCTCATGGCAAAGCCAGAAACCGCTTTCCATCTAGAAATATTGAAGTTTCTGAAAGACGGTCTTCTCCTTTTGCGTTTGCATGTTTTTTATTGGCAGCTTGCAGTCGAAATCGTTTGAAACGGGCTTTAGCGTCTAATCTCAAGGCAAATTTTACCTCTGTCGATTTTTACTTCTGTCAATTTTCCCCGAATGTTAGAGATCACAGGCGTTTTGTGTTTACTTTTTCATAACTGTGACTCATTTTTCACTTTTTATGCTAAAAGATTTGTCTGCTAAACGATCGGTCCCCATATAGAATTTTGAGCAATTGAAAATTTAAGCAATCAAACAATATGAAATCGCTCAATACATGAATATTCATCAATCACACCTGTAATAGTATGAACCGTTACGACCTGTAATGGCTTGTACCCAACACTTAACGTTTCGCAAATAGTTAAATATGTAGAAAAGCTGATTTACATGATTTCGTTAGTGTATAAGTTTTAATTTTGACAATAATTGATTTTAGTGGTTCTTATGCTAGTCGATGCGATTTTCAATAGTAAAACTTTTATGTCAGTTCAGCTTCATGTTAGTTTATACACCGACTGGTGGTGCGTCCTAATTCTAGAGAAAGTAGTCCGTACGTGCCGCTGCGTCTTCTAGACTTTTGAAGTTTATTGAGCTTCAATTTAGAGTTTTCTGGCGCGTACAAATGCTATGCTCAGAAGTTGGTAATTTGAGGTTCTCTTGATGTGGTGTCCTAATATTTTTTTATAGCTTTCAACTATTTTTTTCTGAAAATTTATGAATTTTTTTTGGACTCGTGTTGTTCTACTTTTCGCAGGGTCATTTTTCGTTATGATAAATACCGTTTTTGTTATCTGGTACGGTTTTTTTTTATCGGTTGACTATCTAAAGCATAGGTCTTAGTTTGATTAAAACAGTTTTTACTATAACTTAAATATATAATTTACCAGTCTGATTTTGAATAGTTTTGTTTTGTTGTTTTTTTGGATTAAACGATTTTGGCTTTGATATCAGCTTTTATGGCGTAGTGTCCTGGGTAAATTATATTTTATCCGGCTTTCAATGTGTTTCTGTCGGTTAGTTTGGCATGATATGTATGTGTTGTATTGCATGTAATGAGAAGCTTTGCTTCACCTCTGTTTGTAAGTTTTCTAAAGATGCCGTTTTTTTTTCATATGTCGGTTCATCTACTAGTAGAAACAATCTTTCATTTTTTATTGCAAGTGGCGCGAAGCTCTGCTTCGCTTCTGTATATTAGTTTGAAATTAATTTAAAGCCTAATCTAGACCCTGAGATGCTTATAAATGATGTATTGAACTCTCGCATAGACAGACAATTTCTGGCACTTTGTTGTTGCCAACATACGGTCTCCCCACATACTGTCGACTGAGTTATCGCTCGGCAAATACAAAAGTCTATTAAATGCTATAACAATTCAATTGAAATAATTTTTTTTACTTAGTTTTTTGCGTTTCATTTTCTATTCGCCAACTTGCAATGCTACGCTTGGGTTGTAATCCAACTTGATGTTTCGAAGTGCACTGGGATTGAAAATGTTTTTGTTTTCAGACTTGCCTTTATCAAGCGTAATCTTTTCGGATTGTAGCTTTTTTCATGCATGTAACTTGTGTAACAGAATCATTGATACTTTCGAATTTTATCTTCAAAGTAAATTAGAATTCCATGCCTTGTTCGGCTCATCTGGTCAAGCGATAACGTTTCTGCTTGAGACGGCAAAGATCCCGTGTTCCAATCCAGCCAGGAGTTCTTTCTTTTTGTAAACTCCGAACAATTTTCTGCTTAAACAAAAATTGTCATTATAATTAATGCTTGCATATTTGTGTCGGCTTCATTGCCATTTCCAGTGATTTCAGTACACTTAATCATGTGAAAAGTCTTTTTGTTTCATTGCTGTAACTTTAAATTTAAGAGATTTACCGAAATATAATTTCACTTACGAGAGCAATTGTACGTGTAATGGGAAACTAGACTGCTTTTTTTTTACTGTAACCATACTGCTAGAGTTACTTTCAAATGCTGGCTGCGCTGGCTTGCTCGCTTTCTTGAGCTGTCAAATAAAGCTACCATGTAGATCATCGTAGCTACTAAATATTAATTTTTCAAATATACTTATTGAAAAAAAAAGATGAAGAAATTTGTTCGGATTGGTGGCTTTCGTTCTAATTTCATTCGGCTCATATCCTGTTGTATCTTATATTGTACCGTCTCGAAGGCAAAGTATTTTCTTGTATTTTTGTTTTGTTTTCGGCCTTACGGGGTTGGACCCAATAACGGGGACCATGTTGTTTTAAAAATGGGTTGGGTTATTTAAAAAAGGTGCCAATCATGAGTAGTTCTTCAAACTCAAAGCGCTTTAACCTCATCTAGTTTCGAAAGTTGAATATTGTTTGAAAATTTTCAATCATTCTTGTTCTATTTGATTTTTCAAATCTTCTGTTGGCTACGTGCTTTCGAGTTTTTGGCTTTCCTTTCTTTTTCGGCCTGCGAGTTTGCAGTGCTGTGTCTATGTGGTATCGCAAATGGCGCGAAGATTGGCTTCGCCTCTGCAAAAAGTTGTTCACGCTTCGATTTGATGTTTCGATTTGTCTTCTGATTTGTTAAAAGGAAGGCAAACTCAGTTAAATGGCTGTTTAAGGTTGTTTTTGATTTTTATTTTGAGGTGAAGGTGTCAAATTTTGCCTTTTTTCAAGTAATGTTTTTAATTTTCGGCTTCCTTCTTTTTGTCTTCACCATCTTGTAGCGTGATGGGATATATTGTTTGTATCGAAAGTGTTGCGAAGCTCTGCTTCTTCCCTTTGCTCAGATATCACTCGACCGCATCTAATTTTGTTAAAAATCGAAGCTCGCTCTACAGTTTTCCAAATCTCAATAATTGAGCTGGAAACACTTTATAGGTAGTTTTTTAGGGAATTTTTTAAAAAGAAAACATTCAGGTTCAGTTTTTATTTTTGCTCTTTTAGTCGGGGACCAGACTTTTTTCCCTGTGAACAACTTTTCTTACAAGAAATTGCACTTACTTCCATTTTGAACATTAACAACTCCAGGTTCCTTTCCACTTGGACTGGAGGTATCGCGGTAGCTTTTGCATCCTAAGGTATGTGGTTCGAGTCGCGGCAGGACTTTGTTTTTTTCAGTAAGTATGATATTGAAAGTTTTTTATTTAGGTAAAAATGAATTGTAGCACGTTCGTTTGTCTGTTCAGGTTTCGTCGGAATAATTGCCACATCAGGGATTTTTGTTGTGCTGTAGTTAGGTATCATGGCGGTTGCAAGCGTTGTTCGTTATAGTTTCAGGGAGATTTGGTTTTGATGTATTTTTTTTGGATCGACTAGTTTCTGCTCAAAGATTGTCGGCTTTGTTTCGTATTTCTTGTTCCGTTGCTCATTTGACTTGCTTGGCGTGTTTTCCTAGAATTTCTTTTGATAAAAACAGGTGTTATGAAATTGTATGGAATTGGGTTTTTTATTGTTTTTTGAGACACTTTGAATTTTTTTTGACTTTTTGGAAAGTTTTAGTTTTTATCAAAAACTACAGTACAGATTTGTCAAAAACAGGTATCGTTGGAAAGACCGCCAGCTCCCCTGTGTGTATGCTCAATCTCCTACTCTCTTTTTACTTTACATCACTGTCTACAGCCTCCGAAAAAGTCTGAGGGAATATTTGAACCATATTTTGTCAATGATAGAAATAAAGTTAGTCATGAAAGAATCTGGAACATGAAAGGTTCTGGAAATTCAAAAAGTTTCTTCTCAGGAGATTGAAAAGTGTTCATAAACGTTTTAAACTATTTTCAATTAGTTAATTGACACTTTTCCAACTGTCTGTAGAGTATATTCTTGAACCATTACTGCAGCTCAATTGTCAAAACGTTACTTCAAACAGGAATATATTTAAAAACTTATCTTCTGATCAAAGGGGTTATCTTTTTGAAACAAGTTGTCGATTATCCAAGGATTTTGAAAATGAAAGAGCGAGATGAATTTTTTCTCCGACAATCGAAACTTGGATTTTAATTAAATGTTTTCTGTTAACTAGATCTCATTCACAGTTTTCCACTTCCAACAGATTGTTGGCTTTGTTTTGACTTCGCAAATGGGTGTGTCTACAATAGACATCGTTTTTTCTATTTTCTCGCGGCCCACCCAATGCGGATCATCCGGCGGGCAGGGTTGTCAAACGTTTCGCCAAAGCGGATGAAGTTGTGAATGCGCTCAGACCATGAACGAAGTGGGTTTTGACTTGACAACACGTGTTTTAAAAGCGGCACTATTTATTCAGTCAGCCAAGATGCAAAGATATCTTTCAGATATCTTTTGATTTCAAGATGATCTCCAGATTAACCCAATGACAGAATATACTTTTCACCGTCTCAGGATTAACTCAGACTATGATTCGAGGGTGGAAGTTCAGAGACAGACTTCTGAGGGGCTCGGTTAGCAAGGGCAGGAGAGGTAGTCACCAACATTTGAGATGCACCAGCTACATCCATTTCAACGGTACTTAAAATGACTCTTTTTGGTTTAATGTTTAATTGATCATGCACTGCAATTTTTTCACTCCTGGCCTTTCTGTGAGTTCGGAAAATAAGTTTGAAAATGGTGCCTTTGTTATTTAAAGGGACTCCAAAGTATCTATAGATCCAATGGTTATCTCCCAGGCAATTGTAAGTTTACTAAAGTGTCATGTATCATTTTGTGAATTTTTGTATAATTTCTACCAGAAAACAATATATTATGATTATTAGGAGCTCAATTTGTTTTAAAAAATCAACTAATGCGGCCATAAGGAATCGATTAATTAGTTACATTGTTCGAATGTTTAATACCGAAGCATCAATAACTGATCATGTTTATTTTTCGTGTATTTTACGGCAGATGTGAAGGTTGAAGTGCAAGAGTCGGCGAGACCGGAGAAGGTGCCTGTTGGACAAGCATTTCCGATTGAGAGCGATTTCATCAACAGACATCTAAGGTGAGAAGCATTCAGACTCCAATTAACAATCAGTATCTGCGATATTGTTGTTTTTTAAAACAATCAAAGAAGTTATTTATCCACAACGAGTAATAAACTAAATCAGTAAACCAATTAGTACGATGATACAACATTGATGATGGAGGTGGAGCAGATGGGCTTTTGATGCGTTGAAGAAAGCCTTTATTGGTTGAAATAAACCTCACTTGACCCTAATCGAAATTCATTTGGGGTATCGGTTTCAGATTTTGTCTGAAAAAAAAACTAACTCCTTACTAAAAAAAATTCCTTACATTGCTAACTTCGTCTGCTAGATTAAATTATCTTAAAAAATACGCTCTTATATAGTGACCAGTTCAGTTAATGTTGGCAGTTGTTCCCAGATGGCTGGCACAGAAAGACTCCTTAGGCCAAGACGTCTTCCTCCTCGGATCACCCGGTCCACTGAGACGCCGAGTGGCACTCTACTACGCCGAGTTGACCAACCGAGAGGTGGAGTACCTCGTCATTACCCGAGACACGACCGAGAGTGACATCAAACAGAGACGAGAGATCGAAAATGGAAGGACTGTTTATGTAGATCAGTCTGCTGTCAAGGTAAGTTTTTTTGAAACAACTTGGCTGCTTGTGATGAGATGAAAAACTGATAAAAAGTTGGCGAAGGTGTTTGAAAAGTTTGAACTTTTGTAATGATACGAAAATTTATTGTTATCGTTATGGAACAAATGAGTACTGAGACTGTCACTATATTGGAAGTGGAACAATTTTTTTGAATAAGCAAGTATGAACTTTGATCAGCCATTTATTTTTTTTTCAAGGCGGCTCTCAACGGCAGTGTATTACTGGTTGACGGAGTTGAAAAGGCGGAGAGGAATATTCTGCCCATTCTGAACAATCTTTTAGAAAACAGAGAAATGCAATTGGACGATGGCAGGTTCCTGGTGGCACCACAGAGATACGATCAATTGCTCCAGAAATATAGCAAGGCAAGAGTTTGAACTTTGTTTTCGATCAACTTGGAGAATTAGGAGAACCATAAGAGTGGTAATTTATCATGTGCCTCATTTTTATATGATTGAAGGTTGATGTCAGCAGAGATGGAATTTTGTCGAAGTTCTTGGTTTTCGCAGAATTATCTGATGCTGTGTCAAAGTTAAGATACAGAATTGAATTTAAATTTATTTATTTAGGAAGAGCTCAAATCGAAGAAACTGGAACGAGTTAATGAGAACTTCAGAGTCATAGCTTTGGGTCTTCCAGTACCCAAATTTAGAGGTAACCCCCTGGACCCTCCGATTCGATCCAGATTTCAGTCCCGTAAAATTACAGCACTACCCTTCAATGAAATGTTTGAACTTATGTCGTCTCAATCGGAAGAACTGTCTTCTACTGATGTTTCTGCAATGTTGACGTACGCTCAAATTATAAACTCGCCAGAATCATCAAGTTTAGGTGTACCACACTTCCCTGAAATGGCTCTTACGTCATTGGTGAAAGCTCAAAATCATTTTGGAAGAAATATTGACGTGAACAAGTTGTTGTTTTTGGTGTATCCGCATAAACTTCTCCCAAAAGAAGTTGAGAAAAAGGTGGAAGACATAGTAAAGAAGTGTGTAATTCCAACCGAACCGGAATCGACCAATCAGAAACCTGGGTATAGGGAGGCGGCAAGTCGAGCTCAAAATACTTCTGAGGATTATGTTCCGAATCAGAAACATGAAGAACTATTGCAAGGTTGGTTGAAGTTCGACAAGATTTGAGAATTTTTATGAACGTAGTTCTGATAATTCGTGAGGCCCTGTAGGTTGTTTCGTGCAAAAGTCTCTAATTTTGCTTGAGCTCAAATCTGCTTTCTCACAGTTTTATTTTTGATTTTTTTTAAGAGTAGATGAATGTAGTTCAGACTCTTATATAAATCGTGATAATTTTTTTCAGGAAAAGTCTTAAAAATTGTTCATATTCAAAGTGACGTTTTCGCGGTTTGACTTTTGATTTCATTTATATTAGTTCATTTTCTTTGTTAAAATGAAGGAAAACTCCACAATTGAACAACAAAAGTGTGAAGTGTCGAAAAACGTGATCGGCTTCTTGTTTCGGTAATGGAATTTATTTTTCAGTTTTTCCAGCGACATAAAAAATTTACTTATTGATCCAGTTTTCTTCACATTGGGTTAATTTTATCGAAAAACATCAATCACAAGTTATTTACTCAAGCAAAGCTTGTGTGATAGTATGAACTCTGTTTTTTTTAAACCCAATTCGCTAATATTGTTGCGACGCAAGTATCGTTGCGACAAAATGTGTTCATTTTGAAAGTGTTCATTTTGATCAATAACCAGCTATTATCTACAGACTATTATATTACAAATAGCGCTTTAGCTTCAAGGTATCATGAATCTGTAGCGTAGAGGTTGGGAAGGAGAACCGCAACAAAATAAGAGGGTTCGAACCTGGGCATGGTCGGATGTTTTTTTATGAACTTTTTGTCTACTAGTTAAAATGCGTCCACTCTATAAATTGAGGCATGTTAGTTGGTAATTTTCTTTTTTTTTCAAGATGACTGGTACTGCTAATGCGTCATAATTGGCTGCTTCACTTAGCAATTATGCAGGCTCTTAATTGGCGTGCATCACTTGAGAAATATTGTATACTTAAAGTCTTACTCATTCAGTTTTTCCCAGTAGCGTTATCGGTCATATTTTTGCTTGTGTATTCGAATTGCAACTTCTAATTTTAGTTATTAGATTGCCGATTGACCCAGTTATCAGTAATTTTTTTTTATTGAAATATTGTCAATTATAAATGATTTTTGAAATTTAAAGAGCTTTGAAAAGATGATTTTTTCCTCGGAAATTCGAATAATTTTTCTTGGTCTCCTAGAGTTCAATGTAACTTCAATGCTGCATGTTGGCTATATTCTTGATTTAACGATGTGTTTGACAGGATGAAATTTTGAATGCTGTCATCACTTTTTTAAATATCTGTTTACCCTTGCGTTAATTACCCTTGTGATAATTACCCTTGAGATACTTTGTTAACAGGATTCACTTCCTGGGCTCAATCTACTGGGACTTGTTAGTATTTGAAATATCCGGTGTAATCGAAATTTGTTTCTATCAAATTTTATCAACTCGATTTTTTCAAAATTCATTTTGTTTTCGGCTTAATAGGTTATTTTGTGGCCTAATTAATATCGATTTAGTGGCCTCTTATTGAGTAGTTTTATAGCCGAAGTTTTTTTCGTGTGTGCTTTTGTGTTTCGAGGAGAAAGGGGACCTAAAGTTTCTTAGTTAGAGTTTTTTGAGCATTTTTTCGGCATGAAAAATTTCTGCTTAAGTATTTGCGACATTGTTACCGCATTGTAACTTATTCTGTTTCAATCAATCATCAGGTGCTTTTGGCGTAGAGGTAACACAACTGCTTGATACGGCAAAAGATAGTGGTTTGAGTCCGGCCGGGAATTAGAGATGTGCTTTTTCAGACTATTCGTCCGTCTGTTTGTATCTGCCGGCTTAGCTTTTGCAGAACGAACTTTTTTTTCGGCTCCTTTCTACTATTTTGAAAGCTCAGTGTAAAATTTTTATTTTATTGGTGCAGGTAATTTTGCTGCAAGTAATTTTTATTGGTGCAGGTAATTTTGTTCCGGACATTATGGTCTTTAATTGCAATTTTTTTGACAAAAATGATTTTTTGAAGTTTTTATACATTTTTTTTCCGTTTGATTTTAATTATAGTCATTCATTTTTGTATCGCAAGTGGTGCGACGCTCAGCTTTCTCTGTGTTAAGAAATGTGTTTTCTAGTTGAGAAAAATTTAAAAAGAAAAGTTGAGCGTGCCTCTAGGAACAATGGCATGTACGAGTTATAAGATCTAGTGTTTTCTTAAAGTGCGTTCAAAACCGAAAACATGAATTTAGATATGTCCAGGAGCTTCGCTATGGGATCAGATCTCTGCCTTGTTGGACCCAAATCAAGTGGAAAATCAATAGTAGCAAGACACTTCGCTCATCTAAGAGGTCAGCAGGTCGAGACATTCATGCTGTACAACGACATCACAGCACGTGACATACTCCAGCAAAGGTCAACTAAACCTAACGGAGATACCTTTTGGAACAATTCGCCTCTCATAGACGCGGCCTTAGAAGGAAAAATTGCCATTTTGGACGGGTTGCACCACGTTGAACAAGACACGTTACCAGCGATACAGAGTTTAGTACACGATAGAGAAGTTACTCTATTTGATGGAGCAAAACTAATTTCGAAGCAAAAGTTTGAACTACTGCAAGAGAAAATGAACAGAGATAATCAGCAGTTAAACAGACGAGGCGTCTTTGCAATCCCAGAAGAGTTTAGGATCTTAGCTTTAGCGGAACCTCCGAACTTAAAAAGTGGAGTTAATTGGCTAAATTCAGAAATTTTGAGCATGTTTCATTTTCACATGGTGAACGCAATCGAAAATTCGGAGCAAATTAACTTGTTTACGGAACTATATCCGAGTGTTGATCCTAAACTGATATCGGAAATTTGTTCATTTTCAACTTCATTGAAAAAATCAAAAGACGAAAATTTGCAAGCTTTATCGGGTTGCTTGTCTACAAAGCAAGTAAAACGCTTGCTGAAGTTAATTTCAGACGATTCTACCATTGATGTTCGCAAGTCAGTCGAAAGTGCATTTATGCCTCAGTTTTTGCCACCTTTGCCTCAAAAAGCATTCATAGAATTCATCCAACAGCAAAACTTCACTACACTGCCCAAAAAGAGTGGAAGTGAAAAATTGGATAGTCCGTTTTTGTTTTCGAAAGATACGGAAGTTCTGGAAGCTACAGACGAATCTCTGATTCCTCAAACTCTGTTCTTCGAAAATGAAGAGCAAACGAAGATTCTAGAAAACATGAAGAGGTCTTTTGCTATCGGAGAACATCTTTTACTAGTCGGAAATCAAGGCGTGGGTAAAAATAAACTAGTCGACAAAATGCTGTCCCAACTTTCGAAACCAAGACAGTATATACAGTTGCATAGGGATACAACAGTGCAAGCGTTGACAGTTCAACCTAGTGTTAAAGATGGCAAAATTGTGTATGAAGATTCGCCTTTGATCAAAGCTGTCAAAAATGGACATGCCCTAGTGGTAGATGAGGCTGACAAAGCACCCACACACGTGACAAGTATTCTGAAAGGTCTCGTTGAAGATAAGTTCATGCATTTGTCAGATGGACGAAAAATAGTCGCTAAGCTACCAGAAAAGTTTGACCAACGTAGTGAGAAAATTATTGTGTGCCATCCAAATTTCCGGATGATTGTTTTGGCAAATCGACCTGGTTTCCCGTTTTTGGGAAACGATTTCTTTGCCGCAATGGGAGACCTTTTTTCATGTCATGCTATTGATAATCCAGGAAAAGATTCTCAGATTGAAATGTTAACGAGATATGCTCCTAATGTTGATCGAGAAATCGTTATTCGGCTTATTGATGCGTTCGATGAACTACGCGATCTTTCGAACCAAGGCGTATTATCTTATCCGTATTCGACTCGTGAACTTGTAAATATTGTGAAGCATTTAGAAGAATTCCCACGTGATGGAATTCCAAGAGCTATTCAGAATATTTTCGATTTTGACGGGTTTGATGATCAAAATCTGACAGAAGTGAACAAAGTCTTGAAGAGAAACGGAATCCCCGTTTCTACAGGAAAAGCTCAAGTTCATATGGCCAAAGAAGTACCTCTACCTGATTTTAAGAAGATATCAGTCATTAGAAGCGATATTGACAATCCAATATCAGCTACGCAAAAAATCGTAGCGACCAACATGGATTTCGATTCTACAAGATTATCACCAGAAATGAGAAAAATGCAGACTTATTCGCCGAGAGCAGAATTTTTTCAAGAGCAGAAAAAGATAGTATCGATTCCGATCGATAAAAGTTCGGCTATTTGTGATATGAAAGCGCTTAAAATTGCAGAAAACATGAACAGTCCAGCTGGTGTTTTTGCAGTTTCGTTGTTTCCATGCAAATTGTTTTTTGTTCCGACTGAAAGCAGCGTGCAGACTTTGAATCAAACATCTTGTTCGTGTACCGACTTGAGCAAGGTTTTTGACCGAACCAGTTTATGTACAACTTTACAACTGAATTTTGTGAGAGCAGAGAATATTGGTAGTGGAAATTTTTCTGTTGCTTGTTACTCGCCTCAAAATAATATTTTACTCTTAGTTGACCCAGCTAACAACCAAGGGAAAATTCTGAATTTGGAACGATTAACAAATGAAGGACCTTCAAATGCTATGAGTTCTGTTTTCAGAAGAGGAAAAGTTTCTGCTGGATCATTCAAAATGGTTAGCAGCGAAGCTGTAAATTCAAAGTTAGTTTTCTATAAACCAAATAGCGAAAAAATGCTAGTGCTTGATTTCAATTTGGATAAAATTTTGGAAATAAATGTTCCATTTGAAATAAGAAACGTAGAGTTTCTCTCTGAAGATGACCTTGCGGTGTACAATGTAGAAAACGAAATGATCAAGTTTTCTCGCATTCCGAATACCAGGGAGTCCGAAAGTTCAAGTGAGGAAGAAATATTTGTCTATAAATCACGTAATTCTGCTAACGATTCCACTTTGAGATGCTCTGGCTACTTCGATTCCAGTCAAGTCTCAGAGTTCCTGGAGAACCAGAACATCGTTACTCCTGCCAAGTTGGTGACCGGGGATCGAACCCAGGTCGGAATTTCTCTTGGATTTCCAGATTTGGATGACGGTGAAGTGTATGGAGTCAAAAGATCTGAGACCCTTAGAAACTCGCCGAGTTCGATATTTCTTAACCCTTCGTTTGCAGCGGTTTCTTTAGTTGATACCCGTTTTATACCGAAACAGTCATTGCCCGATGATATCCATCTCGCTGATTATCCAACGTCTCTAGAGTGGATCAACGTACGATCCAAGGTGCTTAGATACTTGCCAATTCCAACTAATAAATACGAGCACGCAATGTCGCGATATTTAGCGCCGATGCATGGACAAAATCTTGTTATATCTTCAGACGGTCATTCATATGTTTATACGTGTGACCCATGGGGTACTTTGCGTCAATGGGAAGTTAATTATGACTCATTGCGGGCGTCGTATCAGAAGTGGGTGAACATGATTGGGCATCAGGACGAGCCAATCAAAATACGACATTCACAGAGAGAGGCAACAGGACCGAAACATGGCAAAGTAGATGCAAAAGGTTAGTTCAATGGGAAAATTGTAGTTGCTTTTTTGAGGTAACTAGTGAAACACAACATGAAAATCAGACCACTTTATGCAATTTATAACTTTTTTTCTGATAAACCAGGCTCAGATTTGTGTTCTGCTCTAGAAACGAAAAGCCATGATTTTATTTTATCAGATGCTTAGAATGAAGAATTTCAGCATATCAAAAGCTAAATGTTTTCTCCATAAGTCTGTATGTACATTATAGTTTTAAAAAACTGACTAATCAGTTAATACTTTGTGGGTTCCAGGCGATCCGCACGTGGGTGGCAATCAGTGGGCGGGTGGATCCGGAGGAGCAGACACTGCGGGACTCGGAGGAGTGGGCGGACCCTACAGACTCAATCTAGGACACCAGGTGTTCCAGGTGCCTGACTCGATGAAGCAAAATGTACCACCACATGTGCTGAAGGTGTGCTTAAAAAATTTGTCTTCTTGATACTTTTCAAGATGATGTTTCAAAAATGTTGTCTTTTTTGTTTAATGACAAAGAGACGGGTCTGATCTAGACAGTGAACTTAATAACAAGTAAAACAAACAAATTGAAGGCTTTTTGGTGGCTAATTGAACAAATTAGGCCGTAAACGAATATGTTTCACAAATTGCTTGCCCTCAAATCGAACGAAAATAAGGGGGACCGATCGTTTAGCAGACAAATCTTTTAGCATAAAAAGTGAAATTTGAGTCTTTTAGCTGACCAACGTAATAAAGTGATGGATGATTGATTGACAGACTCAAAAAGACGCTCAGTCTGGGGCCAGGCTTCCCCAATTAATTCAATTATCTCACGATTTGTCAACAAAACTATCAACTTAAAAAACACTAGTGTAAATTAGCGGCAAAACAATGATTTACGCTCAAAATAACACTCGTGTTGAATTGAAGCGCAGCGGAGCAAGCGGTCTCTAATCGCCAATGCCGCGTTTGAAGTTAGCTGTCACACTTTAAAATTGTTCTGTGTCTGCTAAAAAAAACCTGTCAGCTAAAAAACCGGTCTGCTAAATCTCTAGCACCGAAAATAAGACCAAATGCTGTACTAAATAATGATTCAATATTGGGCAAATAACTTGCTTTAAATTGATTGACTTGCTTCTGCTCTGTTTGGTTTTTTGTCTCTCAAAATAGCCTATTAAGTTCACTGTCTGGATCAGGCCTGTCTCCTTGTCATTTGCCGAATTGTTTGATCAAAAACTGCAAATGTTTATGCTTCAGTTTAGGTTAAATTTTAGTTTAAAAGTGCCTAATTCTAGTATAGATCTGATTACCAAACGAACAAACCCAAAAGTCGAAAAAAATAGTGTTTTTCTTAATATAATAGTTAAATCAATTTCGGGAAGCTACAATTTCGATAGTTTTTGTCAGTTTTGTTAATAAAAAGGTTTTAAAATGTCACTGGATTTCTCCAGCCTTTATTTTGGAGTTGCATTTCATGTAAATTTTATCCATACTTTGCCATATGGTTTTAAAAATTTTAACCAAACATATTCCAGGTTCAACAATCTGTTTGATGCAGCGTAAAGGGTAGTGACACGCTAGTACAATCATGAGCCCAAGAGTCATTAACTCTAAAAGGTGAGTCCGTGTGGCGTTTTAGGCAGCCAAAGAGATGCGTGACAAGGCTTTTGCAGAGAGACTGAAGGAGATAGAAATGAGTCAGTTCGAAGCAGAGACCTACAACTCTACGAATCTGTCAAACAACATATCAACTCAGTCAGGTAGAAAACACAGGCAACTACTGCATATCTTTAATCCTAGTTTATCAAAGAAATGATTGCTCTTAAAATTTGGCGCTGGGGTAGTCTTTAACCAAAATATTAAAATTTTGATTACAAGTTGTAATAATTTTTTCAAATGCTTCAATTTAAAACACTGAGAAATCCTCAGGAAGATAAGTGAGAATTAGTTCTAAATGTATCATCAGAAAACGTTTAATTTTCACCTAAATTAGAAACTTTTTGAGGCTAGCTGAATTGAGCTCTTTACTTTAGGTATTATTTTGGCTTTCAGAAATTTCGATGAAAAGGCTCACCACCAGCTGCACATTCGATTGCTTACAAAAATCTATGTTTTTGTGTTTTTTTGCAGGGTAGTGATTGACAGCTTGGAAGCCAAACAGAAAGACAGAGAGTGGCTCAAACACCAGACCCTGGGAGAACTGGACGACACCAAATTAGTGGACTCTCTTTTGGGGGAGAAGTCTGTGTTCAAGAGGAGAGGGGAGAAAGACCCTCTGCCAGGGCAGCAGCAGAAGAAACCGAAGTTGTTGAGGCTGTTGTGTGATGTTAGTGGCAGCATGTACCGGTTCAACATATACGACCAGAGACTACAGAGACAGTTAGGTAAGGTATTTTTTAACGATATACTCCCGTTTGATTTAAATGTATAAGCAACACTTCCATGAAAAAGCTGCGAAGATTGAAACGCAATAAAATCACAGCTGATAAATGCATCGCCCATTTGAATTAAAATTGACCCTGGCGAAACGTGAAACGCTTTTGGGCTAAAATTGCTCAAATAAACAAGAATCGAAAATGATATAGCTTCCGACCTGTTTGTCAAGTGACGTTTTTTTTTGTTTTCAAGTTTTGAAGTAGACGTGTTGTCCTGTAGCTTCAGCATTTATGCTTGACTAAATTGGACTATTTTTAAGGGTTACCTGTATAATGCAGAAGGGAATCACGTTTTGCATGTAATCTTCTCTTAAGAATCTGTATGTATGGTGATGGAAGCCCTGAAAGGCTACGAGTCCAAATTCAAATACGACATCATCGGTCACTCGGGAGAGGACGACTCAGTGGAAATAGTGAAACTTGACAATGCGCCCTCGAATGAGAAAGAGAGACTGCGGGTGTTGCAGACTATGCATGCTCATTCGCAGTATTGTCTGTCTGGCGATTCGACGGTAGCTGCATGTTCAAAGGCGGTCAAGGACTTGGCCAAGATGGAAGCGGACGAAAGGTCAGGTATTATTGTTTACTTACAAATATTGTTTACTTAATACGTAACGCTTAGTTTCAAACCTTCTCAAGTCCATAAAAATTAGCAAAAAATTTGGAGAAAAGCAATCGGGTATCAATTTTCATATTTTTCTTCGCGTCCAAATGAGCTGTATTTTTTGAACAGATGAAAATTTCCGGCTTATTTAAGTTAAATATTGGATTGTTTTAATGTCGGCTTAGTTTTCACAGCACTGAATTATCATGAAGGAGTAAATAGTTTTACCATTGCAGACTTTCTTTTCTTAAATTGCTAATAGTGCAAGTAAACGAGTTCCATGACTGCTGAATAGATTTTCGATCGATCTTGTAAATTTTTAATGTCGATTAATTTAACAGGTAATCATAGAATATGTAAGCAATTACAGATGGTAAATGCATGTATCAAGTATAAGCAACATCTCAGATTTGTTATGTACTGAGAGATAGTTCGAGTCTCAGTCAGATTTTTTGAGAAATTTGTTTCTCGACTTTTTCGGTTTTTGTTCCGACCATTGAAAACGCGGAGGAATTTTGTATTCGAGTATTTTACTTTTTTTCCTCGCAAAATCAGGTACCACAAACAATCATCGGACTGGCTTGAGTGATATTTCATATTAAAGCCCTTTCAGTTGTGATTCGAACCGACTGTGTCGAGAAAAACCAGTTTGAAGTTTTCGATTTTTCGTTGAAATCCGTGCAAGCAGGCTTATTAGAAGGATAGTCGCAGACGCAGATTAGTAGTAAACAAACAATGAATTGTTTATTCAAGCCCTTAATCTAATTAAATAAAGTTTCAAAGTTTTCAAAAGTTCAAAAAAAAAATCTTTTTTTTCCTTAGTCATGTTTCGATGGAAACTGTTTATCAATATGGCCATTTTACTAGCCTAGGGTATCGGAGATGCCCAGCATTTAGTCTTTCTTTCTGATCATTTCATCACACGTCGCACAAAAAAGTTGAAATTGGTTTTTAAAAAAGCTTATTTTTTTGTAGTTTTTCAAGAATATGGTCGGAACACTCTAAGCTTTTTGCACAGCAATAGGCTATCTTTGTTCAGTTTTGGCTTCACTTGCTCTAATTGCTCATCTTAAGCCGACGATAATTGCAGCTATCGAGTTTTGAAATTCTTATTTATTGTTTTTTTTGATGTTTTCATCTGAATTTATTTCGAGCTTATTTCCGCCTCGCTTTTTTAAAAGCCGATAAACGCAGTGAGGACTCTTATAAATTTCGTGGTGATTTTTTTCGTGTTTTTTTAGTCTTAAAATACACTTCTAACTACAGATTTGCACTTATATAAATTAATAAATTTATGAAAGCACTTGGGTATGCATGCACTCAATTTAAATTCATCAGCTAAAATTTAGGCAAACTGCACTCTCCAAATACAAAAGTGGAAATGGCACGAAAAAGCGTCAACGACTTCTAGTTTCGAAAGTGAAAGTTAATTTTTGAATTTCTCAGCGAAATAAAAAACTTACCTATGAATACAGTTTTCTCAAATTTAGTTAACTTTATCCAAAAAAAAACGATCAATCTTAATTTCTTGAAATTCAAAGAGGAAGGCCATAGATTTTTTTTCGAAAATTGATTTTTTTAAAGTCAGTTTTTTTCTGTTTCCTCGCATTCACTGACTATTTTCAAACTGTCTGTTGGCTTTGTTATCTATTTTTCCTGTATATGTTGGTTTAAAAGTTGATTTGGAAGTTTTGTGCATGCGGATATATAATTGAAGTTATTAGTTTTATGCCGTTTTTTTTGCAGTACATGTTGTTTTTAACTTATTTCTGTGCGAAACACTCAAACAAGGTTCTGATGTGTTTTTTGATCGTTCATTGCCCAATATGGGTAAAGCGTTTAAGAAATCTTTGCATACCTATAAATATTTGAGATTATTTAGTCTTGTGGTTTTCATTTATCCGTTTTCTAATTTTTTGAGAACTGCGGAGTATTTAATCAACGAGTTTTGAGTCTAACAAATTGTAATGGAAAATATGAAAATCATTGTCTTCGATCAGTTCTCTGATAATGTGTAGTTTTGATTCTGAGACATCTTAAGCGAAATATTTGGATATAGGATTTTTTTGAGAAGGGCGGATTTTCAAACAAAAAATCGAAGAATTTACCTACATTTTTTATAGGTCGACCAAATTTATTTTCCGCGCTCACCTAAAGCTCCAAAAGTATCCTGCTATGGCCAATTTTTTTCTGCCGCAAGCAAATTTTTGAAAAAAAACTGTTTCTAGGTCTTTTTTGGACAATTTAGACCAGAAATTTGCGTTTTTCTCGGCCCGCGCTTCCCCTTCAAAGTTAATATATAATGGTGCCTTTAAAAAAATATTTGGGTCAACCGGCCAAAAATTAAGGTCTTTTAATAGTACTAAAGGAGGAACCCTTGGGTAGTCAGGGAGTCTAATCCCTGAAATGGAAGGGAGTTTGCTACCGCTTTTAACCATTGAAATCGAGATTTTACAATACCGGCCATGGCATCGAATTGCTGCTTTTAAACGAAAATAAAAGTGCTATCTTTGGTGGGGCATTTTTGAAGTGGTAGGCTAAATTAGCAGTAATCCCAAGTGCTTTGACATTTGATTAGTAATAAGCTAGCACAGTTGTTGCTTTTTTAAATTTATTACTCGAAACGATAAAAGCTATTTTTTTCATACAACAGTATAATTACCCATGCGATAAGCGAGGATATTGCAATTTGATACAAGACTTTTTTCCGTAAATAACTTTGCTCAGAGAGTGCTCAAAATTAGAAAAGGTAAATTTAGTTTCAGTTCATAAGAAATTCACTTTTCTTCGCGTTTCCGGTACACCTGTTCTGGAGGTACCTTGGGACGGTTAAGGTCTTGGGTTCCAATCTGGCAGGACCTGTTTTTTTTTTCAAACGGGAAATAAGCCGTCTCAAAAAAAATGTGGGCTTATTTGTCTGCTTTTGTTTTGTCGACAAATCTATGCCATATCACACTGTTTTTTTTTTGCTGTACACAAGCTACATTGTAGTTGTTTTTAGTGTTTTGATTGTTTTCTTATATTTGTAATTATAACTACCTTGAATTTGTATGTGTATGGTTTTTGTTTTTTTTTGGTTATAAAGTTAATTCTGCCTAAAAGATTTCGGCGTTTTTATTGGCTTATTGACCTATTTTTGATCGTTGAAAAACGTAATAGGTTTCATAGTTTTTCATGACTTTTTTCCGGCTTTTTTGTGTTTTTTCCTTTTTGTTCCGCTTGATAGGTTTCGGCCTACATAAAATTGGCCTAATTGCCTCATATTGCGTCTTTCGACAAGCGAAATTTTTTTGTGTGTATGTGATTTGAGGGTGAGGGGGAATTTTTATTAGTCATAACTTGTTTAGAATTTGTTTCTAATTCTTTTCTTTTCGGCTAAAAATTTTTCGGCCTATATTATTTTATGTCGGGTGAAATTATATCGGCTCTTATATAGGTCACGATGATTTTGTTTTTCGTCTTTTTTTCGGGAAAAGTCATAAAATTTGTTTTGGCTCAAACTCACTTTTTCGCGTTAGTCTTTTGCTTTTTTAAATTTAATTCACTTCCTTTGTTTAAAGGAAGGCAAATTCAACTATCGAACAGCAAAAGTACTAAAATCGAACAGTATGCGACAATCACACTATTCTGCGCTCGTGCAAAAGTACTAATTCCACTATCGAACAGCAAAAGTACTAAAGTCATGAAAAACTTGGTCGACTTCTAGTTTCGAAATTGGTATTTAATTTTCTGGTTCTCGGCGGAGTAAAAGATTAACCTATCGATCCAGATATCTCAAATTGGACTAATTTTGTCAAAAAAGTGTCAATCATAAATTGTTCCAGAAATTCAAAGACTTATCTTTTTACTTTGTACGTGGTAAGCTGAATTTTTTTCTAAGATTAAGTGAGTATTTTTTTTCTGTTTCCTTGCGTACATGACTCTTTTTTATCTGTATGTTGACTATGACTGAAAACTCTTTTGGGGCTACCAAAATTGAAAGCCGATTTTTCAAAAAGAAGATAAGTGCTCGAAAGTGAGTGCATATTCATTCCTGAGATAATTAATTTGAATAACTATTTTATTAACTAGATACAGAAGCGGTGTAGTTATGTTTGAGCTAGCCTAAGTGTAATTTGCTTGTATTTAGATTCCTTATTCTGTTCTCGGATGCCAACTTCTCTCGTTACGGAATCAGTCCCTCCAGACTAGCACGAGAGATGCTGAGTGAGAAAGAACGAGTGAACTCCTTCATCTTCATCGGATCACTCGGAGACGAGGCAGAGATGATGAAGAGTCAGTTGCCCTCCCAGAGTGCATTTGTATGCCTGGACACCAAGGATATTCCTGCGGTGATTCGACAGATATTGACGTCTACTATGCTGAAATAGAAATCGAGGATACTTAACCGCTTCCTCGAATAAATTGGAAATGATTAAGATTAATAATGCAGAGCTGAGCAAAAAGAATTTTATAGTAGAAACTAAATGTAAAAAAGATTTGAGCTGTTCTGTACTTTTGCGAAGCGAGTGTATTAGTACGAACCTTTTTTCCAACCTAACTCGCAAATATTGGTGCTACTTTTGGGGCACTTTTAGAGCTTTTTCTTAGTATGTGCTTTGACATTCGAAATGTAATAAGTTAACACAGTTGATGCATTTTTAATTTATCAAATGAACCGAAAAAATGATTTGTTCCAAACAACATAACAATCATGAAAACTCGATTTCAGACATTTTCTTACTCAATATCACATGTAAAGTTAGTGTGGATGCCTTCAGTTTGTTATTTTTACCCTTTCGATATGCAAGGGTATTGCAACCGGATACTAGGCTGTTTTTCTGTAAACAACTTTGTCCACAGGACTCATCTGGACTAATCTCTACCTCGTTTCCTAATGTCTTCAAATTTCTTTGCGTCTCCGGCCACCTTAGCCTGGAGGTAACGAATATGCCTGAAACGGCCAAGTTCCTGGGTTCAAATCTGACCAGGACTGATTTTTTTTATTATTCTGTTCCAAATAAAATTTTCGGCCAATTATTTGTGTGCTAATCTGTTATCGAATTAGTTGTCAAATCATGGACCTGTTTTTTCTGCGCGCACTTTTCTTTGATGTTTTTATTGTTTGACTTACGCCTACATTTTGTAACTTCACTTTCCTTGACTTCGTATTTCCTTAGTTTTTTTTGTTTTGCTAAAAAAAATTTCCTGGGCCAAAATTATTTCGGCCTATATTTCATGGGAATTATGACCTTATTTTTGGTGGTTTCATTTCAGCAATCCCATACGCACTTCTCAAGTTGGTTGTATGATTACCAATAGGTTTGTTGAAATTTCGTTTTCGTTTTGGAAATTTTTTCTGTTTTAAATTTTTTCAATCTTAAGTTTTTCTCAGAAACTTTGTTTGATTTTCAAAATTAGAGTATCAATTCAGAACCGCTTATTCATCTGTCTCCCTGCGTATTTTCCTAGAGTTTTTTTATACTTGACCCCTCTGTCTACAGCCTTCGAGAAAAATGTGGCTGATTATTTTACCCATATTTTTTATTTTTCGTTTTCTCAAACTACCCCTCTCAAATATGAGTTTTTCGTTTCAATGATTTAAACTGTTTTGAGAAGCTCCCGTGCATAAGTAGCTACGACCAAATACCATTTTTTTGCACGCGAAGTTATGGCCCTTGGAATAGTCAATTTTTTGTTTTATGACCGTTTTGTGAATCTTTTTGACTATTCTCGAAAACTAACCTGTCAAATCCGAGATTTTGGGTTCAAGGAGATAACGAGTAGTGGGAAGCTCCTCTGCATTTGCGGAAACTAACAAAAAAATTTACACCAGAATTTATTGTCTTCTGAAAGTTCAAACTTTTGATTTTGACCGTTTTTTTTAATTTTTGAACTCTCGAGATTTTGGGTTCCCGAGATTTTGGGTTCAATTCTCAGTACGGCTTTCCGGAAGCTCATGCGATTTTGCCCATTTTTTGTCTCCCAATGTTTTGGCCTTTCAAAAAGTAAAAGTTTTGATTTTGTGATCGTTTTTTTTTTTGAAAAATTTTGACTTTTCTCTTAAAGTACCCTCCCTAATTTGAGATTTCTGGATTTTTCTCGCTAATTATCCTGCCAAATCTGATCTTACAGGTTTAATCGAACAGACAGGTTAGTGAAAGCGTACCTTTAAAATTGGCTTCGCGAGTTGGTTGAAGAAAGAAGTTATGGCCTTCAAACAAGTCAAAGTTTTGAATCTTTGACATTTTTTGGAAACTTATTGACTGCGCGAAAACTAATGTCCAATTCTCAGGTTGTGTTCAATTAATAGTCCCGGCTTTGGAAATTGTCTCTGCTTAAGCGGCTATAACCTGCTGTTTGCAGAAAAGTTATATGGATTTTGGAAAGTCTTTCAACGTTTTTTTTAGAACTTTCTACCATTTTTTGGAAACTTTGAGTTCTCATATAATTTATACAATCAAGTTTGAGATTAAAAGTTCCAATAAAAGAATGGGTCGCGATAATTTTTTCTGCAATGGCGGTGAATCTTCAGTTTTTTGTTAGCGAAAATCATCTTGGGAAAATTGATTATCTCAAATTTTCTTACTTATTTTAGTAGAGAAACAACCAAAGCTTTAGGCAAAGTCCAGTTTTTCAAATCACACTTTTCTTGCCGCATCGGTACGGCAGATTCGGTCGTTCAATATCAAACACGTATCACGTATTTAGTTCACCTAGTTTTTTTCAATGTCTAAATTTTTTTAGACTAATGTTTTTTATGTTTGTATTTTATCGCAAGTGGCGGGAAGCTCCGCAACGCATCACTGTCCTAATTGTTACTTGCAAATTGGAATGTATTTGTATTTGGTGCCACTTTTGCTGAATTGCATTGGCAAATTATTAGCATATGTAGCTGCTTTATTCGTGGCTAGTGTTTGTCGGATGTTAAGCTTGCGTGGCTGAGAGGATAGTGTGTGAGACTCAAGTTATCTTTTTTTTTGCAGTAGGTCGCAGATTCGAGTCTTACACTCAGCCGATTACAAGGTTTTCTTCCCGTAAGTATTTTGTTTTAAGTATAGGTACAGTTCACAATGTAACATAGCGTAACACCTACGTTAGGTATTTATTTGTTGTTACCTTAATTGGAGAAATGAGCTGTTAATTAGATAAACGTCAATGCTCCATAAATGTCTAATTGCTGAATTGGATTTATTTTACGCAAACAAGAGAGAGCTCTAATTGAGAGAGCAGCAAAATATTAGAGAAGGCCATAAAAACTGTGAGCTCTGAAAAGATTAATTGAAGTAATAAAACTCACTTTTTTTGAAAGCTTAGTTGAGACTCTTTTTTAAACTTAGTTCAGCTTAGTTAAGAAGAGGGTAACCATCACGAAGAGCATCCCTGAATTGAAGTCACTGTAACGTTCAGCCAAACACGACATCAGTCAAGTAAAAATACAATTTATCTGAAAAAAAAAACATTCATATTCTAATTGAGATTCATGCTCTAATTGAGAGAGCAGCAAAATATTAGAGAAGGCCATAAAAACTGTGAGCTCTGAAAAGATTAATTGAAGTAATAAAACTCACTTTTTTTGAAAGCTTAGTTGAGACTCTAAGTTTTTTTTTAAACTTAGTTCAGCTTAGTTAAGAAGATGGTAACCATCACGAAGAGCATCCCTGAATTGAAGTCACTGTAACGTTCAGCCAAACACGACATCAGTCAAGTAAAAATACAATTTATCTGAAAAAAAAAACATTCATATTCTAATTGAGATTCATGCTCTAATTGAGAGAGCAGCAAAATATTAGAGAAGGCCATAAAAACTGTGAGCTCTGAAAAGATTAATTGAAGTAATAAAACTCACTTTTTTTGAAAGCTTAGTTGAGACTCTTAGTTTTTTTAAACTTAGTTCAGCTTAGTTAAGAAGATGGTAACCATCACGAAGAGCATCCCTGAAGTGAAGTCACTGTAACGTTCAGCCAAACACGACATCAGTCAAGTAAAAATACAATTTATCTGAAAAAAAAAACGTTCATATTCTAATTTACAATAGCCATCAATGGAATATTATATGGTGACATCTAGTGGGTGATGTTACCAAGCTTCGTTGAAGACTGAGACATGAGTGTCCTCAGCACCTATATCAAGACGACTTCCACCGTCCCGCAGACGCTGAAACAAAGTTCGCGGCAGTTTCTTGCTCAAACAGCAAAAAAGAAAACTGATTACAGCCAATAAATGAAAACAGCAGTGTGATCTCAGGAAACTACCCTCTGGTTCTGGTGTGCCAGTGACAACTACCACATTTGCTACAAGTCTCAACGAAAGTGATTCAGTGATCAAAAATAGTTAGTTAAACTTAAACTCTTGTTTTACGGAGCTTAAATTGAGTTGATGAACATCTTACGTTGAAACCAGACAAAATTAACCATTCGTGATAACCATCCAGACTTACCAGTGCTTAAATTCAAACTCAAATAGAAAAATCAGTAGAAAAATATTAAAGCAACAGGAAAGGTATGTGAAAAGCGGAGAAAGCTTGAAATTATAACTAATTAGAGTTAAATAACTCTTACTCGTAAGGGCCAAGAGCTCGAGAGGCTTCTAGAATCACTGAGAGTAGAACCTCGAGTTCTTCAAACTCAAATGTCCATTCACTTTAAATTGGTGCTTTGTTATTTGAAATCAAAGACTGAATCATATCTGACAATCATTTGACTGCTCCGAGATGGGCCTTGCACAAATCTCAGTTGAACCTTTCGAGTGGACCCAGAAAGAATACTTCGCCCAATTCAAACAGCTCTTCCTTGGATATACATGGGAGTAGCAGCAAAAGCAGCGGCATAACAGGCGAATTTTCTGCAGTTGCATTTAAGAGACGACGCTCTTAGGTTCTAGCAAACGTTACCATAATTGACGAGAGCGGATGTTCCAGCCAGTGTAGTAGCCTTGCGAGATCATTTCCGCAACAAGCAATTGCAAGAGGTGCATGGGCTGAAACTAAAACAGCTACGAGTCGATCCGAAGAAGTATACACCAGAAAACTATCTGGTAAGTCTGACAAATGAGGCAAAACGAGCCTACCCAACGCCCAATTTACCGGTCATCGTGCCAATCGACCCAGCAGCAGCCGATGCGGCAATCAAAACAGACTGTTTTAATAGGGGAAAGAGCCAGAGTCAAGAGAGGCTCGATGCTGTAAATGAAAATCTTTACGATCGAGTGAATAGACTGTTCATTAAAGTAATGTCGGGATGGCCAATATCTAAAAATAATGGAGCAACCGCCTGCAAACACAGTTAGCGAACTATGTAATTTGGCATGTAAGCAATTGACAATCAGTGACTTGTGCCGAAATGAAGACTACGTGGAGGATGGCTTCAACAAAAATAGCGAGACATTATCATAAAATTTGATAAGTGCTCTAACAAAGCTGACCACCACAAACAGCGTAATGAAAAATGCAGCCAACTGTCAGACCAGAGGAAGCAGTTAAGTCAATCCCCAGCACAGGAAAAAACACTGAGAATACTCAGCAAAGTCTTCAGGACTATCCTCAGAACTACAACAGAAATAATTCACCCCCAAGGGAACAGTGTGAGGTGAAAACCCACTTAACCAAGGTAATTGGTCTGGACGTAACCAGGTGAGCTGGTCTGGCGGAAAACGAGGAAACGGAAAAAATTGGCAACCGCGATACAGCGGTGGGTTCGGAAACCAGGGTTTTCAAAAAATGAACCCGAATTATTACCATCAAAATCCTGGATTCCAAATCCAGCAATACTCGCAACAGATGCCACAGTTTCTGCCACTAATGCAACAGACCCCCAAGTGCAACAAAATTCCCATTTTCCACAACTTTAAGGGTACCCACAAGTGTAGCAAAACCAACAGCAGCAACCGTTGGGTCTACAGCCCCAGCAGAATTCCGCCTTCTCTCAATAATCTGCACAAAACGTGATGCGGCAAGTGAGTATGCAAGACCCTAACGGACCATCCACCCAACTGTCCGCTCTGGGCACAAGTTTTGCGATGTGTGCGGAAGGTTTGGTCATACTGCAAGCCAGTGCTGGTACCGGCAAAAACCACTCGGCCAAAAAAAATCCCCCTTCAGACAGATAAAAAAAACTGATCAAGACACTATGTCAGTCAGTCAAATCATCGAAATTACGCAAATCAAGAAAATCATAAAAACTACTACTCTTAGCCGAAATACCGGAACACGAAATCCACAAGAGAAACCAAAATTCTCACTTACTGCAGCAAATGCACGTCTCAAATTGGCTCCATGTGATACGCTGAGTATCGAAAATTGCACCACACGTGAATGAAGATGCAACCATGCTTGTTGCTGCTGGGACCCTTAGAGCGATAGAGAATTCAGGCGTCTTTATCGCCGAAGTTGCGATATGCTAATATATCCAGCCCAAGGACATGCGCTAAACCGAGGTACTAAAGAAAAAACGATTACTAACGAACAAGGTGACAGATAAAATTGAGTTGTACCTAATGGGCTCCAACATCTCTAGATCGCTGGGTACAAAAGGATAGACCGAAGTAGTCGAAGCAACCCAAGTATTGCATATTTCATGTTTAAAACGGAGCGCATATAGTCTAAATTTTGTTGAAAATGCTTTTGGTGGAGGCTTCGGGCCAGCAAGCGAACAAGGTTATGACGGACATCGAGTAATATTGGGTGCCTATTATCAAACTCCGTTTGCACTTCGCGAGCAATCCGGCCGTTGGAGCGAATTTTGCCAGCGGACCGAGAAATGGAGAGCAGCCGTGGCCGAGTGGTTTAGGCACATGTCTCTCAACACGAGGTTTATGCGTTCGAATCCCACATCGGTCATGGTTTGAGAGGTTCTAGTGTCACCCGCCTTCTTAAGGTGGGACTGGTTCCGGCAACATGGATGACATCACCCTCCCCCATGGTTGGGCCTGCATTGAGTAGGACCGGGGGCTAATAAAAAATAGAAATGGAGAGTATATGGCTCTTTTTTGTTCTTAATAGATTTATCAGCGGAGAGCAAGATAAATTTATTTTCTGCAGCATCAAGCTTAGCGGGGTCGTTGATCCGTTAATCCTTACTGCGAAAGTGCTTAAATGAAGGCAGCACCCTCATGATTAACGCGACGACTCTTTTATATCTGGTAAGGGAACTGATTCTTTCCCATTTGAACCTGTGTTCGGGATGTTTGATGGATATGACATCAGTGACGAAAAAAGTTGATGTCTCCAGGCAGTTTTTGACATCACAAGAAGGACGCTTTCAACAAAATTTATTGATCACTCTTTGATCGGGTACAAACGGCAAACTAGTAGTCCTGAGAATGGTCAGATCAATAAACCAGCTGCTATTAGTCAGAGCATTCTCAGGACTACTAATTGGCCGTTTATAACCGATAAACGTGTACCGGTATCAGCTGGATTATCGCTGCTCACAATACCGCGCCACTCATCAATAGTGGCCGATTCGAGGATTTTGCTGACACTGTTACCGACGGAGACGGCGTACTTGAGTTGACCGAATCGCAAAGGTACAATTATTAAATTTTGGAGCAGGTCTTGACCCAATTTTTTAAGGATGTGCCGTGAAACTTAGAAGCCCCATTAAGGACTCCGCGCACCTTAACCGGCTAGTTCGGGTTTACGACGGGATGGTGCGGAAGATACACTCGCGATGGGATCGCATGCGTGGATCACGCAGTTCGACAGTGACCACATAGTCTTTCCTAATGTTCTCGTTAGTTGTGTTTGCGTATCTCAGGCGCGTTTCAATGTCTTTACGTAACCTTCGCTCTAGTGTTTTAAATTGGGCGAGTGATGAGTATTAATTGTGCGGTAGACTGACATTACTATTAATCCAACGTATTTTTTATGAGCCCCGGTTCCTGGGGAGGGTACTGTCATCCATTTCGCCGCAGCCAGTCCCTCCTTGAGGAGGCGGATGACACTGGGACCCCTCCAACCGTGACCAAGTGGGATTCGAACACATGACCCTCGTGTTGAGAGACGTTTGCCTAGCCCTCTCGGTCACGGCTGCTCCAATCCAAAGTATAGGCCTGATGTATCTTTCGCCATCGTGAACGTATTCGGAAATAAGGATGGATAAAGCATGTTTATCCGCGATGGAACGGGCATTGACTTGAGACCGATAGGATTCTAACTCAAAACAGGTTTTTATCTGGTCAGTTAAAGAAGACTTTTGAACAACACACTTGAAACACAAGTAGAAGTAATAGACGGCGGCAACGGAGCATTTACGACCCAACCTATCGGTAAGCAACGGAACACGGTGAGTTAATATTCTCTTCCAACATGAACTCAATAGGTCTATATGCGTGTTTGTAGATGTTGATTCTGCGAATCAGCAATAATGATTAATTTGGAACCAATCCGAATTTTGTCTTTAACGCACAAAATCAGATTGAACCCGAAATCACTCTTGTTGGGCTCGGAGGAAGCAGTGAACTTGAACCTCTGATTCTCAACAATAGTGGTTGGATTGAACCACTAATTGTCAAATTAACAGGCTCCCCTGCTAGGCTGAGACGAGAGGCGAAGGCACCCAAGAGTGTGTCGATGCACTATCACAAAACTTCAGGAGACTAGTTACATCCAAGGACACATCAAGGTTGCAGTTAGCTACAATCCTTTAGATGTTTCAATGTCACGTACATCACTAACAGTGGTGGTGGCGGAAGTGCTTGTATTCTCCTTGGACTTAATTGCTTCAGCTTTATTTGAATCATATAAATTTTCCTTTGAGGAAATACTTTAGCGGCTCCATGGAGCAAGACATTGTGTGCTATAACCTTGTGCCTTTGGGCTTTTTTTAGCCGTAGTACATTGTCGGAAACTATGATTGCCCTTGAGGCAAGCGAAGAAAAATTTCTGTTCAGCTACGTGCTTTGATCGCTGAGTAGCTTTCTTTTTTTTTGAAAACCGCTCAATTCCATAGTGCATGACTACCCTTGCGCAAAACACGGCGGAAACTTAGATTTAGTCCGCACTTGACGAGACACCTTGATACAGGCCTCGAAAAAGTTGTTTATAGCGTAAACGGTTATTCATTTTCGCCTTAGAGTTAGGTACACGCACTCTTTTGTGCCCCTCAGCCTTTTCTTTTGAACAATTTTTGAAATCTAAGAGTGTTGGGCGTTGTCATTTCTGCCTAACGGTCTGCATGGACCAAGTTTTCTTGAGGTTAGGTGGAAGTTTACTAACAGCTTGGTTTAACAGGTTAACGCTCTTTAGATCATCGGTGAATAACAGTGATTTGAAAACGGCTACCAGGCCAGATATTATAGAGGAGAAACCAATCATAATTTCCGAATTGTGCATTTTAAGTTGTGGAAAAGTACTCAGCTGATCAAGCTGCGCGCCAGCAATAGCGTGTTGTTGGTCAAACTTCCTTTGTAAAGTGGCCAGTACATGTTTTTACATAACGCCACGTTAAATAAACTCTCTTTGCGGTTTCTGCTTTCCCTGTGACGAGTGTTCTATGAAAACAGGGGAATCAACGATGGTTTTAAGGTGACTGAACCATTCGTGCCAACTTCCATTCAGGAAGATGATCTTTTCGGTTTTGCAATATCAGCTCCGCCAATTCACGAGCGGAGAGAGGTCGATCCGATGAACAATCTTGGTTCAGGTTAGCAGAAGACATTTTCAGATGATAATCAGTATTGGTACTACTGACAATATGCGGAACAAGTTGAGGATTAACTGATGGAATATATAAATACACAGTCCCACCACTGGTGTACACGGTGGGACAACGGCTGTCCCATTAGAAATAAAATTTCCAGCTTTACATCCCTGAATATGGATGAAAATTGGAGTTGTAGTTGCCAGTTCTCATAAGTTTTCCGAATCTTTTGTTTTGTGCGAGCGTGATGATGTCCCAGACCTAGCTTCCTGTAAAAGATCCCTTGCTCCCTGTAATGCCGGGTGCTGGGACTGACGAAGGTTCCAAGCTCATCTTGTAACTGCGGACTTCATGCGTTACTTCATCGTTCATTTCAGCTAATTTCTTCAGCCACAGGTTTTCCTGAGCAATCATGTTTCAGTTTTGTTTTTTCGATTTTTCCTGCTTACTTAGTTAATTGCTCATTTGTGTCGACTCCTTTTTCCCAAACAAACTTACAATTGCAAACAACATTATCAATTTTTGAGGTGCGACTTTTATTCTCAATGTACTCAAGTATTAGTGAATGACCTTTATGTAGCTCATTTTGTAGGTTCAGATAAGATTTCAAATAACTTCAGTATTTTTTTTGTAATTTTCCATCCATGTTCTCAATAATTGACACTATATTTAGGATGCTATTTTTTAGCCTTTCGAGCTTTCATTGGTAAGTGGTCACAGCTGGATGCATTTCAAGGATGTTAAGACCACCGCTATAATGCCTGAGAAGGAGAAGAGTTTTTAACTCAAGGGAAGGAGGCTGGTGAAATTCAATTATTTCTCATTATGTCTCAGTTAGCTCCTTAGCCATACACTTGGAAATAAAGTCTTTGATGGCGTTCAGAACGAAAATGTCTGATAAACTATACTTTCGTCTATATCCTCAGTTCCGTTGCGTCTACGGTGTGCGATCGCACAAATATTTGTCTTATACCATAATAACGAACTAACGAGCTGCTCACTTGTTGTTGCTGCGATGTCTACTTATTGAGTTATCAATGGCTTCGTGCCAAATTACATGATTGCTATGGTCAAACAATTAATGGTGAAGGTAGTGTAGTATTCTTTTCTGAGAGTCCTTAGCCCTAAATTTCAAAATTAAACCTGGATTCATAAAGCAAGTATATTTGACGCGCTTTTGCGACGGAGCTTTTACAACGTATTATTTTTGCATGTTTAAGCTATATCGTATATTGCAATGGTTAAGAATTTTTTTTCGATTTTCCAATTTGATGTTAGTGGTTATTTTACCAAGTTTAAATTAAGCAGCCCAATATCAAATAAGGGGTTGCGAATTTGGCCTCCAATTCTGAATGACCGAATCATTTTAGTTAACGAGATAAGACGATTTTTGAGATTAAGTCAAAAATTTTCAGAAATTGCAAATAATTTGCAAATTTTGAAGTTCCCAACCCTGTAGTTGGACGCTGTCGGAGTACTCTAAGGAGTTACAAATCTTGCCTCCAAATATGACTGTTCAAATCCATGTAGTTTTCGAGATATGACGTTTTTTTTGTGATTTTTTCAAAAAAATTTCAGAAAACTTATATATTTTTTCGCAGAATCTGAAAGTCTAAACCCTGCAGTTGGGTTCTGTCAGTGTGATCTCAAAGATTACGAATTTTGTCTACAAATATGACTGCTCAATTTTTTGTAGTTTTCGAGATATGACGTTTTTTCTGATTTTTTCAAAATTTTCAGAAAACTTAAATTTTTATTAATTTTTTTTAAAACCTGAAATTCCCAACCCTGTAGTTAGGCCCTGTTAGATTACTCTCAAAGATTGCGAATCTTGCCTCCGAATATGACTGCTCAATTCTTTTTAGTTTTCGAGATGTGACGTTTTGTATGATTTTTTCAAAAATTTTCAGAAAACTTAAATTATGATTATTTTTTAAAAATCTGAAATTCCCAACCCTGTAGTTAGGTCCTGTCAGAATACTCTCAAGGATTGCGAATCTTGCCTCCAAATATGACTGCTCAATTCTTTTTAGTTTTCGAGATGTGACGTTGTTTGTGATTTTTTCAAAATTTTCAGAAAGTTTAAATTAATTAGTTTTCAAAATTTGAAATTCCCAACGCTATAGCTCGGTTTTGTCAGGGTACTCTAAAGAGTTGCAAATCTTGCCACATGCAACTGCTAAATGCGACTGCTCAAATGTTTTTAATTTCCGAGATGTGACATTTTTTTATTTTTTCAAAATTTCTCAAAGAACTTATCTAAAAAGAAATTCAAAAAAATTTGAAACTACTAACTTGATGAAGATACATCCGTATTGTCAGCGTACACCCAGGCGTCTCAAATCGTGACGCTTAATATGAATGCTCAAATCTTTTAAGTTTCCGAGATAAGACGTTTTTTTTTTTAATTTTTTTTTCGGGAAACTAAGTTTAAAAAAGTTCACAAAATTTTGGATTCCTAACCCTATAGAAGGGTGCTCTCAAGGACTCTCAGTGGTTGCAAATCTGGCCTCCAAATTTCTCCAGAGGCCCGTTAAATTTTCGAGATGACGTTTTTAAAATGGGAATTTAAAAAAATTAAAAGTTCGAAATTACCAATCCTGTAATTGGGTGCAGTCAGATTACACTAAAAGTTTGCAGATGTTCTTTCCAATATATGCGATTGTTCATAAGTTTTCGAAAAATTTCGAAGCACCGAAGGTGCGTTAAACGCTAGTTTGCCTGATATTCAACTTTCAGATCACCTAAAGTAAGGTTATTTTCGGTTGAATTCAGTTCAACGCTAATTTTAGCAAAACCTGAGGATTTTTCGGGACTTTGTTTGGCAATTTTCCAACTTTTCAACTTTTTTATGTAAATTTGATCAGCGGGTTCGAGAAAAATGTCAGATAGCTTGTCTAGATAGAGTGTAATCGTTTTTTACCTAGTGTAATCGAAGAATTTTTTCGAAGATTGAGAAAGCACCGATCTTACAAGACACATTCAAATTGTCGGTGTTGACCTTGCAATCCCTAGCAGACCTTCTGTCGAATATGACACCGACTCTGCCGAAGATGACACTGAAGATGGCACTCTGTCGAAGATAAAACTGACTCTGCAATCCGCTGCAGACCTTCTGTGGAACTTGACCCTGGCTCTGCAATTCGAGCAGGTCCTCTGTCGAAGATGACACTGACTCTGCAATCCGCAGCAGACCTTCTGTGGAACTTGACCCTGGCTCTGCAATTCGAGCAGGCCCTCTGTCGAAGATGACACTGACTCTGCAATCCGCAGCAGACCTTCTGTGGAACTCGACCCCTACTCTGCAATCCGAGCAGGCCCTCTGTCGAAGATGACACTGACTCTGCAATCCGCAGCAGACCTTCTGTGGAACTTGACAATGACTCTGCAATCCGCAGCAGACCTTCTGTGGAACTTGACAATGACTCTGCAATCCGAGCAGGCCCTCTGTCGAAGATGACACTGACTCTGCAATCCGCAGCAGACCTTCTGTGGAACTTGACCCTGGCTCGGCAATTCGAGCAGGCCCTCTGTCGAAGATGACACTGACTCTGCAATCCGCAGCAGACCTTCTGTGGAACTTGACCCTGGCTCTGCAATTCGAGCAGGCCCTCTGTCGAAGATGACACTGACTCTGCAATCCGCAGCAGACCTTCTGTGGAACTCGACCCCTACTCTGCAATCCGAGCAGGCCCTCTGTCGAAGATGACACTGACTCTGCAATCCGCAGCAGACCTTCTGTGGAACTTGACACTGACTCTGCAATCCGCAGCAGACCTTCTGTGGAACTTGACAATGACTCTGCAATCCGAGCAGGCCCTCTGTCGAAGATGACACTGACTCTGCAATCCGCAGCAGACCTTCTGTGGAACTTGACAATGACTCTGCAATCCTAGCAGGCCATCTGTCGAAGATGACACTGACTCTGCAATCCGCAACAGACACTAGATTCGAAACACCATGTCTGGAGACACCTTTTCTGTGAATATATAACCCACCTGAAAACCTTTTTTCTGTTACTACAGCCTGTTTGAGAACAGCTTCTGTGAGTACACCCTGTGCAAAAACAGTTTTTCATCTGTCCCAGAATCTGTCTAAGCCTTTCTGTGAGCTTTTCTGTTATCTTTGTCTGTGATTATCTGTTTCTGTCTCAGGATTTGGCTCAGTTTGTAGCCTGTTCGTGCAGTAGCCTGTTCGAGTAGTAGCCTGTTCTTGCAGCAGCCTGTTCGTGTAGTAGCCTGTTCATGTCCCAGAAATTAGTCAATAACAACAATTAACTCGAAAGGGAATGATCAATAATATCCCTTGTCAGGCGCCAAAATGTGCGCTCAATCTCCCTAAGGATGAATTTAAAACCAAAAAATCAACAATGCAAAATTCATCGGCAATGTTGATAAGTTTCATCCGAACATAACATTATAAACCACAGCAATTTATACTAAAACGCTTCAAAGCAAGCTCTCACAAAACCCGTGTTTGTCCCTGCGACAACTTGCTCTTTTGGTTGTTCAGATTAATCAAGCCTGAACCGAGTTAACTCGAAAACACGGTAAAAATAGTCAAATAGGATGAGGACCCCCTTTTTTAGAATGTTAAACGATGTGCATATGGGGGTCTCGAAACTATGCTGAAATGGTCTGCTTAGTTATGGTACATTAGCTTAGGCAGCTCCGTCTTTAGCTCGGTGTTTTTTTAAAAATTGTTCAGTCGTCATCTTGCATGTTTAAGAATAATGAACGTAGTGAAGACTCTTAAATAGGTCTTGCTGATTTTTTTTGTTTTTTTTTTTCTTTCACGAAACGATTTCTAGTTTCGAAAGTGGAATTTATCTTTAAGATTTCCCAGCGGAATAAAAACTTTACCTAATGATCCATTTGTGTTCAATTTATCAAAAAAGCGCCCATCATAAATTGTTCTAGAAGTTCAAAGAGCTTACAGTGCATCTGTTTTTTTCTTTGAATATCGAAATTTGAGATTTTTTCAGGAATATCAGTGTTTTTTTGTTTACTTGCTTCATTACTCTTTTCCAATCTTCGATTGGCTTGTTAAAAATGATGTAAAAGTTTGATCAATACTTGTTCACCCTTACACGTTGAAGGCCATCAAAAGTCATTTTCAAAATTATTCATAATTTCAATTTCTTTCAAATCAAAGGCAGGACGCGAAAATAGCCGGTTGACTTAGTTTTCTTATACATAAGTGTCCAGAGTGTATCGGTTTAATGTTCTTATATTGCGTCGTTTGATGACCAAAAAAATTATTGGGTGTTTTGAAGGGACCGGTATTTCGATCATTTCTTTATTAGTTCTTGTCTTTTTTCGAATTTTTTTTCGCCTCCAATGCTTTTTGTTCATGTACTTCGGCTTTTTTCATCCCCTTTTTCTTGATTGATTTTCTTCGATGCTAATTTCACATTCTACTTTTTAGCACTTCATTCATCTAGTTTTTCGGCTTTTTAATTCTTTTTCCCCCGTTTGTACTGCAAGTGGCTCGAAGCTCGGCTTCGCCTCTGTGTTAAAACTTACTATACAATGAAAAGGATGAGATTCTAATTTAATACACTCAATATTTTGTACTCAGGGAATATGTTTTTTGAACCTAATTTTAATTTGAAACTTGAACCAAAGAGAAGGTTTGCTTTTAGACCAATATATTCTAAATGGTCATATTATTCTAGAAGTTTCTAACTGGATGAAAGATTTTGATAATTTTCAGATTGATCTGGAAGTTTTTATACTCGAGTGGCATTGAAATTTTCTAACAGCTTGGTTTAACAGGTTAACGCTCTTTAGATCATCGGTGAATAACAGTGATTTGAAAACGGCTACCAGGCCAGATATTATAGAGGAGAAACCAATCATAATTTCCGAATTGTGCATTTTAAGTTGTGGAAAAGTACTCAGCTGATCAAGCTGCGCGCCAGCAATAGCGTGTTGTTGGTCAAACTTCCTTTGTAAAGTGGCCAGTACATGTTTTTACATAACGCCACGTTAAATAAACTCTCTTTGCGGTTTCTGCTTTCCCTGTGACGAGTGTTCTATGAAAACAGGGGAATCAACGATGGTTTTAAGGTGACTGAACCATTCGTGCCAACTTCCATTCAGGAAGATGATCTTTTCGGTTTTGCAATATCAGCTCCGCCAATTCACGAGCGGAGAGAGGTCGATCCGATGAACAATCTTGGTTCAGGTTAGCAGAAGACATTTTCAGATGATAATCAGTATTGGTACTACTGACAATATGCGGAACAAGTTGAGGATTAACTGATGGAATATATAAATACACAGTCCCACCACTGGTGTACACGGTGGGACAACGGCTGTCCCATTAGAAATAAAATTTCCAGCTTTACATCCCTGAATATGGATGAAAATTGGAGTTGTAGTTGCCAATTCTCATAAGTTTTCCGAATCTTTTGTTTTGTGCGAGCGTGATGATGTCCCAGACCTAGCTTCCTGTAAAAGATCCCTTGCTCCCTGTAATGCCGGGTGCTGGGACTGACGAAGGTTCCAAGCTCATCTTGTAACTGCGGACTTCATGCGTTACTTCATCGTTCATTTCAGCTAATTTCTTCAGCCACAGGTTTTCCTGAGCAATCATGTTTCAGTTTTGTTTTTTCGATTTTTCCTGCTTACTTAGTTAATTGCTCATTTGTGTCGACTCCTTTTTCCCAAACAAACTTACAATTGCAAACAACATTATCAATTTTTGAGGTGCGACTTTTATTCTCAATGTACTCAAGTATTAGTGAATGACCTTTATGTAGCTCATTTTGTAGGTTCAGATAAGATTTCAAATAACTTCAGTATTTTTTTTGTAATTTTCCATCCATGTTCTCAATAATTGACACTATATTTAGGATGCTATTTTTTAGCCTTTCGAGCTTTCATTGGTAAGTGGTCACAGCTGGATGCATTTCAAGGATGTTAAGACCACCGCTATAATGCCTGAGAAGGAGAAGAGTTTTTAACTCAAGGGAAGGAGGCTGGTGAAATTCAATTATTTCTCATTATGTCTCAGTTAGCTCCTTAGCCATACACTTGGAAATAAAGTCTTTGATGGCGTTCAGAACGAAAATGTCTGATAAACTATACTTTCGTCTATATCCTCAGTTCCGTTGCGTCTACCGTGTGCGATCGCACAAATATTTGTCTTATACCATAATAACGAACTAACGAGCTGCTCACTTGTTGTTGCTGCGATGTCTACTTATTGAGTTATCAATGGCTTCGTGCCAAATTACATGATTGCTATGGTCAAACAATTAATGGTGAAGGTAGTGTAGTATTCTTTTCTGAGAGTCCTTAGCCCTAAATTTCAAAATTAAACCTGGATTCATAAAGCAAGTATATTTGACGCGCTTTTGCGACGGAGCTTTTACAACGTATTATTTTTGCATGTTTAAGCTATATCGTATATTGCAATGGTTAAGAATTTTTTTTCGATTTTCCAATTTGATGTTAGTGGTTATTTTACCAAGTTTAAATTAAGCAGCCCAATATCAAATAAAGGGTTGCGAATTTGGCCTCCAATTCTGAATGACCGAATCATTTTAGTTAACGAGATAAGACGATTTTTGAGATTAAGTCAAAAATTTTCAGAAATTGCAAATAATTTGCAAATTTTGAAGTTCCCAACCCTGTAGTTGGACGCTGTCGGAGTACTCTAAGGAGTTACAAATCTTGCCTCCAAATATGACTGTTCAAATCCATGTAGTTTTCGAGATATGACGTTTTTTTGTGATTTTTTCAAAAAAAATTTCAGAAAACTTATATATTTTTTCGCAGAATCTGAAAGTCTAAACCCTGCAGTTGGGTTCTGTCAGTGTGATCTCAAAGATTACGAATTTTGTCTACAAATATGACTGCTCAATTTTTTGTAGTTTTCGAGATATGACGTTTTTTCTGATTTTTTCAAAATTTTCAGAAAACTTAAATTTTTATTAATTTTTTTTAAAACCTGAAATTCCCAACCCTGTAGTTAGGCCCTGTTAGATTACTCTCAAAGATTGCGAATCTTGCCTCCGAATATGACTGCTCAATTCTTTTTAGTTTTCGAGATGTGACGTTTTGTATGATTTTTTCAAAAATTTTCAGAAAACTTAAATTATGATTATTTTTTAAAAATCTGAAATTCCCAACCCTGTAGTTAGGTCCTGTCAGAATACTCTCAAGGATTGCGAATCTTGCCTCCAAATATGACTGCTCAATTCTTTTTAGTTTTCGAGATGTGACGTTGTTTGTGATTTTTTCAAAATTTTCAGAAAGTTTAAATTAAGTAGTTTTCAAAATTTGAAATTCCCAACGCTATAGCTCGGTTTTGTCAGGGTACTCTAAAGAGTTGCAAATCTTGCCACATGCAACTGCTAAACGCGACTGCTCAAATGTTTTTAATTTCCGAGATGTGACATTTTTTTATTTTTTCAAAATTTCTCAAAGAACTTATCTAAAAAGAAATTCAAAAAAATTTGAAACTACTAACTTGATGAAGATACATCCGTATTGTCAGCGTACACCCAGGCGTCTCAAATCGTGACGCTTAATATGAATGCTCAAATCTTTTAAGTTTCCGAGATAAGACGTTTTTTTTTTTAATTTTTTTTTCGGGAAACTAAGTTTAAAAAAGTTCACAAAATTTTGGATTCCTAACCCTATAGAAGGGTGCTCTCAAGGACTCTCAGTGGTTGCAAATCTGGCCTCCAAATTTCTCGAGAGGCCCGTTAAATTTTCGAGATGACGTTTTTAAAATGGGAATTTAAAAAAATTAAAAGTTCGAAATTACCAATCCTGTAATTGGGTGCAGTCAGATTACACTAAAAGTTTGCAGATGTTCTTTCCAATATATGCGATTGTTCATAAGTTTTCGAAAAATTTCGAAGCACCGAAGGTGCGTTAAACGCTAGTTTGCCTGATATTCAACTTTCAGATCACCTATAGTAAGGTTATTTTCGGTTGAATTCAGTTCAACGCTAATTTTAGCAAAACCTGAGGATTTTTCGGGACTTTGTTTGGCAATTTTCCAACTTTTCAACTTTTTTATGTAAATTTGATCAGCGGGTTCGAGAAAAATGTCAGATAGCTTGTCTAGATAGAGTGTAATCGTTTTTTACCTAGTGTAATCGAAGAATTTTTTCGAAGATTGAGAAAGCACCGATCTTACAAGACACATTCAAATTGTCGGTGTTGACCTTGCAATCCCTAGCAGACCTTCTGTCGAATATGACACCGACTCTGCCGAAGATGACACTGAAGATGGCACTCTGTCGAAGATAAAACTGACTCTGCAATCCGCTGCAGACCTTCTGTGGAACTTGACCCTGGCTCTGCAATTCGAGCAGGTCCTCTGTCGAAGATGACACTGACTCTGCAATCCGCAGCAGACCTTCTGTGGAACTTGACCCTGGCTCTGCAATTCGAGCAGGCCCTCTGTCGAAGATGACACTGACTCTGCAATCCGCAGCAGACCTTCTGTGGAACTTGACAATGACTCTGCAATCCTAGCAGGCCATCTGTCGAAGATGACACTGACTCTGCAATCCGCAACAGACACTAGATTCGAAACACCATGTCTGGAGACACCTTTTCTGTGAATATATAACCCACCTGAAAACCTTTTTTCTGTTACTACAGCCTGTTTGAGAACAGCTTCTGTGAGTACACCCTGTGCAAAAACAGTTTTTCATCTGTCCCAGAATCTGTCTAAGCCTTTCTGTGAGCTTTTCTGTTATCTTTGTCTGTGATTATCTGTTTCTGTCTCAGGATTTGGCTCAGTTTGTAGCCTGTTCGTGCAGTAGCCTGTTCGAGTAGTAGCCTGTTCTTGCAGCAGCCTGTTCGTGTAGTAGCCTGTTCATGTCCCAGAAATTAGTCAATAACAACAATTAACTCGAAAGGGAATGATCAATAATATCCCTTGTCAGGCGCCAAAATGTGCGCTCAATCTCCCTAAGGATGAATTTAAAACCAAAAAATCAACAATGCAAAATTCATCGGCAATGTTGATAAGTTTCATCCGAACATAACATTATAAACCACAGCAATTTATACTAAAACGCTTCAAAGCAAGCTCTCACAAAACCCGTGTTTGTCCCTGCGACAACTTGCTCTTTTGGTTGTTCAGATTAATCAAGCCTGAACCGAGTTAACTCGAAAACACGGTAAAAATAGTCAAATAGGATGAGGACCCCCTTTTTTAGAATGTTAAACGATGTGCATATGGGGGTCTCGAAACTATGCTGAAATGGTCTGCTTAGTTTTGGTACATTAGCTTAGGCAGCTCCGTCTTTAGCTCGGTGTTTTTTTAAAAATTGTTCAGTCGTCATCTTGCATGTTTAAGAATAATGAACGTAGTGAAGACTCTTAAATAGGTCTTGCTGATTTTTTTTGTTTTTTTTTTTCTTTCACGAAACGATTTCTAGTTTCGAAAGTGGAATTTATCTTTAAGATTTCCCAGCGGAATAAAAACTTTACCTAATGATCCATTTGTGTTCAATTTATCAAAAAAGCGCCCATCATAAATTGTTCTAGAAGTTCAAAGAGCTTACAGTGCATCTGTTTTTTTCTTTGAATATCGAAATTTGAGATTTTTTCAGGAATATCAGTGTTTTTTTGTTTACTTGCTTCATTACTCTTTTCCAATCTTCGATTGGCTTGTTAAAAATGATGTAAAAGTTTGATCAATACTTGTTCACCCTTACACGTTGAAGGCCATCAAAAGTCATTTTCAAAATTATTCATAATTTCAATTTCTTTCAAATCAAAGGCAGGACGCGAAAATAGCCGGTTGACTTAGTTTTCTTATACATAAGTGTCCAGAGTGTATCGGTTTAATGTTCTTATATTGCGTCGTTTGATGACCAAAGAAATTATTGGGTGTTTTGAAGGGACCGGTATTTCGATCATTTCTTTATTAGTTCTTGTCTTTTTTCGAATTTTTTTTCGCCTCCAATGCTTTTTGTTCATGTACTTCGGCTTTTTTCATCCCCTTTTTCTTGATTGATTTTCTTCGATGCTAATTTCACATTCTACTTTTTAGCACTTCATTCATCTAGTTTTTCGGCTTTTTAATTCTTTTTCCCCCGTTTGTACTGCAAGTGGCTCGAAGCTCGGCTTCGCCTCTGTGTTAAAACTTACTATACAATGAAAAGGATGAGATTCTAATTTAATACACTCAATATTTTGTACTCAGGGAATATGTTTTTTGAACCTAATTTTAATTTGAAACTTGAACCAAAGAGAAGGTTTGCTTTTAGACCAATATATTCTAAATGGTCATATTATTCTAGAAGTTTCTAACTGGATGAAAGATTTTGATAATTTTCAGATTGATCTGGAAGTTTTTATACTCGAGTGGCATTGAAATTTTCAGTTGCCATCTTGACAGTTGTACTGCCCATCTTTCCCATTTTGCGACTTAATCCCCTGAAAACTGATCAGATATGAGCGGTGGTGGAGGAGGGGGAGGGGGAGGAGGAGGGGAGAAGAAAAAGCAGACTATTCTTGACCTATCCAAGTACATGGACAAACACATCCACGTCAAATTCCAAGGAGGTCGGGAGGCATCGGGAATTTTAAAAGGTGAATTGTCAAATCGACACCATTTTGTACTGCAGTTGATAAGTTCATTCATCTGTTAAATGATATAAAATGTAATCGGAGGAGCTATTTTTTTTCGAAAATATTAATGGTATTGCAATCAAATCCCAATCTTTTTTTTTGCTGGCAATGCTTGTTTTCTTTGAAGATTTTGGACTGAGGGTTCTCCCTTCCCGCATTTGCGAAATCTTACTTATCACTATTTTTTTTATAATGTCTGATTGCTGTAACAATTGAAATGCTGACTACTCACAGGGATCCCCAATGATTTGTGTTTGTGTACGTTAAGATGCTAATTTCCATTCGAACATTATCAAAGCCACCAATTTTTTCTCAGTTTATGAGCTTTCAGAACAAATAACTTGACACATGTTTGAAATATTTGAAATATCCCTGGTGTTCACAATATTTTTTTGAATTTTTCAGTAGCGGCAACCCTTGAAGGCGAAATCATGTATCCGGGTCTCGGTAATTAAGTACTCTAGAGTAATTACGCTTTACCAACCAAGTTTGATCTTCCTGCCTAGTCTCGTAAAACCCTCGGTGCATGAATTATTTCATGCTTATGTGATGTGAGGTGAGGTGAGGGTAACAGGACAAGCAGCCTAAATGAAATATCATTATTAGACAAATCAGACTAATTCATTCGTGAGTCATCATAAGTATCATAATGAAGAAATTTTTCAGGCTACGACCAACTTCTAAACATAGTATTGGATGAGTCAATTGAGTTCATGCGAGATCCAGATGATCCCCAGAAACTGACCAAGGACACCAGAGCGTTGGGTCTGTCAGTATGTCGAGGCACCTCTATCCTATGCATATGTCCACAAGACGGAATGGAAGAAATACCCAATCCATTCATTCAGCAGGAGTGAAAATCAAACTATTTATGATGCTCTTTTTTTCTCGTCAATGGAGATGTTACTTCCAGTAGCTTTTTCTTGAAGTGATATATTGTTTTTTTTTCTGAGACTTAATGTTGATCATTGATTATTTCGTTGTTCTGACTTCCAGTTCATGTTGATATGGCAGGGTTTTTTTTCAAGCGAACGTTATGAAATTATCAAAAATCTTGGTTTTATAAAATTGAACAAGTCAAAATTGCACTTCTGTGGTTGCTACCCGGGTTGATATATTTAAAAAAAAATCTAGTCTAAGTAACAAACATAAAAAATAAGCACATATATATTGACTTCTACCCACGCGAAAAAAAAAGATGTTTTTGAGGCCTTAATAATAATTGCATATGATCCCCATAATGACCTTATAAACTCATTCTAAAAAGTCAAAACTGAGTTATGTATTTTCGTTCAATATCATGGGTCCGATTCGTATCAAGATCTAACCAACTTATCACTGATAAAGAAAAAAGTAACGCATCAATATAAATTATTAGAAAGATTGAAAGGTTTTGCACATCTTTCCTTGACGCTATTAATAAGTCCTTCACTGCAATTGATCAGTCTTGGAGGAAGGCAGGTGCAGCCTGCGTTTCCGCCTCGTTGTGATCGACGGTGCTGCCTTCCTCTTCATGGGTAGAACCTTCATCGTTCGACTCGAGGGGAGTCATCTTGGTTATTATTTTTCTATTGTTGCTGAACTTCATTCCCATGAGCCCCCGTAACGCTGGAACCAGTGATCATGGATGCCGCGTTCTGGGTGGGGAAGTTAGTGGTGAGGAATGGCGTGGTCCAACTTGAGATTGAGAAGCAGAATGAGCGCCTGCCCTGTCATGAATCACAGGCATGTTTGGTGCCGATCTTGTAAAGGTACGCGTAACAACCAAGGTTTCCAGCACAGTATGAGCATTTGTGGCAGTTGACGAAACTGGTGGAGGTCGAGTTGAGACGGCAGACTTAGATGCAATTGCTTGTACATATTTGGCGGAGGGAACATCAGGAGGTAACGAATAACTTCACCCACCTGTCTTCGTTATCCTCTCCTGCAGCCACGTCTTGGAACCTGATGTCCAAGAAGTTGGCATCGTCAACGGCCCGAGCTTGCTCATAATTGAGGCGCAGATGCAGCAAAAGCATATTTTACGCTGAAAAAAGTTGGAATATTTGTTGAAAGTGAAACTGAGCAAAGTAGTGAGCGTAAAGAGTCAGGTTTTACAGACAGCATGAACCTGTGAAAAATAGAATTTGAAAAAGCATTTAAACGTTTCGTATACATATAATAACTCATTTTGAACAATGAAGCTCTTCACGTTTTTTAAATCCTGTCAATATATTATATTCCGCAAGGTTCCCCAAATGAGTGGGTGAACAAATGCGGCTCTATATAGTAGTGAGGCTGCCTTCATGTTACCAGGTTCACCTTGAGATTTAGAAGCAGAATGGGCGCCTGCCCTCTCATCATGAATCACAGGCATGTTTGGTGCCGATTTTGTAAAAATACGAGTAACACCCACGGTTTCCAGCACAGTATGAGCATTGTGGCAGTTAACGAAACTAGTGGAGATGGAGTTGAGACGGCGGAACAAGATGCAATTGCTTGTACACATTTGGTGGAGAGAATATCAGATTCTTGTACAGGCGTCAGCGTAATAGCGTGAAGACTGTGGGCGTCAGCACAAACGTCTCAATCTTGCTTAGATGGTTTGTACCATGAGCAGACGTTAAATCCCTGAAGTGCAATAACAGCCTTCAAAACTGCATTTACAGTTTGTTTGAAAACAAATGGATCGAATCTTGGCATATTTATTTCCAGTCCTCTGGGGTTAGCAGCAACGATGGTGAGCGCAGATACACTTTGCAGTTCTGCTACTGAGGTTGGGCAGTGCATGTTCTCAACATTCTCTCATGAGATGCGAGCACGCAATGCATTCCAGTTTATGCCCGATTTCTTTACGCTTACACATGTGTTGGTTGGGTCCTGAAAACGCTGCCCACCATCGCATCTGATTCCATCGCACGCATTGTCCTACACAAGAGTTATTTCCAGCAGAACATTCTTGGACGTGAATGCAAACTAACGCTTTTCTAATTCGCTATCCACATCGAAGCTACTTGGAATTTCCATACCCCTTAACGTAGTGTCATTAAAAACTGGAATGAGTGGCTCCTCTGTAGCCAGTAACAATTTTCCTCCTTCCAGCACTCCTTTGATGTCCACGTTGAGTAGGTACACATGAGTCGCCGGGGTAAACGCGCGCAATATCTGAACAACAAAGCTGAAGCTTGAGGAGACTTTGTGGATAATGCGCAAGTTTTAGCAGTCTGGGGAATACAGAACAGCACAAAGCGATCGTAGGTGTCCTGCTGGAAAAGAGTTAATATCTCGGGAGGTGCGGACTTCGTCCAGTTTCTGAACCTAACAGGCTCAACATGACGCTTCCCGTGAATAACGAATATTTTCACACTCCTGTTTTAGTTATCCTCTCCTGTGGCCACATCTTGGAACCTGATGCCAAGAGGTTGGCAACAGACCGAGCTTGCTCAAATTTGAGGCGCGGAGGCAGTAAAAGCACATATTTTACGCTAATAAGTTATTGAATTTTTGCTAAAAGTGAAACTGAGCATAGTAGTGAGCATAGAGTCAGGTTTTACAGATAGCATGAACCTGTGGAAAACAGAGTTTGAAAAAGCAATACAACGTTCCGTAAACAATAAGTAATTCAATTTGAACAAGGTAACTTTTGAACATTTTTTAAATCCTGTCAATAAATTATGTTCCGCAAGGTTCCTCAAATGTTTGGGTGAGCAAATGCGGCCCTATATAGTAGTGAGGCTGCCTACCTGTTACGAATTGGCGAGGAATGGCGTGTCCAAGTTGAATCACAGGCATGTTTGCTGACGATCTTGTAAATGTACGAGTAAAATCCATAGTTTCCTGAACTTGTGAGCATGTGTGGCACTTGACGAAACTGGTGAAGCTGGAGTTGAGACGGCAGAACTAGATGCAATAGCTTGTACATATTTTGGCGGAGTGAACATCAGATTCTTGTACAGGCCTCAGTTTAATACTTTAAGACTTTGGGCTTCAGCACAACTGTCTCCATCTTTCTTAGATGGATTCACAGACTTAAAATCCCTGAAGCGCTATAACAGCCTTCACAAGTGCATTTACAGTTTGTTTGAAAACAAATGGATCGATTGTTGGCATATTTAGTTCCAGTCCTCCGGGGTTAGCAGCAAAGATGGTGAGCGCAGATGCACTTTGCAGTGCTGCTAATGAGGTTATACAGTGCATGTTTTCAGCATTCTCTTAAGAGAAGCGAGTAAGCAACGTATTCCAGTTTATGCCGGATTTCTTTAAACACTTACATGCGTTGGTTTGGCCCTGAATACACTGCCCACCATCGCACATGATTCCATCGCATGCATTGGCCTGCGCATGAGTTCTTAATTTCAGAACGTTCTTGAACGTGAATGCAAACGAACGTTTTTCTGTTTCGCTGTTCACATCGAAGCTACTTCGAATTTCCATACCCATAATGTACTGTCATTAAAACTGGAATGAGTAGCTCCTCTGTAACCAGAAACAATTTTCCTCCTTCCATCACTCCTTTGATGTGCACGTTGAGTAGGTACTACAGGGTTCGCCGGGGGCAAACACGCGCAATATCTGAACAACACAGCTGAAGCTTGAGGAGACTTCGTGAAAAATGGGCAAGTTTTAGTAGTCTGGGGAATACAGACCCGGACATAGCGATCGTAGGTGTCCTGCTGGAAAACAGTTAGTCTATAGGGAGGTGCGGCCTCCCTCCAATTTCTGAACCTAATAGGCTCAACATGACGCTTCCCGTGAACGAATAACTTCACCCTCTTGTCTTCGGTATCCTCTCCTGCGGCCACTTCTTGGAACCTGATGCCAAGAAGTTGGCAACGGACCGAGCTTGCTCAAAATTGAGACGCGGAGGCAGATAAAGCATATTTTACACTAAGAAGTGTTCGAATATTTGCTAAAAGTGAAACTGAGCAAAGTAGTGAGCATAAAGAGTCAGGTTTTACAGATAGCAGGAACCTTTGGAAAACACAACTTGAAAAAGCAATTGAACGTTCCGTATACAATTAGTAACTCATTTTGAACAATGAAACTATTCACATTTTTCAAATCGTCCTAACAGATTATGTTCCGCAATGTTCCTCAAATGAGTGGGTGAGCAAATGCGGCCCTATATAGTAGTGAGGCTGCCTGCATAATACGAAGTGGCGGGGAATGGCGTGGTCCAACTTGAGCTTGAGAAGCAGTATGAGCGCCTGCCCTGTCTTAATGAATCAGAAGCATGTTTGGTGCCGATCTTGTGAAGGTACGCGTAACACCCACGCTTTCCAGCACAGTATGAGCATTTGTGGCAGTTAACGAAACTGGTGGAGGTGGAGTCGAGACGGCGGAACTAGATGCAATTGCTTGTGCTTATTTGGTCGAAGGAACATCAGATTTTTGTACAAGCGTCAGTCTAAAAACGTGAAGAATGTGGGCTTCAGCACAAACGTCTCCATCTTGTTTAGATGGTTTGTACCACCAGCAGACCTTAAATCCCTCTACATGACGGTTCCCGTGAATAACGAATAACTTCACCCTCCTGTCTTTGGTATCCTCTCCTGCAGTCACGTCTTGGAACCTGATGTCCGTAAAGTTGGCATCGACAACGGCCCGAGCTTGCTTATAATTGAGGCGCGGATGCAGTAAAAGCTTGTTTTACGCTGAAAAATGTTGGAAGATTTGGTGAAAGTGAAACGGAGAAAATAGTGAGCTTAAAGCGTCAGGTTTTACAGACAGCATGAACCTGTGGAAAACAGAATTTGAAAAAGCAATTGAACGTTCCGTATACAATTAGTAACTCATTTTGAACAATGAAACTATTCACATTTTTCAAATCGTCCTAAAAGATTATATTCCGCAATGTTCCTCAAATGAGTGGGTGAGCAAATGCGGCCCTATATAGTAGTGAGGCTGCCTGCATAATACGAAGTGGCGGGGAATGGCGTGGTCCAACTTGAGATTGAGAAGCAGTGTGAGCGCCTGCCCTGTCTTAATGAATCAGAGGCATGTTTGGTGCCGATCTTGTGAAGGTACGCGTAACACCCACGCTTTCCAGCACAGTATGAGCATTTGTGGCAGTTAACGAAACTGGTGCAGGTGGAGTCGAGACGGCGGAACTAGATGCAATTGCTTGTGATTATTTGGTCGAAGGAACATCAGATTTTTGTACAAGCGTCAGTTTAAAAACGTAAAGAATGTGGGATTCAGCACAAACGTCTTCATCTTGTTTAGATGGTTTGTACCACCAGCAGACCTTAAATCCCTTTACATGACGGTTCCCGTGAATATTGAATAACTTCGCCCTCCTGTCTTTGGTATCCTCTCCTGCAGTCACGTCTTGGAACCTGATGTCCGTAAAGTTGGCATCGACAACGGCCCGAGCTTGCTTATAATTGAGGCGCGGATGCAGTAAAAGCTTGTTTTACGCTGAAAAATGTTGGAATATTTGGTGAAAGTGAAACGGAGAAAGTAGTGAGCTTAAAGCGTCAGGTTTTACAGACAGCATGAACCTGTGGAAAACAGAATTTGAAAAAGCAATTGAACGTTCCGTATACAATTAGTAACTCATTTTGAACAATGAAACTATTCATGTTTTTTTAATCCTGTCAATAGATGATGTTCGGCAAGGTTCCTCAATTGAGCGGTAGTACGGCTGCCTGCATGTTACGAACAAGGTTAAACAAAATTGGCTACCTTTCACATTTTTTTTCAAATCGACAGAGATGATATTGTATCTTAAACAATACACGTTAGTTACGCACATTTCAAGGTCATTTCTATATCTACCCCATGAAAACAATATTTTTGGTCTTCAATATCTGCTGCCGTCCAGTCAAATGAAACACAAAACAATGAATAAAAAAGGAAAACGAAAAGTTGACCTATAAAGAGTTTTAAAAAAAAATATGGTTGCTGGAATAAAACTTCATGAGGCCATCTAGTGACAATTAAATTTAAACAGCATAAACACTGAGGAAATTACTTTATTTTGTCTCCTACGTGAAGTTGCTTTCATATAGACTATGATGTTTGCCATCAACAAAGTTCTGGTGACCGAATTGGTAGACTGATGAACTGCAGCTCAACAGTTCGAACACCGCAGTCACCGGAATAAACAAAATTCTTTCTTAAAAAAAATTATTAACCCGGAAGATAGACAGATAAGTATCCTGTATTTCATCTAGAAAGCTTCGCTAAAGAAATGATAAGTTTCTGATTCATTCCTGTTCATTGGCAGGTTGTTCTCTACAATTACTGGCACTTCAAAGATAGTTCATGCATTTGAAACATTTTATTCAAGAAAATAAAAAGCCTTTCAAATCGATTGAAGCTAAAAAAATACAAACAAAAATTTGTGGTCTTACCTGAGTCTCGAACTGCCGATTGTTGGTGTGTTTTGTTGAATTTTTTGTTATCATTGAACTATGATTGCTAGCTTTTGACTGACCCGTTGCCACAAAAATGAAGGCAAAATGAACTGTAATGAACACCCTCCTGAAAATTACGAAGGAGAGAAAAAAGTCCTAGCCAGTCAGGTCTGCGCCCCACCCTCCCTACCTGGAGCAATTTTTTTCGTTTTTTTTCAGTAACAATAGGAAACTTCACCAAAAGATGGCAAGATGCGCACACCCAGCCAGCTTTGATGAGATGAGCAGGGAAAATAAGGCGGCTTTCGCATGACAACTGCGACCCTTGAGCTTTATGATGATACTCACAAAAAATTTCAAAAAAAAACAAATAACTCAAGAATAATCTTGTTTTAAAATTTAGTTTTCTGAATTGAGGAGACGGATGCTCTCCTACTGGTCTTATCAGCCCACATTATCCTACAGCATTGTCCTTTGAAAATGTTCAAAAAACCCACGAACTGTTTCGAATTTGTTTCAGAATTTTTGTTCTTATTTTTGCCAACTTTACTAAATTTTGAACAAACCTTATACTTTTCAAAGAGTTCACAAAAATTTTTAGTATCTCGCATTTTTTATAAGGATGTATGACCTGGACAATGAAAACAAAAGTGGGACACAATTGAATTCAGTTTTGTACCTCTTCCTATTATTTTTAAGCAAATGGTGAAAAAATATCAACACGAAATTAGTCGAAATCACCATTTCTAGTTATTTTTTTTGGTAATAGAACCTTCATATAAAACAAGAGGAAAGCAGTTTTTTTAAATGGGAACTTACTATTTTCAACTTTTTTTATTTCAATGATTTTAAATACTTAGAGAACCGTCTGGCTTAATGAAAATGTTATTACAGGTTAAATTGAAGAAATTTGTCAACAATGAGAAAAACATGGATTGCATTTCTGACGCTTATAGGGTTTCACCTTAGATGAACGGAGTAAAAGCAACGGGAGATGGATTTGAAAGTTTCGGCCTTTGTTAAGCAAGAATCGATGATAATTGATAAGGTTGACGAAGGAAACACGGAAGCTTTAATTGAACACAAGACGTTCCTGGGATAAGTGGCTTGAAAGTTAAAACAAATTGAAGTTAGTAACAATTTATTAGACGAAACACAAAAGATTAAGTGAGAAAATAGTTTCACGTTCTCCAGATTATCACTGCCGACCGCCTCAGCGTTTTGGAAACTTCGGTCTGGGTAACTCTTTTCCGACAGGCGTGCTCACCATTATACTCTGTCGCTGGGACAGAAAATGAGCGGCGAAGAATTTTGTTTCTGGATGGAAATCATTTCCATTCAGATTCAGGGCGCGCAGAATACATTTAGCGTCCACCTCATTTGCTGTGGAAATGCACCCTTGCGCGCCTTGGCACCTTCCTGGAATCGGTTTCAACTGAGACACCATTGTCTTCACCGCCGGTTTATCTGCCAAACGCAGAGTACGGATAACTGTTACAAGTTTTTGTTTTAATTCGCTTTTGCTGGCATAAGTGCCACCAGACACGGTTACTTTCAAGAAGTGGACGTGAATAGCACTCATACTTTTTCTGAAAAAAGGCAACAGTTTAAAAGAGATATTTAAAAGGACATGAAAATTGGAGATGAATGTCGCAAACATGGTGGGAAAGGTGTAAAACAAAAGTTTGAAAACGAGCCATTTCTCCAGGCATACGTACCTGGGACTGTGTATGATTTCGTTTAAAGATTATCTCAAAGGTGGGAACAAAAACCAACCGCACGAAATGAAACTTAAAGTACCCTAGCTATGTACTCTGTTGAATGATAGCACGTTTTCACCAAATTAAATCATAGTGAGTTAAAGGGGAATAGATTGTTGGTACTTATATTCCATTGGCAGAAGCATATTAAAATAATATTTATTAGTCAATTCGTCCTCAAACTCAACAGAGTTTCCACAGTTGAAAAGGGTCAGTATAATCATTTTAAATGAAGCGTGTAGTAAGTTCAAACTACGAAACGCCATTTATGCCTCCTCACCAACAATTAACTACTTAATCATGATCAAAGATAAGGCAACCATTATTGAAGAGAATTATTCAGTAATCTGAACCTTTGGTAGCGAAATTAAACGTCGGTTGTAATTATCAAAGGCTGTTAAAAAGGAATGATAAAGAATAGGGTTGAAAGGTAGGACGAGCCTAAAAATGTTGGCAAAAAATTACAAAAGTATTTTGATTGGAAACGAAACTGTTCTCTGGGCACTTAAATAAACAAAAAGAAAATCAAAAACTACCCACTATAAAATTTAACAAAATGGCTAATAACATAAAACACTCAATGTTATTTGAAGGTAACCGGTTGTAGAAAATAGGGCAAGTTTACCAGCACTAAGAATAGTCAACTTTTCAAGTGCTTCGCTATGGAGCACTAGTCCATTCAGACAACTGTTTATATACACAGTAAAAAGCGGAACTTCATTTGACCAGTTTTTCGTTTTGCCACCCTACTTATGAAAGTCGTTCGATTGGCACGTCACACAAAAATTACGGATTAGGACAAAACAAACAATTTCTAAGAAACCAATCGCCGATGCCATCATTTAAAGACCAATGTGTCCATCAAAAGTTAATTAGAACGAACAAGCTGAACAAAAAATTGACAATACCTTCAGGTGCGGTCAATGTATACCGAATTGAGGAACAAAAACAAAAGTATTCATTAGAAGTTAATAGCAACATTGAGATTTACAACCACACAAGTGCCACATGAAATTGTAGAGAAACAATTAAGATATCGGCCATTGTGCCTATAAATCACTGAGCTTTTCAATGAGAACAGATGTGCATTCCGTAAACATGACACAAATAAGAAAGACAATGAAACAACATAAACGCAACAAAAGAACGGGTCTGTGCCATTTCCGACCAGTCGGAAATGTCACAGTTATTTTGGGATCAGTAAATATAAGTTTCAATGGTCGTTTTGATCGTTGACGGTGAAAACTCCCGGGCAACAGTAGTGAATATTGGTTTCAAAGTTGTCAACGCACATACGCAGTTGGTGGCAGAAATCGATGATTCCATTATGTGGCCTTTCTCTTCTCAATGTTTGCAATTCACGGAACACCTCTGTTCGTTGTTGTTCGGACTCAAAATTCCATATGTAAGCCCCAACAGTCCACGGTTGCATTGCATACAGCTGAGAACCTTCCACTGCAGTGCAATTGAGTTGTCTGAGATGACCTGCAAGAGACTGGTCTGTTTGTTCAATCATGAGGGTTGTTAGCGACCGATCTTTCAGAGACACTAATACAGAAACGAATCCACCTGATGTAGTCGGTACACTGAAATGAGCACGCATGAAGGGAGTTGACGAAATTTCCACAAGCACTCGATTGCGGTTGGAGAGACGTAATGTTTCAAAGAACTTGTAAACCCGTTCCTCATGCAGGTTTCGCGTTTTCAGTACACATGTAATTGCCTGAAGTGTTTCACATGTTCTTCCTACGAAATAGAGACGATTAAGAGCAGGAACTCTGCTGCCAATGACGAAGATCTGAGAAGGCAACCACAGAGCATATTTAGATTCTGTTGTGGATATAGCTGTAGCTAGGCGTGGTAGTTCATCTCCTAATAGTCGGTGACAGTTTGAAGCTCTATAGTTGACCAGTGGCATTTGCTGCCGTCGAACACTATTGCCTCTAAAAGATTGCGTGAAACCGTTTTGTCTACGCACAGACACACGTCTCCAATTTCGAAATTCACCTGTGCGTAAATTTTCATTTATTTCTGATGGCAATGAAGCAATAAAAACAGCCACAGAATTTGGGGTTGAGTTTTGGTACTCAATGACTCCCAATGTTCCTTGCAACTTGCTGTCCATATTTCGGCAGAAACGAACTACAGCTCGTTTATAGATCAACAGGCGAGGTGGCTCTCGGCAATTGCGGTCGAGGAAGTTCGTGACATCACTGGCAGCATCACGCCATGCATGTGATCCTGACATACGAACCTCGTCTTTTGCAATAATGAAGTGAGGAGCACCCGACCGCTGTATCATAGCAAGATGTCTTTGAACCGCTTCCCTCTCAGCTGCTTTTTTGCCAAATACTTTCATAATGGAGTCATCTAAATTTTCCCAGTTATCAACAAAGTGACAATGGTCTCCGAACAGTTGCACAATTTCTTCAATATCACATTCGGGGATAGGCCTCTGCTGCATTAAAAGTAGTAATCTCTGGCCATTTAAATCGTCCATGCGAACCAGATGAGTTAAAAAATTAAAGTTGAAACCGTAAAGCAGAGAGCTCGCCTGAAACACGTCGCAACCAGATACGTTGGGTAGTTGCACACAATCCCCATTTGCCAACAGGAACACACCGCCGAAAGGCGCGTAGTTTTCTTTTACTCGTTGTAAAAGTTAGTCCATTGCTGCCCATAAATCAGCGTTAACAACACTAATTTCTTCCACGATTAAGGACTGTAATTTACTGAGTAAAAATTGACGTTTCGTGTCGTGTGTTAACTTAGCGAGCGCTTCATCAAGAATAGCGTGAACTTCTATGTTTCTAACTGGAATTCCAAACAGTCGATGTATATGCTCCCCTCCTAATTGATTAGCGCGTCGAGCAGCCAGACTTGTTATCATGGACACCAGGCCATTACAAAGGGCATGACAGAACAATTTTACTCAAGTGACTCTTTCCAGAACCAGGTGGTCCCAAAATAATCTCATTTTTGTTGGAGTATAATAAGTATGGAGATGACAATCGGTTACGTATACTTTTTAAAACTTGAGTAAGGACTTGATTCTGCTCGGCTCTTGATTCGGCGCTTTGGTGATCAGCAGACGAAATCTGCGGTATCCATTCATTTTCTACCTGGGATGAAGTGTAAGAAGTCGGCAAATTGGTTAAGCTGACACTAGATAATTGCTGGAACAGCAATTGCTGACAGTTATAACATGAACTGTGGGCAGTTTCATCCATATCTTCCAATATATGTTGCAGCAAAACAGTGGGCGTTTCAAGTACAGATTCACACAGTTCGACACCCAAAAGTTGCGAAAAAGCAGAATCCGCAGACACAAGTTTAGCTGAAAAGGTGAGAGAACCTCCTGGAAGGAAACGCAATTTTTTTTCTGTATACAACTAAACTGGCTTTAATGTAACTGTCCAATAAACTGTTGGAGTAGAACAAATCTAATTCTGTTTATTAATGGCCAAACCGAAGGACAAAGGAGACGAGAAAACTGATAGTGTTTCTAGACGTCACATTTTTAAACACAATTTCCGGAAGCGAAATGTCCTCATCGGGTAGAAGCCAAATCCAGCAGTCAGCACTTCCATCCTTGCAGAGGTAAATAATTTTGAGAGTGTAATGGTGGGCCTCGCTATTCATATGGGAGACAAAGTTTTCGATGTTATTTAGTGCGGCTCGACGCAAACGAGTCCAATGTCCAAAACAATCAATCCATGGTGCAAGTGTATAAGCTTGGAACATCAAACGCAAGGTTTGGTTGGAAAAGCTGTGCTTCTGTTGGTCAAAACTTTGAATGTATAATCCAACACTGTCAATACAAAGCAGTTCAGGCGGACGCATGTTGAAAAGCGCCATTTTATCGTGCATTACGTTGCCACCAAAAACATCGGCCGCTATTATCTGTTGTTAATCAGTGAGAATTCTCTATGGTTCTAGGGCAGCAGTTTCATCGCGCAAGGTATTTACAAAAGAGGCTGTTTACGGACCGTGGAAGAGTAAACGAAGCGTTCACCGGGTGGAACATTTGGAACATGAACAAATTTCATGTTTGTTATGACTGTGGGGTAGCAAAGAAGCCAGTGACAGCCCTCTGTTATCGAAAGTAAGGTGCAGTCCACTTTTTCGATGTGCCTGTCACGCTTCTTATCCTGAGCCAAAAAATGCTTAACGCTGCTGAGGTTTCGGTTAAGAATGCCATCACTACGAAGACGGAAGGATTTTCCATCGTGGCTAGCAGTAATTTTGGCTTCTGCATGTTCTTCTACTTTAGATGCGTAATGCGTTAAGTACGAACAGCTCATTTGGGGATCAGTGGCTAAAAGGTTGGTGCTTGACTTGGTGAGCAGGAAAATATGTGGACTAGTAGCGATCAAGTTTTCGCCTTTGGTTGCAGCATACATATGCTTTTCTGTGTGAAGAACTCCACATGGTTGAAGCCAATTTGGATCGCCGCCAACACTCTCATCTAAACCAATTTCTTGCAATAATGTCAGGGCTGCTTCTGGGTAATAACGGTTCATGGTCAGTTTCCAGTTTGAGTGATTTTGAGAAAAAGGAGGTGTTCTGCAAAGGCTGTTTCCGGCAGCATCTTTCCGTTTCATGCACCTGTAATTAGATTTTTCACAGTCATGGGTGTGAACAAGAATACACAGTTCGTAGTTGTCAGATAAATCTTTGTACGAATGGATGAGGTTCAGATTACTGTAGAAAATGTCTTGCAATTTGTCATAGATGGTTTTCTTTGCGCATCACAGAGTGATCAACGGAGAATGTCCCAGGCACACACCAGATTAAAATGTTGTAGTGCGGAAGATTTCCTGTCGTCGTTTGGAACTCGGCTCTAGCCCATATTTTCCGAATGACTCCAATTATGTTTTCTTTTGAGTTTTTGAGCAATTCGATGAGAAATCGAACGCTGTTGCTTCATGCGCGGAGGATTGTGGTTAAGGAAGATCGTATAGATGCGTTTCGGACTTCTTCTGAGCAGTGTTTGTACTTAGACACAATAGATTGCATGATACCAGCCGCAGCTGGGTTGTCCTTCTGATTACATGACAAGGTAAGGAAACAGTCAACAGGATCAGAAGACACCGCAGCAACCAGCTCACGTAAACGAATTTCTCCATCATGTGTTTCGTATAAGGCAACTTTTCCAAACAACTCACGGTTGCCTTGCAATTGCAGCGAATGCAATCCTTTTCGGAAAAAGTGGGACGAGTGATGAGCTCCTAATGCTAAATTAATTAAGCAGTCAACGGCAAATTGAATGTAATGCATGGACGATGAAGTGGAAAGAGTTAAGTCAGTTGTTCTACTGGTAAAATGTTGCAGCAAGTCCTCGAACCCAAACTTTGCAGCAGTTCGTTTGTCGCAATAAAAGAAAGAAAGGCAATTCTCCAGGGTAAGTCCCGTCATCGAGTTGTTTAAAGATGATGGCGGGAAAAAGCAAGGCTTCGATTTGGAATAAAGAAACAGCACAACTCGGATTAACTGAGGCAACGCACTGCAAGGCTCTTCTGAGGCGAGAAAAATTTTTCAAAATTTTAATGTTCAAAACTGTCATGAAAGAGTTCATTCATTAACGCATGAACTGGAATAACTTCCATATCTTTTTTGGCGAAGTCAACATCAGTCCTTTTGAAAGGAACACCAGCATCAGTATCTAAGTTAGAGAACACGTCGTCACAGCTGGGCACGGGAGGCACAAGTTGCTCTATGCATTCTTCATCAGAAGATTTTTTTCAGTTTCCACAAACTCCGTTTCCACAAAGTCATCTGCATCAGATTCATCTGATTGTTCTAGTTTTCGTAGCGAGAAAGAAAATGCAAAATTGGCCAAGTATGCCTCATTTATGTGTTTTTTACACAAACTAATTCCGCAAAAATCCCGCGGGCATCGCCACTTTGATTTATTAGAACACTTTTTTGCTGCTGAACAAAAGTAACCGCTCGCATTGAAATCGGTGCAGAGTAGAGCCGAGTGACGCGGACATCGAACAACATTCTGGCCAGATACGAAAGTCGTTACTGATGGTGGGGCTACACACGGTTTGATACATATGAGCAGTCGGACACGTGAACAGCTTTTGTCAGATGAGCATGTAGAATATGGTGTTTTCAGTTGTACACACCATGGCCTCCTGGAACCTTCATACTCCATTCGTATGTTAGGCACGCTCCCAACAGGAGGACCTTCTTCAAAAATGAAGCAGTTTGAATTGTTTTCGTTGAACTGTTGAACAAATTGTGGAGAAAAACGACGCTGACTCCACACAAGAATGTTGTCCTTGCACAATCTTAGTGGACGTAGTTACTGCTAAAACTCCGGTGTAACGTTGTAGCAAATGTAATAGAGAAAAGGGAAACGTGAGTGCTTTATTTGCGAGCAATGCGAACCTTTTCAAGGAAACTGACAAAGCCATATTTGCAGAGAGAAGGTAGTCAGTCACGAAAACGAGGAAAGTATTCGATCGTCTAACTGCCAATTCATTCAAATATTGATTATTGGAGAACAACATATAGAGAACAGATAGAGAACAGACATCAAATAGCTCGATCTGCACATTTTTTGCCGAGATAGAAGGGGAGAGGACCCGCTGATAGAGGCATCATTCATGAACGGTTTATGGTAGACATGGGTAGTTGTATCTTCGGCACCAGCGTACTCTTCCAACCGTTAAGTTGAGGGGCACAAAAGTGGCAGAATCAAGACAATTTTGTATTGTTTCAATTGAGGGAAAGAAAGTTGAAGAGTCACCCATTACAATATCAACTGTTGACTTCTCTTCATTGGCTATCAAGGCCACGTTTTCTTTCATATCTAATCTGTTATGATAAAACAGACTTTCTTTCGCAGGAATCAACTCATCGCTTTTAACATTAAGATGCCGTTTCCTAGTGAGAACAAGGGAGCCAACCCCTTGAGATCCCCCGTAGGTTTGGCAATCGTCCATGTGTTGAAGAATTCTCCATTTTTTAGTGGGGTTGCACCACGGAAAGTAGGAGCAATTGCCGCCAGACGGTTTTCAAGTGGATGAGACAAATTGCCACACACGGGATGCCGAGCCACGTGTATCATCCGGAGTTTGCATCCTCCATCATGATTTGGACTAGTTGCCAAAAAGAAACCTTCATTATTAACAACGACTTAAGGACGAAACTGAAATGGTAGATGTTGGTCACATTTGTTTAAATAATCTTTCCGTAGGCTTTGCAAATTCACTCTCCAATCTGATTTGAAAGCTGTGAAGTCCGCTTTTAAATAATTCAACAGATGGTTGAAGGGAACAGTTCCAGATTCGTACAACAAAACAGAACTGCCACAAAAACATCAAATACAAGGAAGATTATATTTTTCATCGCGGAAACGTATGAAATACTAGTGAACGATCGGATGAGATGACGAAAATGCTTCAATTGTCTAGTGACATCGATCATCACATTTTTAACAGTGCCAGCTTTATATTTTTCTATGCACGATGAAGGCCGCCAGGAAAACAAAATTTGAAGTGGCAGTAGCGGCTCCAATATCTCCAAAAAAAATGTATCACACAAGGCCATGCAACACCCCACGTGGCAGTTTTAGTTTCATAATCAGTACACTGTTGGCACAACCGAGCCGTTTCATTTTCGAAATTGGCCATGAACTTACGCTTGAAAAGCGTATTAACAGACACGACTAGAAATTTTAGTGAATAAAATGTTGTAGAAACGCGTGCGCATGCATTGCATATTGGTTCCCAGTCGATTGAAACTGCGTTTATTCCATGTTCAAAGTCAATATTAAAGTTCTCCGCGTGCTGTTTCTCAATAGGTTGCAACATAACAGTTTTCGACAGACTGAAATTCCATGTTTTCTTTATATGGTGTGCATTGGAACGTGGTATATTGGACTGTAATTTGTCGCGGCTGCCGCCGGACGGCAACGGTTCCTCATGAGCACAGTTGTCCAATCTAATACGTTTACAGTCTTTATGAGAGTCGTTATATCTAAGTGTCTTGATTGGTTCCCAATGTCTATTGTTCAAACGAAGAAGAACATGATAGCTTGCTGAATTAGGTGGAAGGGGTGAATACAGAACCCACCGTGAGCTCTGAGCTACAAAGACGACGCAGTGCACCAAGAACAAATTGCAAAATATGGTTATCTCTAAGTCGCCACCGTAAACACCATCGCAACGCATATTTTCATTAAGAAGATACTCTTCCGCATTTGTAGTTCCAGCAGGACCGTACATTTCGAAATGGAACGGCGAGAAGGGCATTAAGGAAATATGATCACAAATGATTTTTCTTAGAGCAGTCTCCATGAATCGGGAGTTGGACCCTGTGAGTATAACTGCTAAAACTCCGAACAGACAATTGCAGTTGGCAGCCACTGAGCACACCTCAAGAGGAATATGTGAAGTAAGGAGGTGTGAAGTAAGGAGGTTGTTCGGATAATTGGCAAAGAAGTTACCACAAGGTAGCATTTCATGTTGCAAACTGAGTGGAAGTAATTTTCTGGAGGGCTAACAATTAGCATATCATTCAAAATAGTATTCGACAAAAAAGGTAGTTCTTCTACATCGGGTATTGGTACTTCGGCATCAGGTACGGTTGATTTGGCATCCAAGTTTGTTGTGTGTTTCGTCACTGATTCCATTAAATCAGACTGAACCGGCTCCTCTTTGATCTCGAAATAGTCAGTTGCACTCATAAGGGAAGTCACATCATTTATACCAAAAGAGGGACTCGCAAACTTAGATAGGTACCTGACTTGCTTTCATCTGAGAAGAACGATATATCACCACAAGATTTCGCCACATGTTCAGCAAGATTTGCATTGTTTGGTGAATTTTTGTCTGCTTTCTTTTTGCAAACGTGGCACCTCGTTTCATTTTTTTCACAAAGAGATTGCAAGCAGAACAGCGTTTTCTATCAAATTTTCTCTTTGACGGCCCGGGATTGGGTTCTACGCTTCCAATCAGCAAAAGAGAAACTAGAAGAGTTCGGTAGAGAACCATTAGGACAACCTGAAAGGACTTACTGATCACAAACTTAACTTTGAGCATACGAAGCTCTATTCTAAAATGTTAAATGAAATCCTGTCTCTTATTGATAACTCTCAACTACAAACAAAGCACGTATGGTCCATTATAGAAGCTATTAATACTGCAAAACGTTCTTCACAAAAAAAAATTCGGCAAGTGACTTCAAACGTTTAAAAACTCATACATCTGTTTGTAAATTCTAATTTGCCTATAAATTACATATGGTCCATTATAGATGAACTTAAAATAAATTGTCTTTATAAACTTAACGACCAACTCAACTACTTAATCTATACAAAAACATGTTCGGAGATAATAGTGGCTCCAATTCTAATAACAAGCGGTTTCTTGTAAGATGGAATCACGCAACCTGCCTGCTTGCCATTCATCGGGGTATTGCACGCATATCATCTCGATGATAGACGTCCGGTTGAGCAACTCGCTTTACGTTATTTCCCTCTTTCAACCTCTGCAACCTAGAGAAACATTTCACAAATTGATAGAATCGGACTAGCTGGTGTTGCCGAACGGCCCCAAAATTGCGTGCCCTGTTCCACATGTGCTCTTTAATAATCGATGTTATCGAGGAAGCACTGCTATTTCGCCGCAACAGGGTTAAGATATAACCCTGTCGGAATGCTCTTGATACCGCACCCACCATTTCGACCCTTGTTGACTAAGGAGCTCTCTCATGAGATCGTCCTCGCCAAGACACCCCAGTTGTGAAAATGAAGTGAGCGAATCGATTTTTGCTGCTCCATGGTTTCGTCGTCGGAGGCCCCGTTGCATAGCGTTATACACCCTTATATACTGTAAGAAAACAGTCAACTACAATATTTTGAAAAAATATATATCCTTGTCCCATCCGAGTGAGTATATTGTTGTCTCGGAAAAATGTTTCATAGCTCTCGGATTTTAAATATAGTAGTCGTGTAGGAGCCGAATGTGGGTCTATCGGCATGTGTATTCTTCTCATTGTCGATAGCCAAAGTTATCATTTTTGGTCAACCAGGCAACGGCAGCTAGTTCGTCTGTCTGGCTGGTTGAACGTTTACCGCTTCGCTTGAGAATTGACGGGGGCTCACGTACATACAGCTTTTGAAACGCCTCTGTCTTTTTGAGCAATTTCGCGAGAGCACCCGTGACACGTGGCATTTGAGTAGCTCCTATTTTCTCAGGTAGATTTTGTGGAAACTAGCTTAATGACTTTTTTGCGACTTTATACGTACGTCATATTATTTATTTTGGAGCCGTATTGCGACATGGTTGTTCTTTTTCGAAGGGTGCTTAGCGTTATTAACATCCACTGTCATTTGTAAGCATAAGATTGGGGCTTCGTATGTTTTTGACAGTTTTAAAGCTACATAGATTAAATATGTCCAGAAAAAAATATACAGCAAATTTTGATGAAATTTCTTTGAAAAAAAAAACGTTTTAAAGCTTTATCGCCATTTTTTATAGCGCTATTTTTGCTGGTAAACAGTCCTGACTCCGCTTCGTTTCAGCATCAAATTATCAAATTTTGGCGAGCAGATTTAAGTGTACAGCAATACCTGTCTTTTCATCCACTGTTTCATTGATACAGTGCAATTTTTTATCTGTTTCATTGATGCTTCACTCAAGGCTCTCGCCATTTTTATTCAAGGTTCTTGAAGCCGTTTGATAGAATTTTTTAGCCTAGGCCAAATATTCTTTCCAAGACGTTTGAATGAAAACAGGCTTCTAGGTACTGCTGCATACATCTAAAAACAAAAAATAATTTCGTATGTTTCTCCTCCAACTGAACCTGAAAGTCAGAACAAATTTTGCTGTGGATGCAGATTTGGTGTTTCTTCTTTCTGTGTTGGTTCGTGTAAATTGTTTATCCGATTTGAAGGTTAATTTTATTCCATCAATTTTTCTCGTATTTCTAAGTTAGCTTAACGGGGAGGAATAAGTTTCCGAGCAATATCTGCTTTGTAACGTTTCAGTGAAAAATGATATTGGAAAAACTTTAGGTAATATTTCTGCTCAATTCGGGTTTTTATTTTTCGGAAGAGTACTTCTTGCCTCGCTTAATTTTGGACTTGTGCTACCATATTTCCTCTGACAGCTACAAATCGTGATTGTGCATAAAACTTCTCTTTGCCTATAAGTCTCGAAAAGTTTCTGAGTGAATAAAAAATGTGAAAACGAAAAAAAAACACTTAATTTTGGTACCTTTAGAAAAGTTTTTGTTAGCTTGTTCAACTAGGCAAACTATGTTGAGTTTCACTTCAACTCGGGTTCACTCCTTGTAGGTGTTGAGAGCTCAATACAGATTTGTCAGGTAGTGCCATTATCAAATGGTAGTTTTCTTGAGTCCTTTCTTTTTGCAAAATAAGTATGAATAAACATAATTTTTTCTCTCCAACAAATTGTTGACAATACAATGAAGAATCATATCAAACATACTAAGGGCAGACTGTAAAGTGGACATTAGTCCCGTTTTCTGTCCTCTCCGAGTCTCTTTTCATAAAGTAAGGTGCTAGTAAAATCTTGCTGTAATTTTTGTTGAATTTTCTTACTTTGAAATGATTTGGAGAAATAAATTTCTCTTTTCTTTCTTGTCGCAATATTGAAAATCGGCACCAAAAAAAATTGCACAAAAATTGGAACAAAATAGGATTGAAGCAGATTTCGTGGAAGTGTTGGAAAGTTATTACCTGATTTGGAAACCTACTTTGTTTTGTACAATTATTGTCCAGTCTCGTTTTTGATTTTGGAACCTGAGTGTAAATAATAATTGATGGTAGAACCCTTGTTGACATATTGAACTGCCAACCAGGTTTCGCTCAATTTCTACTCTTGAAGACAAATTTCGAACATAAACATCACATGCTATGCTGTTAGTCTACTTTCTATGTTTTCTCTACCAAAGACTAATGTTTTAACAAAACGTTTCAATGTGATGTTTGAATCATGACTTAAGTTTCTCGAATCAACGTCAAGTTATGGGTTCTAATTAGGATTAGTTATTTTATTTAAATAACTTTTTTATTACTTTATTTGTGCTAACTCTTTACTTAGTTAGCAGTTTATTGTGTCAGAAGCTCCTGCTCAATTACTACTGTAAATTGAAATCAGTTTCATGATTTTTTTGGAAAATGAATTCTGATCCCCTTTCTGGTCTCATAAATTTTGGTGAAGAAGGGGATTCGATCGGTGCGCCTACACAACGAAGACGAAGCCGCGCTAACAGTTTCAGAATTCTAATCGAAGATGAACCTAATCAGGCAGAGAATGAAAGTAGCGGAATAAACATTGACCAGTGGTCTCTTTTAGGTGCAGAAAATGTTGACGACATCCAAAAAGAAAATGTCGACGACTTGAGTAAAGAAAATGTGGCTGAATTACATAATGTCGAAATATATGATGACGTAACTATATCGTCATTGGATACGTACAGTTTACCAAGTAATGCAGACGACGATGATGTATCAATAAGTTCGTTGAGCACGAGTAGTTACGACAACAATTCAATTTCATCCAGCTTGACGTCTCTGAATAGCGACCACCAAAGGCATACGTTACAAGATATTCCTGTGATAAGGCATACGACAATTGTTGCTTCCGAATCAAACAATCATGTGAGGGGGGATTCGGTGACGAGTGAATTGGAGACGAGGGTAAATATGGAGGGGGTTGTCATTCCTGGCAATGGGGCGGGGGATGAGACGCCGGAAACAGTGACTCTGTTCCAGTCTGAAGTTTGGGAGATGGAGAGTTACCAGATCGAAAATATGGTGAGACTTGAAAAAGTTCAAATATTTCGAAATTATATAAGATGCTTAAGAGGATTACGTCAACTTTTCCTCAAATATGTAGTAAACGAAAGGCCAGTGAACAAATATAGACATCACTGCGTTGAATTATAGACAACCACTAAAGGTCTGCCTAAACCACACATAATTTGATGTGTCATTCAGGCGGACCTTTATGCAAGGTGATGTTTATATTTTATTATAACACTGTTTTTAGAGTTACCCTTTTTGAATTTTTGACAATGATTTTTACTCCTCAGCCACACAAATTTTTCAAAAATTGCCCAAAAACGGCTTTTTTGACTGTTTTTTCAAAAATTTGCCTGCGGCGCACAAAATTTAGCCAAAGTAGGGGCAAAACAGTGCTTTGGGAGAGCTCGAAAAATCAATTTGGTCGACCTAAAAAAAAAAAAGTCGTCAAAATTTTGGAAAATTTTTTGAAAATCCGCCCCCCCTCGAGAAAATCCTAGATCCGCCCCTGCACACAATGCTTTTAAACATTTTTCTTCATTGATATCTTTCTAAGACTTTAATTTGCAGTCTTACTTAAACTTGTTGTTGGTTTTTTATTCTGTATAGTATGAGCAATGATATCTCAATTTGTATTAATTAATAATTCGTTGGCAGACGCCAAGTACATAACTTTGGATTTTACTTAGCGTATAAGGAAATAAGTGACTTACTCAATTTCAAAAAGATGACTTACTCCTTATACCTGAATTGGCAGTCGGAAAATTCAGAAATTTGCCGTAATATACGAGCAGTCTTGTCGAGTTGTTTTCCATTTCTATTTGAGCAGGAAATAAACAATGTGAACTTGTTGTATGACAAATGACCGCGTGAAAACGATTTCCACTTTTCAAGTGGTATCGATCGGTGTCTGTATTTTTGTATATCGCATAGCCGTCGATATTATTTTTTGTCGCATGCAATTTCGTTTGTAGATTCGCTGAATGCAAAATCTGACCAGAAGCAAGAATAAACGTTTCTCAGGTGATACGCTAACGTTTTTTTTAGCTTGTAAGGTTTCTGTGCCAAATTTTCCTTGATAACTTTGACGAAGGAAATTGAACATAACGAAACGACTGGTGGCATCCCTCATGCTGGAGGCACCGAATGCTTGAAATTTATTTTGGCCTATTTTCAGCCAATCAAAATTGAGTATTCAAAAATCTTATGGAAATCGCAAAATCTCAAAGTAAGCAAATAAAACCAGGCCATTAGTGTTCGTATTGACCGATTATATAGCAAGCAGATGAATAAAATTAATGCCGGATCGAAGGCGGGTTGGAACAATTTTAATATTTATAGGATATCGATTTACGAAAAATGGAAAAACAAAACAACATCAATTATACCTGCACCTTTTATATCTGCATCTAGTACATTATCATTTTCTGTTAATATTGACTTCGAGTTTGTGAGAAAAAAAATTAGTCAATAAGAACGGTTAGCAATTTTGATTGGTTGAAATTTTTCCAGCATTCAGTCCCTCCAGCATGAGAATCCTCCCGAAGCGACTTAAGGAAAAGCCTTTTTCTGGGTTACCGCTCGACTATCATAAAGCTCGTGTACAACAAACTTTTTAGTCAACCAGCATAATTGCCAACTACGATAATTTTGATTGCTTGATTTCTCAGAAAAACGATACAACAACACTCTGTTCAAAAGGAAGCTTGCCTTTTTTTGGAAATAGAAAATTGAGCAATCAATTAGCAAAGGAAAATCCTAACCATATAAGAAGCGATCATTCACACCCCGACCTGCAATTGGGCAAACCGAGCACATCGCTGCGCAATTTATTGTTTCTGTGTAATTTAATTCGTTTATTTCGTTCAAAATCAAATTTGTCAAAACCAAAAATAGTGTTTTGTGTGTACATTTTTGCTAGTAGGTTTGATTTTCTATTTTTGAAGTTATCATGCGCGTCGAGTTTTATGCTAGTCGATGAGCCGATTTATTCTAGTCGATACGCCGCCCGTGTTCATTATCTGGTACTTTTTGTTTGGTCCCTCAAAATTGCTGTGGTCCCTAATAGAAACATTTTGCCAGAGAATGTGCTCGTTATGTGGGTTAATTTTCTCAGAAGCTTTTTAAATTCTCTTTCTTAGGAATTGATCAGATGCGGTTTTTCTAGTGGATATGCATGCGGTTGCCAACACCAAGGCGTAGGATGGAATCCCATACCGACTTTTGTTTTTAGGAAATAGGCGGGACCAATCATATAAACTAGTTTTGACACGGGACCAAACAATTAAACTAGTACCCATGATCTTATGAAAACAATTAAGGAGTGTTACGACTAGCATGTAAGTTTCAAAAATTAAAATCTTTTTGTTAAGCTTCTTAAATCTCAACACAAAACTCAAGTTTTGTCTAAATCAAAATTGTGATACACAAAAAAATGATATAAATTAATTTTTTTTTCACACAATCAGAAATAAGAGAAAACAGGTGCCTAAACTTCACGAAAATTACATTAAATTCAAAAGACATTTTTTTTGCCATTCCACTCAATACTAAAACCTAGGGCTGTCTTTATGTATTGTTTGAATACTCACAGGATGTACTTGTTTAACAGCATATCAGAAACAACAGTCATTTGGGTGGAAAATGTGTCTTAATATTTTTCAAAATGGGAAAATTTTGAGCTCTCTCCATGTATTGCAGGCCATCAGTCATTGTTCTTTCAACACAAGAGCTGCCTCTGGAGACTTTAAAGCAGTAGACGATGGATGGATTCTTTTGGTCAGAAAAAGAACATCGCTATACGCAGGGTAAATACTTATTGAAATTTACCCTATTTTAATTATTTACCCTGTAAATAATAGTAGGGTACATAATAAAGCCACATCTCGAAAAAACAATTTTCGGTGAGTTCAAGAAACGGGTCCGAATCAGTGATTGAATCTGAACTATTAAAATGCTGAAAGTCGGGCGACGGTGAAGTTGATTGAAGAAGGGCGAAATCTTTTATATTTCTGTTTGATTATTTGGTCTTCACTCATTTCATTGGCTGCCATTTTAACAACTTGAAAAAAAATCAGATTTTGGCCTCCATCTACAAATTCACTTGTTTTCTATCTATTAGACATGCGCTTATTTCAACTGTTTGCTAAAAACGCAACACCTTTGAGCTGTCTACATTATTACGCTCTAAGCCATCTTAGGAGCATCATTGTTAATTTTTGTCCAATGAAGAAGTCATCTGTACGAACAGTGAATTGTCGAAAAGTAAAATCTTGAGGTTAAATTTATTTTTAAAATTGCGAACTCGAAAAACTCTCCTCGAGAAAAATAGTTTGTTCTGATTATTACTTAAGAATAACTTTTTATTTGGTGGATCATTGTTGATTACTTAGTAAAAGAGAAATTGAACCATTACTTTGTCTGCTTCATTGATCGTCGGTTGGGTGCCTGGCCTTCCAACATCACTCAATTGCTCTCTTTAATCTCTTCTTCAAATCTAATTGAGAAGAGACCCTAAATCCTCCTTTGTAAATCCGAGGGGAACTGGGTTTCTTTTTGTTTGTTCATCTTCAACTTGTCTTTCAGGCTATTCCTGTTTGATGCACAGTTGGTGTTACACTCAGCAATTCCTCTGGAGACTCAGACTATCATCAACTGTGACGAAGGTATGCTTCAAATTAGTCACTTTGATTTAAATATAAGTTTGTTTGTTTGTTTTTGAGACTTACGAGTTTATAGAAGACGATACTCATGAGAGCCACAGACTCTCATACATGAAGAAGAAATAGTTCTGTATTTTGGACAAATTCAAATGTCAGTTATGGCGATTTTATGCTAAATAGCATTCATATATATAATATATAGATGTTTTCTTGACACTAAAGAATGTGTTTTTCTAAAAGCTGTTTATGAATTTACATTATTGACTCAAATGCTGATTTTTTTTAACGAAAATCCTTTTTTGAAGCCGAATTATAAAATATGTTTGCTATGTCAAATAAGTCACTTTTCGAATTGAGATTTTGTAGGTTTCTTGTTGAACAGCACATATATTGTTTGTTTTAGACTTGATCGGAACTGGACATCGGAAAGTAACCATATGCTATCACAATCTGGTAAACTTATTTTTAACCAATGCTTAATTATTTTTTTAACCAAATGCAAAACATTTCTGAAAGAATTAATCATGCATATTTAATGATGTGGTAGCTACTTTTGACAACTGAGTGTCGCAAGAATGACTCATTATATTGTATTTTATGTCCGGAATTTTAAAAAATCCGTTCATTTTAACAATCATCGAATTTATATCCTTACTTTAGTTGAAAAAAGTTCGAATCGAACTACTCTGATTTAGTCTATAGTTAGAGTTGAATTTGTTGCGTTGCGATTCAGGAAAGTTCGCGGATTGCGAGTGAGAGTGGCCTTGACTATGGATACTCCTCCTCCTCTGCCTGTAAAGCGGAGGTCATCCTCAGTGACAAGTACAAAGACATGGAACAGGACTTGTTTACGGCTCTAGAACAAATTCTGCAATTATACTCTGGTAAAGATTCCAAAATCAAACATTAAGTTGAAAAAATGACTCCGCTGAAAAAAAGAAAAAAAAACCAATTGAATTCTCTCTATATTTATTTTGTTTTTATCAAATCAAAACCCAAAAACGAACAAGGATAGTCGGTTAATGTGCAAATAGCACACAATGTTCCGAACATGGTCTTAAAAAATACTGCAAAAAGTTTTTTTTCAAATTAGTGTAGTTTTTTTCGGGGTGGTGTGATGCGTGATAAGGAGCAGAAAAACTAGAGATTAGGCATATTCGACATTCATATTAAAATAAGCAAATTGAAAAAAAAAACAATTTTGCAGAATAATAACTGGAAAACGTTAAAAAAATCAATTTTTTTTTTTTCAATTTTGCAGTGTTTCGTTGGAAAAAATTAATTGAGAAATTTCAGAAAAAAATCACAAAAAACCGTCATATCTCTAAAACTAAGAGACTGTGGGCCGTCATATTTTCCCACATAATTCGCAACCCACAGTTATTAACTCTGTAGCATTTACCAATGTCAGTGCAATTCCTTGTATTTAAAAATTAAAAACTAGAGTTGCCAGCTCGTTGTTACTTAACAGGTATCCATTTTTAAATTTATGATAAAAATTTCTAATTTTTGTTGTTTGCTTTTTCTAATCCTTCTTCGAGTAAGCCCCTTGTCTTAAGCAGATTGAAAAGTCTAGATCCCTGGTAGATTACTGATTGCCTTTCAAAACGTTTTTTCCTAATTGTTTCTTTCAGTAGGTTTAATTTACCCCTACGAGTTTCTCATAGTGGGTTTTCAAAACTGAATAACTTATTCAATAAATCTTCACTGTGAAGATTGTTTATCGATCATAGTAGGGATTTCAGTAACTCGTAGACATGAAGCTCGTGCACTGTTTAGCAACTGATTTTTCACGAAAATGTCTTCTGAGTGGTCACCACGTTTCTAAAATATATATTTCAGTATCTTTTTCTGAAGCATAAAAATTGACAGCAAGGAGGAAAAAAACTACAACAACCTTATACAAGAATGCCATACTGGATAGTTGTTTTGATGTTACTACGAGCGACTGTACGGGCTTTAATATAATGTATCATTCAACTCTCTCCGATGATTATTTGTGGTAGCTGATTTTGCGTGGAAAACAAAAAAAGAAGAAAGTAAAACACACCCGAATACAAACCTCCTCTCCATTTTTCAAATGTTCTGAACAAAAATGAAATGCCGCCAAATCTACTATTTTATTTTCAAAAACAACGCTTCAAAAAATTACTCTTCGAGTCACCGATGTCATGTTATCACAAAATTGTTCTTATAACGTAATGGTAGCTGAGTAGCATGATGTGCGGAGCGATTAAAATTGAAGTGGTGCGTAGAGTTAATTGATTCAACCTGCGTTTATTTTACATTATTGGTAAGTAAATGTAACGCAATAAACAGAAAACGCTAACAACATTGCAGATAAAAAAATTATTGGCAGAAAAAGGTAGTCGAAGTGGCCTTATAAAGAAAAACGTCTTTATTTAAGCGGAAATGGTAGAAGGAATTGTCATTATGCTTTGAATTTTTCACTTTGAAAATACCACAACATTTTCTCTAAATTGCTTACTTTGAAAGTTTCCGTTTGATATTCTTTTTGGCCTATAATTCTCATTAAAAGTTAATACTTTTCAATCTGTAGTTGCATTTTGTAATATTTGTCGCTTCGTATGAAAGTTACATATGGCGATTCTAGAGGTCTGCTAATGCTGATTTAGTACTACTTTTTTCACTATTGATTACAAGCTTAGTTTTCTTTTTTCAATTTGAGATGACCCATGAGTATATCAAATTATCTCAGTGTCTTTAGTGTGTAATTTGATGCTGATTTATGCTTTGGTCACAAATTGAGTTTCCATTTTCAGCAAAAACAGCCCCCGATATAATAATGTCATCAGACTGGCATTCAAAAAACCGCAGTTGGGTCGAGCAGTTTACAACCAAAGCTCAAAATATTCAATCAAAATTGATCCCACAGTCCCAAAGCGCCATGAGTGAAAATTCAGCCCAAGGCCGCTCCGAAACTGACGGTCAAGTGCCTAGCGTGGTGTTGCGGCCCACCAGTCCTGGTTATGAATCACAGCCTGGAAGGAGGTTCACGTTTAACGAAACTCCGAGAAGAAAAGAGGAAGGAGCTTTGTTCGCGCCCGATCTTACACGAAGACCCACTACCAGTTAGTTATGCTTTTTTTCATTTTCATGTTTTAAGCGATTTTTTCAATATTACGAAATGAAGGTCTGTTCATTCAAGGCAAATTACAAAGTAACCGGGTATCTTTGCCTCTAGCTGGTTCAATGTTGTCATCATATAGTGAATGATGGTTTGTTTCAGATTTAGTCTCATCTCACAGCAGGTGAGTTATCTTCGCTGTACTCTTTTTGCGAGCGAAAAAATAAATAAGAGAGTTGGTCAAAAATGACGCTTAAGTATGATCTAATTTATTTATAATATATCGATTTGAAACTGTCACGATTTGAAAACGAAAAGTTAGATAAAGGAAAGAGAAATTAATACTAGTTTTTTTTGCCTTTTTTTGTGTATTTTAAGCTATGAAACATTTCAGGCCAACTTCTCCAAATCGCCGCCCCAAAATCTTCAGAGAGCCTGAAGTGCAAAAATACGTCGAGTTCAGAAGACTCAAGTAAGTTTAAGATCCATGGGCTAAATTTCAAGGAAATAAAATTTGACTATTCTCAGTGATTTGACAATGTAACATGACTGTTTATTGCAGGGTATTTGTCACAACATTCAACGTCAACATGCAAACATCCGGAGACGAGAACGTGCCTCCAGTAATGGGACTCCGTCAAGTAGTCAAAGACTGGCTCCAAGTTGACCAAATGTCCAGAGATCCCCAGGACATCATGGTCATCTGTCTGCAGGAATGTGGAGGCCTCAATAGAGCTAAAAACTTCTTCTCCAGTCAAGACGCAAAGATCCAAAACGACTGGAAACGTGCAATCTCAGAAGTCTTGCGGCCTTTGAAACTAGAATGCTTTAATGAAAACAACGTCGGATGTACTTACATGTTGGTCTACGTTAGTAGCTCATATATTAAAGACGTTTCATTGCATCACAAAGCGGACTTGCCTTTGGGATCCGGAGGCTGGACAGCGAATAAGGGAGCTACTCTAATTCAGATAGGAATCCAGTCAAGTGCGCAGATTTTTTCATTTGTGGGCGTCCATCTAGCTGCACATGATAATGCCCGGGAAGCGAGGATGAAACAGATTGACAGGATATGCGACGAGTTTCAAGATCTACTTTCAAGAAGCAGGTTAGTTACTTGTATTATTTTCAACCCTTATTTTTTCGAAGGTATTCATTTTGAACCCTGAACTTTGCAGTGTTTTCGAAAGTATTCAATTTGAACCCTGATTTTTTCGAAGGTATTCATTTTGAACCCTGAACTTTGCATTATTTTCGAAAGTATTCAATTTGAACCCTGATTTTTTCAAAGGTATTCATTTTGAACCCTAATTTTCCCCTAAGTTCTACTGCACGTTTTGTATTTTTGTTTTCAATTCATCGCTCTCAAACTATGCCTAGAGACAGCATATGACCTTTTCCAGTTTCCGTTAAGCTCAATGTCATCTTCTTTGTTCATTAATGAAATGCTGAATGTTTAAAGCTTCAGCATTTCCGCTTAAAGCTGAATGTTTAAAGATAGATGTCTGAATGTTTAAAGCTTCGTGTTCTGGATGGGCGACTTCAACTTCAGGACTGCCACCAGTGACCCTATCATCACTGAGTTTGACTTCCTCCTCCTCAAGAACAAAAAGAACGAACAGTTCTCCGACTATCGATCCAAGGACGAAGTTAGTATCCAGATATTTTTTTGCTTCTTTTGGTGGAATTCTTGATCTAACGCACCAAGAAGATTGTAATATTATTAAGAGTAATGAACGTAGTGAAGACTCTTAAATAGGTCTTAGTGTGTTTTTTCAGTTTTTTTTTTAAATTTGTTCAAGCTTAATTTTGACTTTTCGCGGTTTGACTTCCATCAACTCAGTGCATTTCCATTGTTAAAAGGAAGGCAAACTCCTCTATCGGACAGGAAAAGTGTAAAGGTCTGTTTCTTTGAGTTCATTTCTCTTTTCCAACTGTCAGTTGGCAATGTTAATTTCTTATGAAATCATAGCATCATGGAAAAGGGGTTTAGTTCAAACAAAAGTGTTCTTTATAGAGAGGCGCAATGCATTTTAACGTACCTAAACTAATTTTTGGCTTAGAAATTTTCGCAAGTTTCAAACATTCAAAGTTTTTTCGCAATGTGAAGCAATGACTGATATTTTGGTTATAGTAACGGAGTATTGCGACCAATTGATTTGCCTCAATTAATTTTGGAATGACTTCTCTGTCGAATTTGTTCACAGCCGCCTTTTAAATACCGTTTGTATTCGAAATTTATTTTTGATGCTGATTGTGAGTTCAGTAACACCGATTTGGGTTTTCAGTTATTTCATTTTTTTAAACACGCGTGCTAGCGAGAACAGTGTTATACGCGAATCCACGTTTTTCTACATCAAATCACATAAATTAGTGCTCAATTTACTGACACGTTTTCTGCAAGCTTAGCATAGCAGCTTAATAGCATGTGTTCTATCTATCCAACTTATTGATTGCTAGTGTTGAAAGTTTCGAGTGGAAGTGGCTGAGTGGCGTGGACCTTAGACTATTAGTCTGAAGGTCTGCAGTTTGATTCTCCTAATGTTTTTATTTTATTGCAGCTAATCTTCAAACTTTTTGGCCGTTTCGTCGCTTGTGTTTGTGAAGTGTAGCTTCGCATCTGTGTATTTTTTTTGCTTCTTTTGGTGTCAAAGGTTTTGGCTTATAGTTTGTCGTCTTATTCTACTCACTTTGAGTCGTTTAATGGCATAAGTGGCTTCTGCGTGTTGAAGAGCCTTAGTATTTTGAGTCTCAAATGTTTGATAGCTAAGATTTTTATGGCAACTCTTTTGTTTTGGCGCAAATAGTGTCTGATCAAGTTTAATCGGGATAGTTAACGGCTTCGTAAATTTTGTTTTGATGCTAATTTAACAGATGCAGGTTACCTAATTGTCATGGTTTCCTCAATGAGTTCATGCAAATTGAAACCAACGTATGCAGTAGTGGATTTAGGGTGGGTTGGGGCGGACTTCAACTTCTATGTTATTAGACCCTCTGCCGACCCAAAGGTTTCCCTCTTTGTACTATTTTGAAATATTATTTCAAGCCCGAGTGGTCCTAAAATGTTTCTAAAGGCGCCTTTTGCGCCAATATTATTTAATTTTGAGGAAGGAACGCGCGATTTTCTTAGATCGACCAAATTAATTTTCTGAGCTCTCCGAAATCACTATAAAGACCCTATTTCAAGAACTATAAAGACCCCCTCGAGAAAATCCTAGATCCGCCCCTGCCTATTTGCATCAAATTTTTTGCGCAACAAGCAAAATTGTGAAAAAAAACGAAATTAAAAAACTTTCAATAACTTGTTTTTGTTCTACAATTTTCCAACTGTCTGTTGGCTATGTTATTTGTTGATCATTTTGCTGCATAAAATTGACTGTTTAATAGAATCTGTGTATAGTATGATGTATTGTTGGCTAGAGGTATTATATCTCCAAGCTGCCGTGGCGGGGGGGGGGGTTGAGTCCGGCACATGACAAAAGTTTTTTATATTTCCTTTTTTTATCTGTACTTCCCTTTCTTTACAAGAGCATAGCGTTAGATGATCCTTAAAAACAGTTAGAGCTTATTTTGGCCGTTTTTTGCGACTGTGTGTAAATATCTTTAATTAAGTTACATTCTGTTTTTACTATAGTGGAAGCAATGGAGGCTAGATCCAGAAGCGGAAAAGAACTTCTTCTACAACATGAGTGAGTCACACATCACTTTTGCCCCCTCCTACAAATTCCAAGCAAATGAAACATCCTCAACCGACCTCTCAACGGGCCTGGAGATCCTGCCATACGTCACAACACACAGACCTTCGTGGTGTGATAGAATATTCTACTATGCGAAAGAGGGATATAATTCGGACTCCAGGCCGCTCCAGGTGACCAAGTATGACTGCGAGTTCAAGTGTGTCCTGTCCGATCACAAGCCAGTCTTCGCTACCGTCTTAGCAGAGGTCAGTTCCAGGTTCATTTTGAACCCCCGTCGGGAATTTTTTGGACAGGATTTCTCCGATTGCTTACTTGATTTTAGACACCTTCAAAAATTACCGTTCAATGAGGCCCAGAGTGGAGAGGAGACTAGATCGCTGATCTCCATTCGCATTTAGTCAACTGATGAAAGTTAAAAATGAAATAAAAAGCTTTTCGAAAAATGCATCCAAAATTGAGTGAGCGTGACTAAGCGATTTGAGCGTGATGTGGCCTAATGTTTTAACTGATAATCTAATTGATGCTTTTCAAGCTTAGATTTTGCGACAGATTGTTGATTTTATTTTATTATTATTGATGAGATTTCGTTATAGATTGAGTATCTAAATCTGGAGAAGAAGTCGAAGGAATTGAGGGAGACAGAGATCCACTTCAACTCCATCCGACCAGGTGCAGACCTGGACCAGGCACTACACAACATTGTAAGTAACTAAGATCGGTAACACAGACAGTTCGCGTTTATAGACACTCTGTGTCCGAAATTTCGAATATCATCGAAACTTTATTTATATTAAGACAGCATGTGAAGTTAGTAATCCGCAATACAGTTCAAATGCTGATAAATTTTCCGTTACGAGCATATGGGTATGAAATCGGCTATCAGTTTGGTCTGCTGATTCAACGGATTCCATTTTACATGTTAAAAGGCTTGTCTGGATTTCAATAACATGCTATTACATTTTTGTACGTCGAAGTATTCCACAGTTTAGCTTCCTAATGAAGAATATTTTCAAAATGTTGCCCTTTTTAGCCGAATGAGGTGGAATGCTTCAAGATGCAGAGAACATACCAGATAGACAGTCACCTCACTCTCAAAGATGACGTAGTAAGTGGTCGTTCTGTAAACATTTTGGCCCATTTCCAACCCCCCCCCCCCCGTCCTCCTCTTGATGTTCTTAACTAAAAAGGTTTCAGCGTGACCATGTGAACAAATTTCTACATTTATTGCATGCAAATTGCCGTGTGAACAAATTTTGAACAACTTTATGCTGTAATTTTTACGAAGGTGGGTAGGAAACTGGAAAAGCGTCCAAACTTTCTAAGTAATTGTTAAGTTACTTTTTATGATACCTGGAGTTGGAACTCCCGCATTTGCGCTTGGGTATTATATGGACTTGTCAGATGTTTTATCAGACTTTTTGTGTTGTTTCAGATAGACGTGGTGTTTCTGTTCCGCTGTTCGTGCGGAGACAGCTGCCGCTTCTACGACATGCAGTTTGGGGCCAAGGACATCAAGGAGGACAGGGAACTGATAGAACACGTGAGGACCCACAACTCACCAGTCTCATTCGTCAAGGTCAACCAACACTACGGCAGAATCACACGAGGTAAAATAGAATGTTGTTTTCTTTGCCTTCAATACAATTGAGCCGTTACCAAACTACTCAGAAAATCAAGATGGTCGACCTACAAGAACCGCCCTGATACTACTGTTGTGGTTATTTCAAATTTTGCTTTTACTTTAGATAAAAAAAGCTTTTTCATATACCCGCGTTATCATGATTCGTGATTTCTTGTGAACCAAGAGTATTTTCATTGTGCACAGGCGAAGAGTAATGTATTATTAGGAAGAATTTTCTAAAAATCGAAGCGTAGTGTAATATTACGAAGATTTTGTTTCAACCTAAGTCGCAAATAAAACTGCTCATTTGGTGGCTCTTTTGGTATATTTCAAGTTATTCATATTTAGGCCTATTTAATCTAATCGTTGGCAATTTAAAAGCATCTTTTGCTGCTTTATTTTTGGCTAGTGTTAGGCACTGTTTGACAAAAAGATATTTTGAAAATGTATGTTTTTTTTATTAGGGGTATTCCCTAAATTTGGTAGAAAAAGTTATGGCCTCAAACCACCCCATTTTTTGACATCGCCACTGCCTACCCTGCCAAATCGGAGATTAAGGGTTACATCGAAAGAAAACAATCAGTTATGCGAATGCTCCCTGTGCAAGTGGTTATGCCCTATGTTTTTTAAAAAAAATGGCCTTAGAAAATGTCCAACTTTTGAAATTAGCCCGTTTTTTAGAAACTTCTTTTTTTATCTTTAAAAAATAATCTGTTGATTCTGAGGTTGATACTTCATTTAAACTAACGTGGTGCTTAGATTTTCCCTGCGCAATCATTTTCATGCTTTGTATTTGAAAAGCTGATATGGACTTTGGAAAAATCCATTTGAAATTTTCGTAGTTTTTTTTGAAATTTCATCACCTTTCTCGAAAACTACTAACTAAATCTGATGTCAGGGCTTTCACTCTAAAAATCAGGGTCGGGACGTCTTCTCTGCATAAGAGGCTATTCCCAAGCTATATTAGAGAAAAGTTTATGGATTCGGGAAAAGTCAAGTTTTCGATCGTTTTTTGGAATCTTTTTTTTTCCGAGAACTACCTAGTCAAATCTGAGATAGTCTTCAATTGGAAGAGCGAATAGTAGTTTTATCCTTTGAATAAGTGACCTATCTCTTACTTTAGCAGAGAAATTATATGGGTTTTGCGTAAATAGATGCGAGGACGTGGTACTCTAATCAACAGGTCGAAACTTCAAATCCGGAACATTGAAATAGTTTTTTTTGGTCGAATTTTTGCTGCGTAGCATTGCAATTTATTTTTTCTTGCGATAAGCAAGGGTACTACAATCGGGTAGTAGACTTTTTTCCGTAAATAACTTTTTTCACAGAATGGTCAATTTTGTAGGAATGGTATATTTCAAGACTTGCTCAGTTTGTTGAAAATTCATATAGAACCGAAAATTCATTTAGGTAGGGATTTGGTGGATTTCGTTTTATGCAGTAGTTTTTTTTTTCAAAAAATCTTAAAAAAATGTCGATTTTTTTCGGATTCGTGGTTTTCGACCCAGTTTTTGTCGGCTGTACTGTGTCATTTTGTCAAGTCGGAGTTTGAAGTTTTTTGTTTCAATTATACGTTTTCGGCTTATGTTTTATTGGCTTAGTCCATTTATATTGCGTAGTGACATTCAATTCTTATACTTTTTTTTATCTTTTTTTAAAAAAATTTCTGCGGCTCTCATCTCTATTTCTTTTGATTAGTTTCTCATGCTATGCATGTGTTATATCGCCAATAGTGCCACGTTTCGCTTCGCCTCTGAAGGTGCAGGTATTTGAGTGCGAAGATTTTATTTGTTATTTTTTTTGGGATTTTGATTGCTTTTTGAGAAAGTGTTTTTTTGGGCTCATCTACAAGTAGTGATAGCCATTCAGTTTTGTATCGCAAATGATGCGGAGCTATGCTTCGCCTCTGTGTGATTACCTTGAACACCTTAAGAGCGTAAACCCGTTTTAAAATAGTTCTTCACAGCAAGTTAGTGAAATGCATAGGATGGTGTGTTTTTAGGTTGCAATACGAGTATTGGTTTCGACCTGCAGATTACAGAACGAAACATACACGAGTTGTACAAACTACACAAAAGGCCTTTTGCGAAGCTAGTGTCTGCCTCTAAGAGTGGGACCAAGTTCGAACAGCTACAGATTGACCTCATCTTCTGCCAGTATAGAGTCAACGACCACACCAAGGAATGGTTCAAAGGTCTGTGTATTTGAAGATTGAAAATTATTTCCCTGGTTCATTAAATACCCTAAAAAGATGCTTGCTTGTTATTGACGGACGAATTGGTCTCAAGTTGCGTTGTCCTTTTTAAAAACACTCGGCAACCGTTTATTCTCAGTTGAAAAGGCCCAATTTTGAAACATGTGGCATGCCTTTTTTTCTATATTAACTTTTTCGTTAATTACCTTTTCGATAAGCAAGGGTATTGCAACCGGGTACTAGACTTTTTCCCGTAAATAACTTTGGCCACAGAATGGTCAATTTAGAAATGCTAAATTTCAAGACATGCTCAATTTGTTGAAAATTCAAATAAAGTACCTCATCTAGGTAGTTAAATTGATAGGTGGAGTACGTTTGAATTGTTTTTTTTTCAAATAAATTTATTGAAAAAGTGTTGATATTTTTCGGATTCGTGGTTATCGGCCTGGTTTCCGTCGCTTCTTTTTTCGTTTTTTTTCCGCTTAATATCATTTTAATTATCTGGTACTCATTTGTATCAAGCTAATCTGTAAAGCATGGATTTTGTTTTAATTGTCTTTTTTTATCTATATTTACACAAGCATACATAGCTTGTGTTATAGTATGAATTTTCTTTTTTTTCCAACCTAAGTCGCAAATATTAATGCGATGCAAATGTTGCGACAAAATGTGTGTCGCAACAATTTTGATCTAGCTAGTAAGTTCAGCCAATGCTATGGATATTAACATAGACTATTATATTAGAAATAGCACTTTAGCTTCAAGGTATCATGGTTCTGTAGCGTAGAGGAAGGGAAGGAGACCAGCAGCAAAAAAAGAGGTTTCGAACCTGGGCAGGGTCGGATTTTTTAATTAACTTTTTCGTATACTAATTAAAATGCGTCAGCCTTAGAAATAGAGGCATCTTAGTTCCTAAATTTCTTTTCAAATTGACTGACACTGATAATGCGTCATAATTGGCTTGCGTCACTGAAGAAATTTTTCAGACTCAAAGTTTTACTCATTCAGTTTTTTCCAGTAGTGTTATCGGTCATATTTTTGCTTGTGTATGCGAAGTGCAACTTCGCCTCTGTGTTGTAAGTTGTAATCGTAATTTCACCCCGTCTAAATTTTCTTCTTCTAAAGTCTAAAGTTTTTTTTCGACTAAATGGTTTCGACTGATGTTGCATCGGCTTAGTCAACTTGTATTTTGTAATTTCGACGGCAATAAATTCCTGTTCGACAAAATTAGGTATTATGAAAATGTATGGGATAGGGTTTTTCATTCGTATCTTTTTAAAGCTTTCGAAATTTTTTCACATTTCAAGAAAAACTTAAGTTCAGTAGAAAACTACTCTATCGTATCAATGAAACGAGCGCATTCTCCCCTGTGTGCCTACGTAATACCTTTGTCTTTTTCTTTTACCCTAATGTCTACAGCCTTCGAAAAAGTCTGTGGGGGAATGTTTGACCCATTTTTTTGGATTTTTTCGTCTTAAAAAGTACTAGCCAAAATCTGAGATTTTGGGTTCAACGGAAAGAACGCGTTATGGAAAGCTCACCTGCAAATTAAGCCCATTTTTATCTTAAAAGTTTTGGCCGTCGAAAAGCAACAGAGTGTGTGAATTTCTTCAGCTCAAGCGGCTACGCCCAAATATTTTTACACAAAGGTATGAGTTGCAAAACATTTATTTTTTTTGAGCATTTTTGGAAATTTTTGACTTTTCTCAAAAACTACCCTGCTATTTCTTAGGTTGAATTTTCATGTTCAATCGAGAAACTCGATTTTGGTTATTTTTTTTATTTTTTTTTAAATTTAAGCGGCCGCTACCTTCTCATTGTAGAAAAAAGTGATTTAGTCTTTTTGATTTAAAAACTTAATGAAAATTATGAACGTTATGAAACTTTATCCTATAAAATTCGAGATGAAGGTTTATCGAAAGAACCGAATGCGAGAAATTTTCCGGCGACTCTTTATTTTTGTGAGGAAAATTTGATGTATTACGCATAAGTAAAACAAATTCCAAAAGTATCAAACAGCTACCTCCAAGTTTTACTGGGCCCCTCATTTTCTTGTTTTGAGTATACGAACGTTTTGGTTTCTTTAGTTTTTTTCACATATTTTTTTCGACTTACTTTGTTGTGTAATGTTTGTATTGTATCGCTTGTGGTGCGAAACTCAGCGTCGCCTCTATGTAATAAAATTCGAGCCCATATTCTTAGGCTTATTTGTGTGCAGGTGCTGACAGGTACATAGCAGTGAATCTGAATGTGAAGACATACATGCATGGCCTGTCTCCCACCGCCCTCTGCTTCATAGAGAAGCCACTCTGCCAAACAACCATGGCAGAAGTCAGCGAAATCGTCACACACTCCCAGGCAAGTTATAAGTAACGGGCTATAGTTACGAGCTTTTTTATTGTGAGCGGCTGAGAAATCCCACCTGCAATTAAGAGATAAAGACAAACTCAATATTTACGAATGCTAACGTGCAATTTTTGGTTAACTATTTCATGTCTTAATTTAACTTTTATGGTTTGACGAAGTTGCCAACACCTGTTTGCGGGCATTTGTATTTTTTCAATCAAATTGAATCATGAGTAACTGTTTCGCAAGTATTTGATATGGTCCACGTGTATCTTCAAAGTGAAAGAAGAACTTATGGTTTTAGACTGTGCTGAGACCTGGCAGTGTGATGGCAAGTGCAGGTGCGGATAAAAGTAGTGGCAGACTTTCCACCCTCCCCACATTCCCAGTTCTAGACTGTCCCAAGGAGATAGTGAAGGCACTGGATGCATTAGTGCACTTCATTGACTCAATTCAGAATCAACACCGCAAGATGAAGTTTGTAGTGAGTACTGTTGGTTAATTCTGCTGACGAGGTTCTGGCAGAAAATTTTCATCCAATGGCAAACGTGTTTGTTACTCGGTGTTATCTTCTTTTTGAGTTTGACTGTGTCTTAAAAGGCATTGTAAGGCATTTTCACTCTATGCCTCAACTTCATTTCTAATTTTTTTACTGATTACTTACAATACAATAATATTTTGTATGAGATTTTCATGTCCGATGAACGATCTCGAAGTCCATTGGAATGTCTTGAAATGAAGGGAAATTGATGCTAAATTTTACTTGGCGAATCAATTAGTGCATTTTGAGCGAAGGTTATGCTGGAAGGGTCAAGGGTTAGCTACTCTTGATCCTGTCCGAAACGTAACAATGCCGTTTAAATGAAACCTCAGTTAAAGTCAAGGGCAGTCTAAATTTGCTATTTTGCTTCAGACGAGCTTGTTCGTTGGCAAGAATATAGACCTGTCCGAACCAGCTCCACCTTCTGCTGCTGCAACCCACCTGGCCCTAGACGTCCCAATCTACTCGGATTTCGCCTCAGATGTAGTGGACGACTCAACAGACACTGACTCTGTAGACGGGGTGAGGGAGGTTGTAGTGGGGTCAAAGGGTGACACTGACCCCAAGAGTCAGGAGTACCTGGACGAGGCCATAGATTGGCTGACAGGGGTCACGAATTACAACAAGTCACCATACCAAACAGAGCAAGGTTAGTGTAGTCACTATTAATTTAAATACATTGATCGCATGTTTTCAAGGTTTGCGAACTGATTCTGATTGGATTATGGAAAGACGTCGAATTTCCCATTCCCGAAAATGAAGAAAATATTTCTCTGCGACCAAAATTGTGCGACTATCAATTAAGTCAATCTATTCATAAAATTTGTCAAATTATTGACGCTAGTTCGCAATAATATGGTCTGACCACGAATTTGAAAATATTTTGCTGATATTTGTGTGAGTTTAATGGATTAAAAGACGCGGGGTTATAAGCTTGGGAGCTGAATATTCAATGTTAGTAATGTAAGTTGAAGCCATTTGTTGTGATGCTTTGAGGATGATCCGTTTCAGAGAATGCTAACTTCTTCCTGGGTCTGTCTGCAGCACTGCTACTCTACTTCAAATCCATCGAACACTCTCTATTCGGCAAACGAACACTACCCACCATTCACGAGCAAACTACGCATGTACAGGTATGGTACAGACATTCAGAATTCACTGTGACTCGCTTTCTTTCCTTACTTACAAGGGCGTTATGTTGGTGGATGCGTAACCATTCGGGGGCTATTTTCACGAGCGAAAATTCTCAACTAACTAACGCCCTTTAAGTAGTCCAAAGCTGACTGAATTTATTGCTAATTTTTCCCCGATTTTTTTTTAGCTCTGATTGGCTGACAAAATTTTTCGCGATTAAGGAAGTCCCCCTTTCGACAGCAATGAAAATTTTTCATCGGTTTAGCTGAACGCGATTCGGCTTACACGGATTTCAAAAGCTGTCTGTCTTATTTATCGAATTTTGTTATCGTTTACTGATGATACTGGATCCAGTTCACCGATTATGGTCAGGGTTCCCAATTGGTCTGTATTTACCGACCTGGTCGGTAATGTCAGTAATTGGTCGGCATTTTTAATGAGGTCGGTGTTTTTTTTCTCAGCTGACGTTTCTTCGACATCCGAATCGAATCAACGACACCTGATGGCTGATTAAACCCTGGATTAAGATATTTGTTTAAGTTAAAGATATTTTTTTCGTTTGTATGAGTTGAAATGTTCAAACAAAGTTTGTTATTCATCTTGTGTCAAAAATTATGCGAGGGAGAAATGTTTTTCTTTTTGGTCTGTAAAAGTCGGTCTTTTGAGACTTTTTGGTGGCCGGTTTTTTGCTGACCGAATTGGGAACCCTAATTATGGTTCCTTGTTTACACAAGCATAGCTTGTGTTATAGTATGAACTCTTTTTTTCCAACCTAAGTCGCAAATATTGTTGCGACGCTAATATTCTTGCGATAAAATGTGTTCATTTTGAAAGTGTTTATTTTGATCAGTAACCAGCTATTAAGTACAGCCAATGCTAAGAATATAAACACCGGTTAATATTGTTCCAAATTTCGTAACGAAAGTAACAGAATAATTATGCTCGGGTCGGTTTTTTTCTTCAGACAAATTTAGACTTTTTACTAGCCATTTTTGACAAAAGTTATTTCACCTCTGATCATGTTTCGTAAAATTACGGGGGTTTAAATATTGCCTTTTTGGCCAATTTGGGACAATTAACGCGCGATATATTTCAGGCTTTTAACGCGTAAGCGGAGGTTTAATCAGTCTTAGAAATCATTCCAGACTGGTTGAAGGAAGCTTATTTGCCATAATTGATTTGTTACTAGGAGTGAAATTTATCACTTTGTACTTTATATGGCGTGTGGGGGGATGATTTGCACAAAAATCACATTTTTTTTTAAATTTCATTTTATTTTAATTAACATTCAACTTTTCCATGTTATTGCTGCTCCATAGACCTTAAAATGCAGTCAGAAAATTCTTGGCTTTGCTCTGGTACGAGCAGTTTTGTATATCAAATAGCACTTTAGCTTCAAGGTATCATGAATCTGTAGCGCAGTATTATGGAGGAGACCCGCAACAAAATAAGAGGGTAGAACCTGGGCAGGGTCGGATGTTTTTAATGAACTTTTTCGTATACTAGCTAAAATGCGTCCGCTCTAAAAAGTAAGGCATGTGCAATTGATTTTTTTAAAGTTTTTCAGTATGACTGTTATTGCTAATGCGTCTTAGCGTTATCGGTCATATTTTTGCTTGTGTATGCGAAGTGGAACTTCGCCTCTGTGTGACACAATTGAATTAATGAGCGTATAAGTCCAGATTTTTGTCCTACCCAACTCGTAAATAAAAGCGCTCATTTTGTGGCAATTTTGCTGGCCTAGCATTAATAATTAAATAACATCTGGTGTATCTGCTATGTTGATGGATAGTATTTGACGTTGGTCAAGCTGCCATTGAATAGATGCGATGACAAGAGATTCCTAATTTACAGGTCGGGGTTCGATTCTGGCATAAGTCAAAAGTTTCATTTTTCTTATTTTACTTCCTGATTTTACTGATTCCTTACTTCACTTGTTCACCTTTTTAGAGCTTCTTTTCGCAATTTTATCGCTTGTCTGCGAAGTGCCGCTTCGCATGTGTGTTATTACGCAAGCAGCGCTTGTGTTATAGTATGAAATCTCTTTTTTCCAACCTTAGTCGCAAGTATTGTTGCGACGCAAATACTGTTGCGACAAAATGTGTTCATTTAGATTAAGTACAGTCAATACTACGGATGATAACACAGACTATTTATTACAAATAGCACTTTAGCTTCAAGGTATCATGAATCTGTAGCGTAGTATTATGGAGGAGACCCGCAACAAAATAAGAGGGTAGAACCTGGGCAGGGTCGGATGTTTTTAATGAACTTTTTCGTATACTAGCTAAAATGCGTCCGTTCTAAAAAGTAAGGCATGTGCAATTGATTTTTTTAAAGTTTTTCAAAATGACTGTTATTGCTAATGCGTCTTAGCGTTATCGGTCATATTTTTGCTTGTGTATGCGAAGTGGAACTTCGCCTCTGTGTGACACAATTGAATTAATGAGCGTATAAGTCCAGATTTTTGTCCTACCCAACTCGTAAATAAAAGCGCTCATTTTGTGGCAATTTTGCTGGCCTAGCATTAATAATTAAATAACATCTGGTGTATCTGCTATGTTGATGGATAGTGTTTGACGTTGGTCAAGCTGCCATTGAATAGATGCGATGACAAGAGATTCCTAATTTACAGGTCGGGGTTCGATTCTGGCATAAGTCAAAAGTTTCATTTTTCTTATTTTACTTCCTGATTTTACTGATTCCTTACTTCACTTGTTCACCTTTTTAGAGCTTCTTTTCGCAATTTTATCGCTTGTCTGCGAAGTGCCGCTTCGCATGTGTGTTATTACGCAAGCAGCGCTTGTGTTATAGTATGAAATCTCTTTTTTCCAACCTTAGTCGCAAGTATTGTTGCGACGCAAATACTGTTGCGACAAAATGTGTTCATTTAGATTAAGTACAGTCAATACTACGGATGATAACACAGACTATTTATTACAAATAGCCTTTTAGCTTCAAGGTATCATGGATCTGTAGCGTAGAGGTAGGGAAGGAGACAGACCCGCAACAAAATAAGAGGGCTCGAACCTGGTCAGGGTCGGATGTTTTTAATGAACTTTTTTGTATACTAGATAAAATCCGTCTGCTCTATAAATTGAGATATGTTACTTGGTAAATTTCTTTTTTTTTCAAATTGACTGGCACTGCTAATCCGTCATAATTGGCCTGCGCACTTAGCAATTATGTAGACTCATAATTGGCGTGCGTCACGTGAGAAATTTTGTAGACTCAAAGTTTTACTTATTCAGTTTTTCACAGTAGCGTTCTCGGTCATATTTTTGCTTGTGTATGCGATTTGCAACTTCGCCTCAGTGTAATTTTTACCCCTAAGAATGGATTTATTCAACGGTTAAGCATACACAAGTTAAGCTTATATTTTAAAAACATTTACATATAAGGATATTTGAATAAATGTGAAAGGGGAGCTAGTTAACAAGTTGCATTTATTTTACAGATAATTTATTCATTGTTGTTGTATTGTTTAGCTTCTGGAGAGTGTGAAGGTGGCGCAACACAACAAATTGTTGATCGGTTACTTCTTCGCATTCCTTGCCGAGACAGTAATGCCTCTTTACTTGCTCCAACTGAACTCGCACATCTCCCACAAACTCATCTACTTCACTCGTGCAGAGGCACACTTCAGAGATGCACTCGACACATTCAGTGAGTAAAAAAGCCTGATGAAAGTTTTTTGGCTGATAATAGATGAATTTGGTGCCTGAAATTAGGTTTGATGATTAGTTTTATGGCTAACAACATCGTTCGTCAAACAACACTGTTGTATTCAAGTACCGATTTTTTTGGCAAAAAGTGTTAAAAAAAGCATAGATATATCAGTTTTGGGAAGTGGAATAAAAAGAATTGTAAAAAATCAGGTTTTATTCACTGTCTTAGTTCTCAAACAGCAGCTGTTCAAGCAAAAAACTTTTTGTGGTCGGTAGTAGCGTTGCATTTGTTGGTTCTATCCTGCCTAATTGGGAAGTCGCAATTAATGGAAAGAGAAATGAATCGGATTAAATGTGATGCTCTAAAACATAGTTTGAAACACTAGCTCAGCTAGCATGATGAAGGAATTTAAATTATTATGGATTGAATTTGAAGGTTGATTTTTTTAGCCAGTGGGAATGAAATCACCCCATTTGTATTCTTCATAAAAATACATTACCACTCCCTTCCGATCTGCTACAGATATCCATTCTAGGTTGTAATTCTTGGTTTTACAAAAGTTCATTTATCACCAAGTTTTTTTCGATACCCAGTTTTGATTGGCAGCCAGCTTCATCCTAATGGGAGCACCGAACTATCAAAAAATAACTACACTACGAGTTTGAAATATTTTAACTCAATGATACCAAATTTTGCAAATATTATCCAATGTTTCGGGTTGTTAGGACGCTAAGTTTATATTGAACTTGATTATTGAGAGCATTTTTTTTTGCTCTTCAAACCAAATTATTCTGAATTATTTGCAGCTGACTTTGTTTACAGCTGTCTGCGAACCAAACTTTCTTCTTAACTAAATTGCGCGTTCTTTCAGAAACCACCCTCGTAGAAGCCTGTTTCACCCCCTCTGATAGTAACGAAGAATACGATGCTCGAATGCAGACAGTTGAGGTGCTGCTGAGAAGGCCCTCGACGATAAAGGGAACCCGCGGCTCTGTTAGACCCCCGCCACTCATCGACCTTTCGTGACCTTATAAATCGGAACTACTCTATTTTTCTTAAATATGCAGTTGAAGTTTGAAAGGATTGTACAAATGAATTTATCAAAAAAAGTTAGCGAACTATTTTGATAGTTCGATTACTTTTCTTCAATCTAAAGTATCAGGAATATTAATCTACGTTTGACATCTATTGTTTTTTTTCCGATGGGCTCCTGATTTTAGAGGTTCAGATTTAGTCACATCGAAAAGATATTGTAAAAAGTATAATTGACACATACCATTTATAATGAAATATATCATGCAATATCACTTATGCATTTCCATGGAAATTACCTCTAATTGAAATGTTGTTAACTTCGTTTCACCAAAATGAGAATAAAGTAGACCGTTGCAAGTGTTCAACGGCTGTAGAAATCATTGTAATTCAAAAAACAAAGGTGAACAAGACGGCTCGTATATCAGGGCAAAGCCCTGAATGTTACGACTGCCCCTTATGTAGTCCCGAATAGTTTCTGGTAGATAAAATGTTGAAGAGCTATAAATTGTGAACAGGACGGCTATGTTGAGCAAAAAATATACAATGCGAAAACAAAACTGCTAATGTTAGGCGAGTCTTTTGAAAATTATAATGTAAATTTTTGATAAATATAAAATCGTTTTTTAAGTTAGGGCAGATAATTTGAAACCTTCTGAAGGATGTTAATATCGCTAGTTAAAAATTAACTTTGGTATTTCTACAGATCCGTTATAGGGTAATTATATAGGGAAGAGGCAAATTAGTTCCAAGTCAAGTTTAGACAAATTGTTCCAAGTCAAGTTTAGACAAATAAAATTGTTCGAAATCAAGTTTAGACAAATAAGCGGTCCAAATTGGTCAAATATATGGTCCAAATTAACTAAAAAATTGAATCACCCTGTGCTTGAAATTGTGTTGATGGGATGTTTGCAGAAAAAAAATCTTTAACGTTTAAAATTTTTAACTTTCATGGACGTATTACTTTTGAACATGTATCAGATACCTTAAGGAACAGAAGGAATTTCAGGGCTCCACCCTGATAAAAAACAGTCTTGTTACAAATTCAACATTCTTGTTTTTTTAATAACACAGAAAATTTTGGCCTATAATTAAAAAAAAAATTGAAGAGACCAAAATATTTGTGATTTTATTGTTTTCTCAAAAATTAAACTACCAAATCTGAGATTTTTGTTTCAATGAATAAATCAAATTTTAAAAGCTCTCCTTCATAGGCTGCTACGCTCAAATTTTTTCACAAATAAATTTACTTTGGATTTTTATTTTTTTTTGTTTGACTGTTTTTTGAATCTTACGGTTTTTCTCAAAAACTAGCCTCTCAAACCTGAAGTTGTAGGTGCAATGGAAAAAAGGGTAGTGCAAAGCTCCCCTGTATAAGCGTCGACTCACGGTTTTTTCGAAACAAGTTATTTGCTCGAAAAAGTCAATGTTTTGATTATTTGAGCGTTTTTTTCCAAAATTTTTGAGTTTACTGATTATTTAGCGTTTTTTTTCCTAAACTTTTTGAATTCAAGCAAAAGAACAGGTTGCGGGAAGCTCCTTTGCATACGCGACTACGCACATTTTTTTACACAAAAATTATGGACTTCGGAAAAGTCAACATTTTGACTTAGTAACTTTTTTTTGAAATTTTTTGATTTTTCTCGAGAACTAACCTGCCGAACGTCGGTTTTTGGGTTCAATCGAAGTTAAAGGTTGGATGAATATTTTCTCAAAATTTTCATGATAATTATCCTACCAAGTTTGATATTATAAGTTAAATCAAGTAGAGAATTCATAAAGATAATTTATTTTAGTAGAGATTCAACTAAGATTTTTAGCAAAGAGCATTTGTGAAATTACGCGTTTCGGGTCATTAGTATAAGAATTTTAAATTGTTAACGATTTTGGTCCCTTGGGTGTCATTCATGAAAACATACGAAAATATTTGGCTCTCCAAGTTTTTTCATATCAAAATTTGACATTATCATTTTTTAGATTACAATGTCATTTTTAAAATTTTCTGAAAAACTTTTAAAAGAATTAAAGTGGGAACAAAATTGATACAAATTCATCAAAAAGTCATGAAAAAGCATGCTGGTGCCCTATTCAACAATTTTTTTATGAGGAGTATTGTTTTGATGGGCATGGCTAGCTCGTTGCCAGGCAATCTAGGAATTTCTCGAGGTAGGGCGGATTTTCAATAAAATTCTAAAAATTTTGTGGACCTTTTTTTTAGGTCGACCAAGTTGATTTTTTGAGCTCTCCCAAATCACTATAAAGACCTAATTTGACCAATATTTCTGCGCTGCAGGCAAATTTTTGAAAAAACAGGCCGAAAAAATGTGTTTTTAGGCACTTTTTTAGACACAATGCGTTTTTTGGTGCGCGCTCGACCCTCAAAATTATTGTATATTGGCGCCAAAGGCGCCTCTAGAAAATTTTAGGGTCCGTAACCAAAAATGAATATTTGAAAATAGTACAAAGGGGGGACTCTTCTGGGTCGGCAGGGGTGGAATCCCTGAGGGGGCGGCGTCCGCCCCCCCCCCCTCCCCTAAATCCGCTACTGCTCGTTGCTGTTACTTATCGTAGAGGTTGCATTTGTCGTCTCTAGTAGTAACTATGACGTGGTTTGTTTGGGTTTTTGTTGTTGTTGCGGTAGCTAGACCTAAGCTCGAAAGCGGCGAAACAAAAAGAACAATTATAGAATGGGAATAACAAAAAAAAAGATTAGTGAGAAAAGTTGAGGTCCTTAGGTCAAACTTAAGTTACGTTTAGTTCAAAATTAAACCAGTTGTTTGTTAAATCCTAAACAGCTTCCAAATGAGTGTCCATTTAACGGATTTGTGAAGATTACGATTGGGTCGAGGGGTAAAGCAAGGGGCGTGCTTCCGTGCTCAAATAGTTGGGAGCAATATTGAAAAGAGTGGAGGGGTTTTAGTGCTTTTAGTCTGATTTGCAATTAAAACTTTTTCTTGATAAATTTTGTTTTCAACTATTTGGTCACTTTGTTTGATTAACCATGATGTTAGTGACTTTAGTTTTATCTTTTTCTTAAACGCATATCATTTATGATTCATGTAGTAATTTGTTTTCCCAGTTTTACAGAATTCAATGCAATAAAACAAGGTCATGTATAGAGGTGATGGATGTCAATTGTCCAATTGGTAGATATCAATCCCAAAATATAAGTAGTTTAATAAGTATTTTCGGCCGAAAGTAAAATGATTTTTAAAATCCCCCAAGTTAATAACTTCTTCCAGGGGGTTGTGCATTCGCGGACATCAAATGAGCGTCTCTTATTACGACGTCGACCAGGAGTATGTATCGCGCTGTGCGCACCAGTCGGAATCTACTCGACTGTATGACCAAAACTTGTTGCATTATTTCTTGCGGCTCGGCAGAGACTATGCGTCATTTTTGTAACAGAGGTAGATTTGTTTTATCTGTCTCAACTTCAAGGTTAGTTTGAGATTTATTTTCGTTTCTGTGAAAGTGCTGAGGATCTACAAAAACAGTTTATCCTATCAAAGATTGTCAATCGGAAAGAATAAACCTACATTCTAGATCAGAAATGGATCTACAACATTCTCGCGCGATGGCGGGGGTGTGGGGGGAAGTCTGGGTGTATTCAAAATTGTCTTTAAAAACTTTTGACGGTCAAAAAATTATGTTCTTAAATAGGCCGACACTTTTCCCAAATATAAAATCTTTGAAGATTTTAATTTAAAATCAAAACAATTTTGGTTTCATCAGTATTCACCCTTGCGGTAGCAAGGGTATTGAATTCGGGCACCAGACTTTTTTCCCGTAAATAACTTAAGGCACAGCATGGTCAAAATTAGAAATGGTAAATTCAGGTTCAGTTCTAGTTAATTCTAATTTCTTTGTGTATCCGGCACCTTTGGTCTGGAGGTAATGAGTACGCTTCGGGCTGCAAAAGTCCTGGGTTTGAATCTGACAGGAACATTTTTTTTAAACCGACAAGAATTTCGTTTTACAAGAAAAAACTGTCGGCGCATTGTTTGCCTGCTTATGTTTTGTCGGCATAGTTGTCATATTGTAGAATTGTTGTTTATTTTTTTTATATCTGATACTTGGAATTTTACTTACTTTGACCTTGTGTTTTCTTTTTTCGCAGAAAAACTTTATTCTGCCCAAATGATTTCGGCCTTTTTTTAATAGGCTTAGTGAACTAATTTTGATTCGTTTCAGGGACCATAAAATTTTGGATCGCATAAAAAATAATAAAAAAATTTTGTGCGTGCATGTCTGTTTTGAGGATGAAGGAGACTTATTTACTTAAGTCTTGCTTATTTTTTTTTGGCCTAAACAGTTTCCGCTTAAGCAGTTTTAGGCTTTATTACTTTTTGGTAACTTTTCTTCCGCTGCTTACTTCACCTTCCCTTGATTTTGCTTGTTTTTCTTTCATTCGAAGATTAGCTTTACTTTTTTGATAGATCTAGTTTTTTCCACATTTTTGATTTTTTTTTCTGATATTGCGGCTTTTTTGCTTTGTATCGCTAGTAGTGCAAAGCTCAACTTCGCCTCTGTATTGGAAATTGTGATCAAGGTTAGATAGTAAGTGTTTCGACAAAAAATCAAAATAACACTGTAATCTACTCTGTAATCAAAATATTCTTTTCTGCCAATTATGGGGAAAGTTTTCCAAAAATTGATTAATATTAGCCTGAAATTTTTTTTGAACAAATATGATGTAATAACAGCATGTCAGTATGGATTTAGAAAACACTGTTGATGCTATCTAATTCTCTGAACAGATATTGGAGAACTTAGAAGATAATGTTGGCTCCATATGTACGTTAATAGATCTTACAAATGCGTTCGACACAGTTATTCACAAAATCACAAAATCTTACTGAAAAATGCGTACTATAGGTCAAATTGTTAACTTTTGAGGTCATACCTTGCGTATCGTAAACAGTATGTTAGTTATATCATTTCATTAGCAGACACTAAAACAATCTACTATGGTGTACTACAAGGTTCAGTCCTGAGTCCGTTGTTGTTTTTGCTCTAGATAAATGATTGCCAAACATCTGTAGGCATTATAAAGTTAGACTGTTTGCTGATGGTTGCGCATTGTATACAACAACTAAAACAGGAAATCAGTTAGGCTGCAGGTATATGAGCTTTTTAAACCAATGGTTCAAATTAACAGACGATCTTGTGGAAATAAAAAACTTCAAGAATACATAAGTGATCAGGAGATAAAAGTTACTATCAAAATAGGCAATACAGGAAAAAACTTCGCAGCCGAGAAAAGTTTACTACAAGAACAAACAAGAAAATTGAAAAAAGGTTTCGTATTTCGTATAAAAATTTCTTATACTTGGATAAAATATTCTTCTTGAAGCGTTAATAATTACCAATGAATTCTTGGACCCGTTTTTTTATAAACTAAGGGACTTACGTTTTTGTGAAAACAAACATTTTCTAAGTATATAATGGTAAATTTCCATCCCTTCATTATAATATTTTTGCTCATCTTCTTTTGATTGTTAGACAACACCAAAACAAACAAATTTTTTTCTTAGTTTTTTTGTGATATTTGAAGAAAATTTGCGGTCCTTTTGTCGATATGGTCTAAGTTTAAAAAAATATACGAACAGATTTTGCTTGTGTTGCTGATGCTTTTTTAGTATTCTCCCAAGCCGAACTTGACTGTAAACATCCATTTTCAAAGAATGTATGCTTATAAGTTTTGGGTCGAAAATATAAGAATTATTCTTATAAATGACTATCTTGAAGCTGATACGTTAAAATAATCGAACTGAATACAATAAATATGTACGAAAACTGTTAAACAAAGAATTCAATTGTAGTGTAGGTCCCATAATTTTTCTGATAGTCTTTAGATATTTTCCGGAATCAATCGCTTGCAGTTCCCATTTCGGAGTCCGTGAGAGACGTATCGAAAAAAATTGGAGGGAGTGCGTAGCTATTCGCCCCTTTCAGTCTCTACTCAAAATTGCTTCCCGTTTTCTCTATAAACTTGCCTCGGGGATGAGGCAACGTTCCTACTTTTATAAATATTTTAACCTTGCTTTATTCCCTGTAACTGCATTACCCATCACTAACCGCCTCATGAACCCTGAAGTCCCTTTTGTCAAAGAAATGAAACTTAAAAATTATATGCCACATAACAAGTTGACCTGCTTTTTCATAATAAGGCTAAAATACTTTCTAGGTTGCATATCGTCTTCTATCTAGAAATGCTCTAGCTATGTAAAAATTGCGCTGTCTTGTTTGCTCTAAAAATTTTTGCATGTGGTGTATTCCTTTGACCTGTTTAGGTTGACCGATTCGACTTTCCAAGCTTGGTCAAAGTATCAAAAAATCCTTTTTGAGACAAAAAATGGCAAGTTTTTGAGAAAACGTGGTGAAGATGCTACTTTTGGGCACTTTTTTCAACTTTTTCACACTAAAGTCATTGGCACTCAAGGCGCTTTTAGAAGATTAAGGGGTTTGGCCGCGGCCAAGCTGGATGTCGTAAAACGAAAGGATCGGTTTCGCAAAATTGTGTTGGCTCCCTAAATCCGCCACTCTTAAGCGAAAGGTCGGAAGGTCGAGGCCCACCATGTTACGTGCTCGTTGCCTTGGGATGAGGCAACATATTTCAGTCCAAATAGGAAACAAAAACGCATGTTGTACTCAATCAGGGGCACAGCTACAGCCAATTGCAAAGAGCTGAGCTGCTCGTGTAATGTTGGTTCTTTCAATCGAGCGTAAATGATTCTAATCTGACTGAACTCTAACTGAATTTTTTTCTAGTAAAAACGGGCAATAACTATTGGTTCTCATTCAGTTGTTACCATTTAAAAACAACCCAGTAAGATTGAAACGGTACTAAGGTATGAACAACCAGAAAACGCAAACCATTAATTCTTAGTGAAATGATCCAGTTCCAGTTAAAAAAACATCAAAAAACACTGTTTCTAAGGCAACAATCTGCTTGAAAAAATATCAATTAGAGTTTGTCGAACTATTGATGCACCAATAATTTTGTAACTGCAATATGATTCTTAATTCATTTCTGATTATTGCTTAGTTGGTTCTGTAATTTGACTTTTTCTGAATCATTTCTTAAATCATAACTCATACTTCGTAGTTCGTGTAGTTTCAAACTTCGAGATGTTTCATAAGGGTAAAGATGGAAAAATGCGAATTCCAAAGACTTTCACTGACTTCAGAGACCTTCCTTTTGTGGAGTTCAGAGAAACTAAGTGAGTACAAATACCGGATCAAAAATCGATATTGATTTCTATCAAAAAATTGCTACCCTAGTGGACAAAAATAAACGCCAATTCAGGTTTTTATTCTCTAAAAAAACCTAACTTTAAGGACCATTTTGAATAACATTTACGTTAAAAGCATTTCTACATCGACCGACAGCAAAGCATCACAACTATCCTATCTAAAAGTTTCAATTTTTAATTTGAAGCACTTATCAGCTTTTTCCGGGTCTGAGAAGGCTACTTATCATCATCCGCATAAGTTTTCAACCCGCGTGAAACAGTAAGTAGCAGCCAAGGTTTTTTTTATTTTTCACACTGATTTATTCAATTTTCTCGCTGAGAATGTTTCACGTCACATGAATAACTTTTTTACTCCGCTTACTCGAGAAAAAGTTCACTACCATGAGAAACCTAGCGCAGACGGTGAAAACTGGATAGAATTTTATCAAATATTTGGTAGGTGCTTTAAATTAAAAATTGAGAATTTCAGAGAGGTTAGTTCAGATCACTTGCTGTCTGTCAATGTAAATTTTTTTGCAATTCTGTGTAAGGTATTCAAAATTAAAACTAATTTGCGCTTAATTTTGTCCACTGTAGCTGATGTTGATTTTTTTAACGACAATTTTCAATTACCCTCCAAAAACATAGTTTAAATGCGTAATTGCTGAGATGATTTTGGCCCAATTTTTTCTTCATTTTTTCAAGACTAATACCAAATCTGATTATTTTTAATAGATAGTTTCAATAAATGAGATTAGTCAGTTGTTTCAATAATGAGATTAGAACAGTTGTTTCAATAATGAGATTAGTCAGATAGTTTCAATAAATGAGATTAGAACAATTCCGAAAAAAAAGATTTTGTTATGTTATCAATATTCGTGGCACTTTCGACATACTTAGCGGCGACACTAATTTTTAGTTAGTTTTTTCTGGTAAAAAACCTTTTTTGAAGTTTTTTTTGCTCAATTATATTTTAGAAAATTCTTCAGAGCAATCGATCAAACCCTTACCCTTATCAAAATCAAAAAAGTAATTGGAAACTCCAAGTGATTAATTTTGGGTCTAGAATAAAAAAAGTTCTGTCAGCCTCGATTGTCTTATTCTTGCGGTGATATGAACAAGACTATTGGTGTATCAGGGCGAAGCCCTGAAAGTTCCGACTGCACGTTAATCCATATCGAATAGTTTATGGGAAAAGCATTTTGAAAAACTATAAGTTTTGGACAATATCAAAAATCAAGTGTGAAATATTGGACCGTACCAAAATAATACGACCAATTACTTAGCCTCAATTCGTTTTGGAACAACTTTTTTCTGCGGGATAATTCGCCACGGATAAATATTTCGCGGTACGTTTTCAGGATTTTGCATAAAATCTACAAAGCGCACACAAAAATCTACATTAGTTCAAAGTATGACCAAACTGGCAGTTTTCAACCTTCGAAAATATGATCTGAGATAAAAGGTCTTTTGAATTTGATTTTAGGGAGTCGATATTTTTTTAAATAATAACTATAAATTCAATCGCCGAAAATTGTCTGAAAAAAAATCACACCAAGCATAAATGGTCGGTTTTCTTTTAAAATCGGAACACTAAGATTCATTTTTCATGTAATTTGAAAGAAACTTGGCAAACAACGCGTTTCATGTGTGTGATTAAATAGTGCTGATTTGAGTTATCCAAATGTTTGGTACCAATTAGTCTAAAATATCAAATCAGTCCTATTTGTACAAAACTATGAAATTATCCGCGTTAGTTCCAAAAACAATTCAATTGATTAAAAAATTTTATTTGTTTATCTCGATATCTTGTATAAGGTTCTATCCTGTGACGGCAAGTTCGCAAAATTTTAAAAATAGTCATTATTTTGCTATCTATGCTGATCAATTTTATGCTGACTTAGCAATATTTAGTTAATTGAACTCTTTGTCAGTTCAAATTATGACCAGCCAGTATCTCTTTTTCCTTATTATTCCGACTTTCGATACGAAAGTAACGGAATATTTGTGCTCGAGATTGGTTTTTTTTCTTCAGACAAATTTTGACTTTTTAACTAGCCATTTTTGACAAAATTTTTTATATCAATCGAGAGCTAATGTTGACTTGAGCTTGAAACAGTGCTGATTTGAGTTATCCAAATGATTGGTACCAATTAGTCTAAAATATCAAATCAGTCCTATTTGTACAAAACTATGAAATTATCCGCGTTAGTTCCAAAAACAATTCAATTGATTAAAAAATTTTATTTGTTTATCTCGATATCTTGTATTAGGTTCTATCCTGTGACGGCAAGTTCGCAAAATTTTAAAAATAGTCATTATTTTGCTATCTATGCTGATCAATTTTATGCTGTCTTAGCAATATTTAGTTAATTGAACTCTTTGTCAGTTCAAATTATGACCAGCCAGTATCTCTTTTTCCTTATTATTCCGACTTTCGATACGAAAGTAACGAAATATTTGTGCTCGAGATTGGTTTTTTTTTCTTCAGACAAATTTTGACTTTTTAACTAGCCATTTTTGACAAAATTTTTTATATCAATCGAGAGCTATTGTTGACTTGAGCTTAAATTAAGTTTGAAAAGATATTTCACCTGTGACTATTTTTCGTAAAATTATGGGGGTTTAAAGATTGCCATTTTGGCCAATTTGGGACAAATAATGCGCGATATATTTTGCGCTATTAACGCGTAAGCGGAGATTTAATCCGTCTTAGAAATCGTTATAAATTGGTTGAAAGAAGCTTATTTGCTATAACTGAGTTGTTACAAGGATCGAAATCGATCCTTTTGTACTTTATATGGCGTGTGTGGGGATGTTTTTCATTAAAAAAATTTCAAATTAAAAAAAAAAAAACTTTCAATTAATTTTTTTACATTTATTTTTTTTTGTTATTACCGCTCTATAAACCTCAAAAGGCAGTCGGAACATTCAGTGCTTCGCCCTGATGCGAGCAGTCTTGTTTTGTTTTACTCCAATTGCAATGTTGGAGTCTCTCCTATATACAAAAGCCGCAAATTCTCAACCAATGACTCAGTTCTTCAAAATGATTGTTATGTTTAGTTAGGTTATCATAGGGGAGAGTTAGTTAAATAGATTTGTAAAAATGACAATTTTCGATTATCGAAAAAATCTAAGTATTTATGTAAAATTTTGGAAATTATACCCGTAATTTTTTTGGGCTACCCAAAATTATCGTTTCATATAATTGGCTTATTAAATGACCCAAGTTTAGGGCAACAATTTGCGTTCCTGTTTTGCAAAATGAGCACATGAGATTTTTGATCAAAGTTTTAATCAACCTTTGCGCTAACAAATTTTTGTCAATTGTCAACCCAATTTCAGAAAAACAAGTTCGAACTTTTTTGTCCGGATTTTTTAGATTAGCGCTTTGTCCGGATTTTTGATTAGCGCTGCATTTTGTCCGGATTTTTTAGATTATCGTTTTGTCCGGATTTTTTAGATTAGCGCTGCATTCTCAAACAGAGCATTTCAAAAAACTAAAAACTTTTAGAAAACTCCAGAGATCTTTTTATGTGCTTTCCAAACAACGATGTTTAATCTTTCGATTTTAAAGTTTGAAGTTTGTTTCAATGACTCTGAAACAATGAGAAAGAACTTTGACCTTGGATAGACGATCTGATCGCTGTGAAGTATCTGATTGAATTCAGGCACCTCAAATCAAACTCGCTGGTGAAAAATCTTTATGAGGAGTTTTTTAGACCAGCACTGTTCAGTCCAGTTTTCAAAGACTGTTAGACCTTCGCTTGAAATTTAGTTGTTGAAGTAAACACGACTGCATTAGCCCTATCATGCCATAATAAAACTGGTAACTTCCCAAATCGCATAATTCCCAAATGGCATAAAAACGGAAACTTTTCCCAAATGGCATAAATTTCAAGTTTTCATTGTAATTTAAACGTTTTCTATCAATTTCTATTTCTATCGTTTTGTCAGGAACGAAAGCATGTGAACAAGATTTGGAATTAATTGCTTCCAAACAAATTTAAGCAACAGATTTGTCGAAAAAAAATTGACCACAAGTAGCTTATTAATAATCGCAAGCTTATGCTTCTTGCTTTTGATAAAAACTTCTACAAGTTTTTCACGATAAAATGTCAATCAACATTTGAATTGACAATTTGACTAATTTTCTCACATTGTTCACGAAAAAATTGTTCTCGATTTTTCCAAAGCACCTGTCGCATGAAATTTATGCCATTTGGGAAATTTTTCATTTTTATGCCATTTGGGAATTATGCCATTTGAGACGTAATCAATAAAACTTATGCAGTCGTATTTATGTCAAAAACTAAATTTCAAACTGAGGTCTCACAGTGTTGGAAAACTGGTCTGAACAAGTGCTGGTCTAAGAAAGTCCTCATAATTTTTTTTTGAGAAATTAGCCCCAACGAATAGATATATTCCCTCAACAGTGACTCCTTTTCCCCCAACAAGATCCGTAGCATTCTAAGGGTATCTCGAAGTTTTGCTTGCGTCTGTTTTCAGCACGTTTTTATTTTTTTGTTTGTAAATAAGACAAATTTAATGTAAAGACCTAGAATGTTATCGATGGAGGAGGGTTATCCTGACTTTCACAAAAAGGATACTATCGGCTTTTCATGAAAACTTTTTAAGTAGAGTAAACTAATTTCGGAGGTCTCCCAATACACTTTCAAGGCCCAAGGCCCCATTTTGCTGCAATTTTCTATGCCAAAATCAATTTTTTGTTGAAAAAAGGGTCAAGAATACGGTTTTTGGGCACTTTTGAAAGCTTGCGGCGAAAAAAAAGTTTTCCAGCTTGTCTTCAACCCTTTAAGTGGTGACGGGTTAAAATACCTGCGTGTGTGTATGTGGGGGGCAGGGGGTTTGAGGTGTCATCTAATTTAAATCAGCCCCTAGATACACGTCTTTATTAGCAAAAATCATGTCTATAAAAAAAACAAAAGTGGTTTCTGCGGATGGCAGAGGATCTATGAGAGGCTTTTCAGGTCTGTCTATTCATAGTACGTTTCTATTAAAATCGTAAAATCACAATTGTTATCAGTACGTGCCACCCCGAGATCCCCCCTCCCCTCCCCACCAACTGGTCAATTTCGGTTGTTTTTCTTTCTAGAACATTCTTGGTGACATTCAATGTGAACAGTCAAGACAGTTCAACGCAGGCGTCTTTCGTGAAGGCAGTAGAAGCTAGCATCCAGTTCCAAACAATCAAGGCCAAAAAGCCAGAGATTGTCATCATATGGTAAGAGAAAGACCATCAGTCAATTTTAGTGAACAAGAAACAAAATTAAAATTCTAGTTTTCGTATGCTTTTCTAGTTTTTAGCTTTCAAGGACATAACTAAAAAAAATCTACAGCTCAGGTCCTTTCTGTACAAACAGAGCGTAGATATTTGCAAAATTCGGATAATTCAAGCAAATTGGGCATTCAAGCTTGAAGCTTAAGACACCTTCAATCGAGGGATAGTTCTGAGAAACTTTTTGCTTTCTATGTTTTTCCAAGATTTCAATAATTTTCTTTTGAATTAATAGTATTCGCGGAGAATTTGGAAACATATTTTTAAAAAAGACAATGGTATACGTATGGCCCTAGAATCAGCAAGAATGGGTCCCACATATTTTATAACAAAGTATTTGGCAATAAAACAAACGCAAGTTGCTTCTAAGAGGGACCCAGCTATCATACTTGTACTGAACCAAAATATCTTCCTATGCCATCCAGTTGATCAAGGGAGGTTATCTTGCAAGATCTTTAAAAGATCTTGCAAGATTCTTTCAAGATCTTGCAAGACAACCTCCTTTAAAGATAACCTTAATTCTAGCAAGATCTTTAAAGACATGATTTTTTTGTGAACAAAAAACTTTACACAAGACAAGTAATTATTTTTACTAGTAGACACTTTACCTGGTAGCAAGAAAAAACAGTTAAATCCTTGAACAAATCATTATTAAAAAGAAAAGTATAACCGCATACTAATATAAACATAATTATTTATCGGATTTATGTGAGCACTGCAATCTGCTTTTTTTTTCGTTGCAGCCTTCAGGAGTGTGGCCTGGTGAACAGAGTGAAGAACTACTTCAACCAGGCAGATGAGCGAATCAGACACAATTGGAGGTCGGCCATAGCAGCCAGACTCTCATTCCTTCACTACACTCTCTTCTCAGAGTGCTTCATCGGCTGCACTTTTCTCATGCTGTTTCTCAAGAGTAAATTGAAGAGGGATTATAAATTGTACGACACAGGGTCTGAACCAATGGCAAGTATTAGTATTTATGACTTTTTGAGTCTTAGAGCTATAACGGAGATTGGAAAAAAGGGAGATTGGAGAAAAGAACATCGGAAAAAAATTAAAAGAACTAACTGGTCAAAAATTTGGTGTATTGCCGAGCCCACGAAAGTATAAAATATAAGAATTATCATTATCTAATTCACAATTTACAAAATATTGAAGGTTTAATGAATTTTTAAGCTCCTTTCTAAGCATGGGATAAAGAAAGTTCAGTGTTTAGGGTGTTTGCTGGAATCGACCCTGTAAGACAGTCCGCGAATCTATTGGCATGTCGGCAAGTGTTATAATCTCTGTTTATCTCTATTTCGATATTATCTGGTAGATTTTGTTCCAAATAAGCTCCTGTCTGGTACAATGGCCTTCATAGCAAGTTTGTCATTTCTTTCGAAAAAGAAAAAGAAAAAGAAGAACATTTTTTTTGAAAATCATGTTGAAACAAACTATAATCATCAATCCATTTTGAACTAGTTAATATTGGTAAATGAAAATGGGATTAGTAGACAAAAGGTGCATTGTGTGCCTACTTTGTGTCTACACGCCAGTCGAATAAACTTTTGTAAGCTTATAATAAAATGGGATTTTTTTGAAGCGGTCTTAAATGTTTTGTGTAGTTTTAGCACAATTCAGCAGCATTCGGTCGCATCAAGCCACTATTCTTTATACTGTACGATGTTTCAAGCAAAATATCCAATGTATGAACAAAAAAGAATTATACCAAAAATCATTTTTTCAATTTTTGAAAAGCAATTATTCTAAAAATGAAAAAAAGGAAGAAGAGAATCAAAATTTGCGAGTAGATGAGCCCACTAACATGAATTGTCATTTAGCAAAAAAATATGTTCTTAGAATGAGATTTTTGGTTGAAAGATTTAGTGTGTTTTGAAAAAAAACGATGTCTCGAAAACTGCAAGGATATAAGTTTCATTTTTCCTGCTATATTCGCAGCCCTACGTTGGTTATTTGGTAGCATTTAAATAATGGGTACAACTTTTGAAAAATAAGAATAAAGTATGTGCCGTAACAGTTCATCATTACCGTGTATGAAGCTCTTTGTGATTTTATGAACGAAAATAACTTCTTCATTTAGTGTCATTTTTCCAATATTCTTCGGCAACAGATCTTTTTCAATATTCAATTTCAGCAACTTAGCATTTAAAGTTGTAAATTTCAGTTTTCTTGTTTTTTTTATGCAAAAATAAAAAACTTTTCGTTGGACATATTAGATTTCACAATTGAAAACTTTTTTTTTGAACAAATTGTTCACAAAAATTTATGCACTGTGATTTTGTGTTGTAAAAAAAAAGATAGTGCAGTTAATTTTCATTCTTTTTTGAAATGAATCATGCGAGTAATTTTTCCTTGCAACATTGAAATTTCTTTCAAAACAGCAGGCCTAATGCTACCTTAAATGAGCAAACTAATATTACCATCTGTATCTGATGAAAAAGCATGAAGCTAGCTGTTACTCTAGAGTGATATAATTGCTCACTTCTATTCTGTTGTCAGCCGAAAAGTGGCAAAACTTATGGGAGTTTGAGGTTTTCCGGAAACTTTTAGAAGAAAAAATATGTAAATATGTTAATTAAGGTGCTATCACCAAACAACTTCTTTCCTCTAACTGATTTCAACAATCGTTGTTTAAATTTCAGGCTATTTATAGCAGTGATCCCCTTAGTAAAAGAATATTTGAAAAGTCACAATGCTTTGCTTGCTGTATTCAATTTATCCACCGGATCAACAATTTCCATATGGTTTTTATTCGGAAACAGTTTTGTGCAAACCAATAAAAAACCCATTTTAGACAGCAAATTTAGTTCAGCAGATTATTCACGTCCAAAAGGCACTAATAATTTCGTTTAGTCGCTGGGAATAACTTTGCTGAGAAAAGTAAAGACTTGGCGGGCTACGTAACAGTATATTTAACTGAAAATACTCAATTTACGAAAATAAATTTCAGATGTAGAAACTGGCTATCAGCTATAAAAGAATAAACGTTAAATCACAAACAAACTGTAAAAAGCATTGCTCTAAACCACCAAAACCTTCAAGACAGTTCAAATTCAAAAACAAATCTAAAGCTTATAACAAATTGTGTCGATATCTTTTTCGTTCAACGAAACTGAGTGATTTCGACTAACATAAAACTGCTCGTTTTGAAGCCTGAAATTAAGTTTCCACTCAATTGAATACGTAAAAACATTATCAAATAATGTAATTGATCTAAAATAACCGTTCTTTTGACTAGTTAAGTGGCTCAAGGTCAAAGATATTGCCAATAGTTTGGCATTAACTATACAAGAAAGAGTATTTTGTTTCAGAGTTGTTGTGCGCTGTCTGACAAGGGCGTGTGTGTGATGAAGTTTGGGGTGCAGAATACAGTGTTTGTGGTGGTGGGTGTTCATTTGACTGCCCATGACCATCAACATAAGGAGAGGCTGAAACAGATAGACGCCATTTGCACTGCCTACAAACACATCATCGACACAGCTCAGTGAGATTACTTTTATTAAACTTAATGTAATTTTAGTTTATTACAAAAAAAATTAGACTTACAACAAACTTGACTATTATTTACATAACTCAGGCGCGGATCTAGGAATTTCTCGAAGGGGGGGGGGCGGACTTTCAAAAAAAAATTTTGACTTTTTTTAGGTCGACCAAATTGATTTTCTGAGCTCTCCCAAACCACTTTAAACACCCTAATTTGAACACATTTTCTGCGCCTTTTTGAAAAAAAAAACAAAAAAGCGTTTTGAGGCATTTTTTGGAAAATTTTGACCGAAAAATTGTGTTTTTTTTTTTGGCGCGCGCTCCCCCTCAAAATTAGTATAGATTCGCCTTTAAAAAATTTTTAAGGTCAGTCAGCCAAAAATGGATATCTCAAAATAGTACAAAGGAGGGACCCTTTTGGTCGGCAGGGGTCGAAACCCTGAAGGATGAGGGGCGTCTGACCCCCCCCCCCCCCCCCCCTTAATCCGCTACTGACATAACTATTAAAGTAAATCCCATCTTGGAAGAACACCAAAAAGGCCAGCTTTCAAGGAGTTAAATCATCAACAAATTGAAATTGTTTCTTTGAAGACAGGTTTTCAAAAGAATCAGTTTCTTCACAACCCTCAAAAACTATTTTAAAAATTTTTAATAATTCAGGGCACCTGTTTGAACTCTTTTTGACGTTTTCCAAGGGTACTCTCTAACGAAAAAAAAACCGGAAGCGCGCAAAAAATTGAATCCTGATTGTTTGGATTAGTCGTCTAAAAATTGATTTTTTTAATTCAGTGTGAAAATATTCTTCGGCTCTCACCTCATTGAGTTGAACCGCTGATTTTTTTTTCGTCAGATCAACCGCTGATTTTTTTTTCGTCAGATTTTTTTTGGTCGACCTAGAAGAAAGATCGGTAAAATTTCGATATATATTTTTTGAAAATTCCATCCTAGATCCGCCCCTGTATAATATATATATATATATATATATATACTCGATTTTCTCGAGGGAGGAGTAGAATTTTCAAAAAATATATATCGAAATTTTACCGATCTTTCTTCTAGGTCGACCAAATTGATTTTTCCAGCTTTAACAAATCACTATAAAGACACGCATTTGACCTAATATTCTGCGCCGCAGAAAAAAAAGGGGACAGTGATCTTATGATTTCGATTTTGTAAATCAAATTTCGGCCAGTCATAGTCAAAAACAATTGGATTTTAAAAGAACTCTTCTAGAAAATCTTTACGGGAAGTTGACATGGGTCGCAGCAGGGGCGGATCTAGGATTTTCTCGAGGGCGGGCGAGGGGGGTATCGGATTTTGTAAAAATGTTCGAAAGTTTTGACGACTTTTTTTTAGGTTGACCAAATGATTTTTCGAGCACTCCCAAAGCACTGTTTTTCCCCTATTTTGTGCAAATTTTTTAGCGCCGCAGGCAAATTTTTGAAAAAACAGTCAAAAAACAGTCAAACCGTTTTTGGGCACTTTTTGAAAAAATTTTGCCAAAAAAATTGCATTTTTTTTGGCGCGCGCTCCCCCTCAAATTTAGTATATATTGGCGCCAAAGGCGCCTTTAGAAAAACTTTACGATCGGTTGGCCAAAAATGGATTTCTTAAAAAGTATCAAAGTGGAACCTGATCTAAACTATATTTTATGATTGGATAAATTAGATATTTTACCACTGTAAAGTATTTAATATTAACCAATCATGATCCATCTAACTAACAACCAACTTATTTGTAAGTGCTGAAATTACTTGTATTTTCAGCACCAGAGAGATTTGAATTTAACTTAGAAATTAGTTGCCTCTCCAAGAGAACTTCAGCAGCCGCAACAAACCAGTATACCCTAGATCTATTGAGCCTAGCAGAGACTAGTTAAACACCCTGAGACTAGAAAGTATAAGAGTAAGATTAGGATCGGTATTAGACTAAGAAGTTGCACGAATCTATCCGGCCGAAAATATGATAGCGTGACGAGCAGACGGTGTACCCTATCCGAAATTACTCTATGAGTTAACCACATCGGTCATAACTCATCTGGTGCGACCATAAGTCTCGAATAAGACCTTAATAGCTCAGAATTAACCGAAAATAGATTAGAATTTAGACAAAACATTTTAAAAATGTTATACGACGATAATTTAATCGAAATGTCTCTACGACTCAATAGATCAGAGCCGATATTCCGAACGATAACAGAACTACCCGGAATCGTAAGAAGACCTCGAACAAGAGACGACATACGACAAAGTAGAAACTTACCATATAGTTATATGATAGTACGGCAAAAGCCAACACAAACTTTTATATTTAGAATCTTATTAGCAATGAATTTAGATTTTCATTTGCAAACATAAAATCTTGAAGTCAATCTTCATAATCATTTCAGGCGCTAAACAAAATTATTATTATACAATAACGATTGATAAAAATATCTCAGATCGTTTTCATAAATTCTGCAGTCTTATATAAAACATGTTTGAAAAATATTTATTGAAAATCAAAATAAAAATTAGTAGCATGACAATAAATTGTTAGTAATCATAAAATCATCTGTTGTCCCAGCTTCATCACCTAAACATAACAGCAATCATAAGCTCACTAATATCATTAAAAAACTAAATCTTTTCTTAAATAAATTTAAACCATTTTAAACTTAAATTCATTTAATTTTAAAAAAAATCAGATCATCAAGGCTTATCCTTGGATCTTAATTAATTTTCTATTTCACTAAATTTAAAACCTGATCATCAAGACCTATCCTTGGATCAAAAAGAACAATTTTGTTCTACCCCACCCACTTAGCAAGTGTCTAACGACCTCAAACGTCGATTCACTATCCAACTCTTCCAAAAAACCCAAGACTAATAGAAATTTTTCAACAAAACTAACCATTCAAATTAGGATAAACAGTGAAGAACTTCGGTTATTCATCCTTCACTTGAACCCTCCTCTTACCAGACCCAGGATAAATCTTAGACTTAGTAAGTTTAAAATAGTATCTAACGAGCTACTCGCGTTCTAATTATACCTGAACCTTGTGGATCGATTTACTATTCTCCAACCCTTGAACACAATCATTACCCCTAAGTAAGATTAAGTAAGTTAACACCTTAGCTTATATTAGCCACGAGAAAGCAAAAAATTATTCTTCGGAATCGATATACTTTTCTCTCCAACCCTGAACAAATAGACCCAGGTTAAGCTAACCAAAAAATCGTAAGGACTAACAGTTTAAGAAAGTAGACATCATCTAACAACTTTTTGAAAAATAGTAAACAAACAAAGACAAATCACACGAAAAAGATTTTCAAAAAACAGAAACGCATTTTCAGAATCAGAAGCCAGCAAATTAGATGAACTTCATAAGTTAAAAGAATCGATTGATAAAAATTGTCCCATTCACGACCAATTATATTTTTCCGAGTCAGAAACAACTTCAAATTCATCAAAAAGAGGAAAAAGAAGAATAAAAAAGCAATATAAACACAAACCAGTAAAAAATGAGCTACAGCCACACTCAAAGTGACGATAGTCCAGATGACGAAGAGGTTTTTATATATTTTTACCTGATACGCGAAATAACAGTTTAAATTCGACCGTCATACACAATGAAAACCTTAATGGAACTAGGAATCTTACACAACAAGATATCCAAACACCATCACACTTTATAAATGAAGAAATCGTCCAAACAACAACAACTACACAACAAAGTATTTCACCGATACGTCCAAATTTAACAACACCAAAAAATACAAACACTTCACTAGCACAAGTAACCTTACAATCAACCGTTAAACCTTCGGTTGCTCCAAAATATTCACATATGGATTATCAAACATATAGACCTATGACAGTACCGTCAAAAACACGAAGAACGTTCACAAGAAACACCATTGATGAACACAATTATAATTAAGCACATTCGTCAAAAACAAACTATCCCCCACGAAAAACTAATGATAATCATGTAAGTTCTCAATATTGGGATAACCCAATGACAACAACCAACTCAGTAAATTTTCGAACTAATTCACATCCTCCACAGGATCGTAGTGAAAATTACCCATTCTTTCAACAAAATAAAAATAAAAAGCAAACACCTCATCATACGGATCACTTATCATCTGATGATGATTATTTACAACCAGATATTTTTGCACCGTATACTCAAGAATATCGCGGACAAGGAGTGCAACAACCTTATACATATCATAGAATTTTTTCTCCAAATCCAACAGATACACAAAATCAACAACCAATACAAATGCAAAATCCAACTAATACACAATCTTTTCAACAATTCAACCACAAAACCCAATGATCACACACTCGTATCAACCAACTCAAATGCAAAATGAAATACCACTCCCATATTACCTTCAACAACACGAAATAACAAAAAATCAACTTTCAAATTTTTCACAACTGCCAAATGCCGCAAAATCACTACAGATGACAATGAACCCATACCTTATGGGTGGATCATCAATAACATCAAATAAACCACTAATGGTATTCACAGGAACAGACCCTGAATATTTTGTAGAAGATTATTTAAATCCAGTAACAGCAAATTTAATTTTAAATATAGGACCTGAACCAATTTAGATTTTCGAAAACTAGTAGACAAACTAGAGCAAGGGGAAATCACAATGAAACTTGAAGAAACAGAAAATCTAAAACTACAGTATGTTAATCGAATCGAAACTAACACTACAAATATCAATAACATACAGGAATCAGATACAGACCTAGTTGAAAAAATCACAGAAATACTAAATATTTATGAAAAACACCCAAATTTTAAAGGCAAACCATCTTTCAAAAAATGGTGTAATTATTGCCGACGATACGGACATAGTATTTCTGAATGTAGACAAAAACAACAAGATAACCAGAACAAACCTCAAAAGTATAAAGAACCAAATAAATCATTCTATCAATATATGAAGAAAGATCAAAATCTACCAAACAAAAATGTATACAGCAACAATGTATACAGCAACAACAGTTCAGGAAAACCACTTCCGAACAACACTAATTACGCAAGGAATCAATCACCATATAACTCAAGTTATAGAGGAAGATCACCAGAACGAAGAAATACACAGAATTCTTCTCAAAATCATTATAATCGACCAAATAGTCGAAATAACTACTCGAGATCAAATTCAAATACAACACAATTTGTTTCTAGATCCAATTCCCAATCAAACACAAGAAACAAATACTATCCAAACAATCAATCACGAAACTCATCATATAACAGAAATAGAAACTACTCAAATAATCGAAATAGAAGTTATTCGAACAATCGAAATCAGAATTACCCGAACAATCGATCAAGAAATAACTCATATAACAGATCAAACTATCACAGATCAAACGACAATTATCAAAACAGATCACGGAATAATTCACAAAATCGAAATTCAAGTTATAATAATCGATATAGAAATTATTCTCAATCACCACATAGAAATAATAACCATTATAATAATTCTAAACATCGCTACAGAAGTAGTACACCCAAACATCAAAAACATATTAATCAAGTACAATCAAATGAAGAAACAACATCAGACCCCCCAGGTATTGATGACACAGGAAATAACGAACTACAACTAAATCAAATAAACTGTGGATCATCAGACACAGAAAGTGATACAGAAAACACTATCTCCATAAATATGATAGCAGTCGAAAACGAATACGAACTTATTATATATGAACAACCTATTACATCACATATATATGAAAATCAATTGGAACTTCTTCACAATTATTATATTGAACCCATCCATACTACACAAACTGCATAAGAAGTAAACAAAATCAACACCGTAAATAAACCCAATGAAAATGACGAGATAAAATGCTTAAATACAAATCACATCTACCAAAATGTACAAAAGGAACAACCCAAAGCAAAAATTTGGACAATACCATTTCTTTTAGAAAACCCAAGAAACAAAGAATTTCAACCACCAGATCTTGAAATTGATTTTTTAATTGATTCAGGAGCAGAATCAAACATTAATAACTTTCCCACATGGAATGAAATCAAAACATTACACCCAAAATTAACGCCTCCTGCAATCTCTAGTAAACTAGCAACAGCACAAGGGTCAACATTAGTAAACTATGGAAAAGTTCAATTATTTCTTCTCCCCACAAGAACAGTGGAGCAAAATAAAATTTTAAACAAGCCATTTAAACAAATATTTCATATCACTGATATTAAACACAATATCATATGCATACCATTTATCTCGAAATATATACCAATAATCAACATCTTGAATAGTAAAATACTAATCAAAGATAAGTACACAAAAACAAAAAATACAGCTCTAACATTTTTTCAAAGATTAAATAAACAACCACCATTCTTTTCAAAATTTTATCCAATTTATAACCAACAACGGAAACACCTGAAACCACTATCAGGAAATATATATAACTTTTCAATAAAACAAGTTCACCAATATGATAAAAATCAAAATAAACAACAACTCTTTATGTCAGACTTTGAATTCAAACCTATCCATAAGTTTTTCAAAATCACGATTTCATCCATAAAATATTTGAAAAATACGAAATCAGACATCATTTCGTTACATGTATATAACAATACACCGTATCAAGTAACATTACCCTTAGGACTTTTAGGATATTGCGAAACAAACGCTACAATATCACCCATACATGAAAAAGCATACCGCGTAAATAACATACTCCAATTATTAGATATTTGTCAATCCACAATTCTTAACGAAGAACTATCCATAAATAATATAATAAGTAATGAAAAAAGAAATTCAGATTATTTCACAAAAACCCCATATTTCAAACCTACATTCAACATAACCAACTATACAGAAGATCAACAGAAGTTTTTAACAATGTTTAACTTCCAACATTCACAAATAACACAAGACGAATTTGATAAGTTAGCCAAACAGCTAATAAAATGTTCATCAGTCTATACAACATCAAAATTTGATGTTGGAAAAATCAGTTCATCACTACATCTCCCGTTAAAACCTGACGCATTTTTCAAAAAACAAAGAGCAAGTAAAGTACCAATTCATTTACACGATAAAGTGAACAGATTACTCGATATTTTAGAGCAATACAAAAATATCTAACCAGTAAACAAAGAAGAACAACCAAAAGGTAACACATTTATTAACCCTGTTATCATCCTAGCAAAAGGAGAATCATTAAAAATAGTTTTAGACGCTAGATATCTCAATTCACTAAAAGACGAATCAAAATGCAATTGGCCTATTGAACCAATACAAATTATTTTAACAGAAATAAACGGAAAATACTTTACAACCGCAGATATGAATAGTGCATACAATCAAATGCCACTAGATGAACAATCACGACGTCTAACACAATTTGGTATTGGAAATCAACAATATGAATTCAACCGCCTATTCTATGGAATATCCATAGGACCAGCAGCATTTTCAGCTTTTATGAGCAAAATTTTTAGACCACTAATACTTAAGAAAAACGCAATCACCTATTTATACGATGTTTTTATGCAATCACAGACAAAAGAAGAAATGTTTACAGTTTTGGAACACTATCATAAAATACTTCAGAACAAAAATCTGAAGGCCGCCCCCGATAAATCACACTTCTTTTTAACACGAGTTAAATTTTTAGGACATAATATAGAAAGAAAGACAATCACTCCATTAAAATCACGCATTGATGCTATTCAAAAACTTCAACCACCAACAAACAAACAAAAATCCAAGCATTCCTTGGAATGTTAAATTTCTTAAGCAAATACGTTTATAAAATGCAATTATATTTAGACCATTCTATAATATCCTCAGACAACAAAATAATTTTGAATGGAATACTGAACATCAAACACGATTTGAAGAAATTAAAAAACTTCTAACTGAACAAATTTCAAACACAATTCCAGATCCAAATCAACCATTCTATGCAATGTTCGATGCTTCAAATTTTGGCATCGGCGCAGCATTATTACAATCACACAATGGTACAAATAAAATGAACCTTATATCAGCCAATTCTCGATTATTCACTCAAGCAGAGCTACGACTCTCAACTCTAATGAGAGAATGTACAGCTATAATTTATACACGTACAGAATATGAATTTCTGATACTTGGATCAAAACATCCAACAGTTCTATTCACAGATCATAAACCAATTATTTTTCTCTTTACACAGAAGTCAAATCCAAATCACCGAGTTTATAGATTTCAATTAATTCTACTGAAATTTCCAAATTTACATTTAGTCTGGACAGCAGGAAAGAATCTTGCATTACCAGATACATTAAGTCGAAATACACCACCTGAATTACTTACACGAAAAACTACAGTTGAAATACCCAAAAATATAAAATTTTACCTTGCACAAAACGAAACATCACCCCGACTAGAATGCAAATATGCAGTAAAAACTGACATTGAACAAGTATGGAATTGGTTTGAAAGTTGATATTCTAAGTAGATCAACTTCGTAGTGGTTATCTTGGCAATCTAAGTAAAGTGGGAAGTGTTGTAGGATATTTATCTATGATTGATAAATATCCTACAACACTTCCCACTTTACTATGATTGCCAAGATAACCACTACGAAGTTGATCTACTTAGAATATCAACTTTCAAACCAATTCCATACTCACAATGGATAAAAAATAACACCCAACAAAAACGAGTAAAACAACACTCGCATAAAAAAGACCTTTTTCCGTTAATTGAAAAAGAAAATTTAACCGATAAAATAAATTTATCAGGACCACAAACAAATGATTCAAAATACACGGTAAATCAAGTTTTTGACCTCCATGACCCACTTGACACAATTCCTTTATATAAATTAGAAATTGAAAACATTTTTCTCCCCCCAACAGACAAAATTACAATTAAAACCTTGAAACAATATCAAAATCTTGACCCAGTAATTAGACAACTAAAATCATGGCACAAATATAAAACTAAACCCGTAAAGACAGATACCACAATTTTAGGAAATAAAACACTCCTCCGATATTTTCGAAAATTTAATAATACAACAATTAATGAAAACACAGACCTTCTAGAATATCAATTAAATGAATCTACAGTTCCCTGTCTACCTTTAAGTATGATTCTCATAGCTTTTAACATTTCACATACACAAAACATTAAAGGACACTCTGGATCAGAGAAAACATATTCAAAGTTTATACAAAATTTTTATTTTCCAAATGCACCAATTTGGATAAAAGTACTATGCAATGATTGTATAGTATGTCAGCTAAATAAACCTTATCCAAATCAAAAACAAATAGCACAAAAACAAGATTTTAAAGGACAAAGTTTATATTTTAACCATCGTATCTCATTCGATACAAAAGGACCAATTTCACCATCATCTGAAGGAAACACCTACATTATGGTAATTGTTGACGCATTTACATATTATGTAGCACTTAACCCAGTACCACATTGTAACGCTTATTACGCTTACACAACACTCTATGAACACTGGATAGCCAAGTTCGGATTACCCGAAATATTAGTTACAGAATTCAATACAGACAACGGTACAGAATTCATAAATAATGAAATCATCACACTATGTCATTTATATAACATTAAGTACAAACCACGTACATCTCATGCACCTTGGACAAACGGCTTAGTCGAAGGTATGAACCGTTTACTACAAGAATATCTTAGATGTATCATAAATGGAAATGATACAAGATACACCGAATGGTCAGCTCTAGGAATGTCACCATATGAAATGGTTTTTAACCAAAAGCCACGTAAACCAATTATGTTTACAGCAAACTCTCATAAAAATGCACAAAGTTATTGTCAACCGAATAAAGACTCAATTTGTTATAACCTACCTTTACACACACATGATGAAGATCATTTTTATCACCCACAAATCCTTAAATTAGCCTCCGGTACACACACCGAATGGATTTTAAATAGAGATTAAAAACACAATGAAATTCACCAAAAAGTAACAAAAAAGTTGTTACAAAGGCAAAACATTAACGAACAAATAAATTCACGCTTTACACCAGCCTCCAATTTAAAAATTGGAACATTTGTCTTAATACCTAATTTTCTAAAAAAGAATTTCTAAAAAATTACAACCCCTTCGTAAAGGACCATACCAAATAATCGCCAAACCCACTGACGTAACATATAAAATCACCGATTGAGACCAAAAAGAAATTGTTCAATATCGAAACAATCTACTACCTTATTACCCAAAAGAATACGCACTACGCGAACTAACTCAATTATATTCTTTTACAGGTTTAAAAGTTATTCAAAATCACCCACATACGGAAAATGAAATAAAAGAACAAAATGACATTCACCTCGAAAAACAAAATAAAAAATCAACTACATCCAAAAACAATACAAAAAAGCTAGATCAAAACATACCTCAAAAAGAAAGAAAAAATAGAAAAATGACAGAAAAAATTATACCCCAAGAACAAGTCGAGAAATCAGAACATAGAGAGTCATCACGACTTAGAAATCAACCACGCAAAAACTACAAAACATTCATTCCACAATCTAAAATATTTAAAAAAGTTGAATTTCAAAAACAGTTTTAATTTTAAAATTAAAAATCTTTGCACTTCTGAAACATTTTAAACTTTCATTTTTCAAAATAACATGCTGACAAACACGCAACAATTCTAGTTCAAAATTAGCCAATAGCATTCATTCAACCCGTCACCTTCTATAACTCTAACACAAACCAATTAGACGAAAGATATTAAACTCCAGGCATATCCATAACTATAACTTTACAACCTCCAGGTCAAAAATAAGCAAACCACTCCAACTTGACAACTAAAATAAATACCACCATAATATCATAACCCTCCCTTATCTAATAACGCAAAGATCAACAATATTTTCCCTACTCAGACCTCAAAAACCCCCCAAATAAAAATGTTAAATTAGCCTAAAGTAAAAGAACGACCAAATTAAATTAGCCTAAAGTATAAAAATCTCAAAAATACCCCAGATCACTTGACAAATAAAAATAAAGAAAAATAAGACCTCCCAAACACCATAAAATTCGCCCCCAACAATTTTTCACAAAACTCAACCCACTTGTCAAAAAACCATTAAATAATTCGACCACACTTGAAAATTGCCCCAAACAACAAAAAATATTCGATCAAGAAGCCATTTCTTAAATGCTCTTCTCTCGATCAGTCAACATAATTCTCAACATTTTCATAAACTTCTTAACAATATTTAAACTTTTATTCATATTTCTTTTTGATACCTTTGAAGCTTTTGTAATAATCTTAATCATTTTTTGCAATATTTTTTAAATTTTCTATTCCATATTTGAACTATATCTCCAACTTTCAAAAGCCATTGACCATATTCACAGGTACGAAAACAATAACTTATTTAAATGATACGAACCATTTTTAGTAGAACAGATATTTTTTTACTATTTGTAATTTTCATAACATTTTTATCATCCCTCATCTTGACAATATGCAAATGTATAAAGAAGGCAGTCATAACATTCGCCTTAGCAACAATCCTTTTAATTCTTTTTCTAGAAGAATACTACAATAAACATAAATTTTTTCACTAAAAGAAATCAATAAAAACCCTCAAAAATTGCTAATCAACAATCACACAGTCAGTTTTCACCGAAATCATCCCAAGAAAACCCGACACCACCTACAACTACCCAAAACCCCCAAATATCTACACGAATTTCTTTCCAAGATAACCCATATACTTTTGAAGAACGACACGCTCGCTTATCTGAACCACTAGAACCAGTTCAGCGACAGGCACCCCCAAGTGAACCAACATATAACTTGTACCCAATACGACCACAAGAATTAAGTAGAATACGAAATCTTAGTCAAAACCAAAATACAGTTGAAATAAATAGACAAATTATACATCCACGACGAAATAGAAATTTTCAAACCCCCCGAGTTCATTTTGATATACCCCAATCCCCATCAACAAGTACTCCGGAAAACACAATTAGCATATTACCGGAAACCCCTACGCTTCTTTCACAACGTAGCACCTCAAGTCTACCCTCAGATTACTTAGGTTCAACACCAACATCTGAACAAATACGTGAAAATCCCTTTAACCCCCCAAACCAAACATCACGACTACCATATTGGACAACACAATCATTCACACAAGGTGAACCAAACTTAATAAATGATCCAATAGATATTTCTACAGATACAACAACATCATCATCACTACCAGAAACATTATCACTACCATCAACACCATCAATAAGCCAGATTTCACCGACACCTTTTCCTTTAAATTTCTCAAATAACCTCGACGCTAGATATCAAGAACAATCATCAACAAAAAACCCTTTAAGATTAGACTGGAATACATTCACAGCACCCCCACCATTATTTGGACAGCACCCAAAAAGTAACCGACTCCACAACTGGGCACTTAATAGATTACAATATAGACAAGATATCCACGAAGACATTCGTGACCATAACATTCAAATACTCCAACAAAATAGTCTACAATTAAAATTTGAAATCACGGTTAAACTAAACAACAATGCTCAACATCCTTACCCATTAAACCCACCAAATATAACAGCTCAATCGCTACCACCACCATTTATAACAACTGAAGTAATATATAAATACGACAGATATACCAAACAGACAATTGGTTACATCACATTTTATAACCCGTACTCAGGATTCTCATACACATGTATATTCTAAAAATATTGATTTTTCTCCAACTCTTTTTTCTAATAATCTCCGATCAGAAAATAAATCCTTCTCTCCGCACAGTACCCCAAGACTTATTAGTAACACATTACGATTGTGAAGAAAATGAACAAAAAACACTACACAAATATGCAATAAATCAAGTATCACAATGCGAAACAGAACCACAAGCTATAGAAACTACAAATGTAATAGCGACACTCTATTCAAAAGCCCGAGCAACAACAGTTATAGGATATAAATTTACAGCAACATTTTCCGAAAAGAAAGTACAGTGTTCACAAGTCTCAAACGGAAATAAATACCGACTTGACCACGAATCATTCTACCAAAGTAATATAGAACGACTTTTGCATCTAAGCCCCGACGATTGTAAAAACGAGTTATTCAGACTAAATATCACAAGAAATAAAAACACCGACAGAAAATTAGTATATTTTCAAGTCTTTGCCGATTCTGTACATCAAGCAGTACATCAAGCAGAAAGATATCAAGGACATATAAAACTAGATGAAAAATACCCATACAACGGCGCACACGGAAGATTAACTTATGACATACACGATAAGCACTGGATACCACACATTGGTATAAATAATCCATCAAACTGCAAAGCAGACACAAAAAATAGAGGATATCAAGAAATAATGTTTTTCGATTGGAAAATACAACTCGAAAAAATACAGCTCACACGAGATTTATCTGACAACACAATGATTTATCAAGGAATTAGATTACCTTGTAAAAACGATCAAGGTTATTGTGACCCTACAACACGAACACAAGCAACAATTGTCTGGTTTCCCGAAGATACATGTACAACATTTCAAGTAGCAAAAATACACGCTCGAATGATAAAATTTCACGAAAAGTACTTTATACAATCAATCCCATATGAACAAGTAAATCCATCACGAAAACAAAGTACTGATTTTCGAAACATCCACAATATAGAAAATAAATTGACACGTTTTCAAATATATCAAGAAACAGAACTCGCATGCAAATACAGAAATCCACTTCACAAAACACAATATTCTGAAATATTAGTTGAATACGAAAAAGGTTTCGACATGACCACTGGAAAAATAAAAATTGACCCTTATGCCACAGGTCATCCTCTAAATGAAGGAACATCATATATACCAGTCAATTTTCAAAAAAGTAATGGTCAACCTGGTGGACATCTAAAGCCACATGACACTAGAAGCACACGTTTACAAGAACTATCACTAATGAATAATTCTTATTTTGGTAATATCCACTATGATATTCACTTAGATTTGAAATTAGACTACACAATTAGTCGAATTTTTCAGGAAATGTCACTCTCTGAATGAGAAACACTTCACCAACTATGCGAATTAGAACGTACACAAATCCTACAATCACTTGCACTAGCAGTATTGAAAATACCCTACGTAGGATATTTACTATCAGGAAATAGATCAAATTTTTTAGACTACGAAGGAAACAATTTATGGTTTTATACTTGTACCAAAAAAGTATCACCACTATATGTTTTTGAAGATAAAAGATGCTATAAGAGAATCCCTATCTTTTATAAAAAAAATAAAGTACATTTCGTTGACACACTTTCAAGACGAACATATTTCCTGGATACCGCAGTCCCATGTGGATCAGAAAATAGCCACAATGTAGTACAACTGAACCCTGATGAAGATAAATATTATCTTCTTACCCCATACCCCACATTAATGCAATCACTCAAAAAATTTTCACCCGAAAGCATTAGAGCTATTGCTCGAAACCCAAATATCGATTTACAATGAATTGGAATATGTTCAAAATCCGATATCCAACATCACATTAGAACACAACAATTCCAAGAATTATTAACACAAATGGACACTATACAAAGACAATCAATTGACCAAAACTTACGCAAACTTGCCGAAACAGCAGGATTTGCAGATATCTATACACAAGATTATAGCGGATATTTTAAAGACATTAAAGACTATATATATCTAAATGGTGAAAAATAAAGACCACAAGATATTTCACCTATAAACATTTTTAGCTTTGTTACACTAAAAAATGAATTTCTCGATTTTCTAGGATGGCCCTATTATATCTTAGAAAAATTAACTATTTTATACGCAATGTTTAACTTTATAGGATTTCTTTTTTCACTTTTAAAAGGAATCTATAACACATTTGCTATACACACACAAATAAATAGACAAGCAAGTGTAGCACGCAAACTATTTGCAGGATTTTTTGGAATTTTTTCATCATCAATAAACAAAATTCTTTTAGACGCACAAAAAAAAGAATATAACACAAAAATAGCGACAAGACAGAACACGTACGACGAAGAACATAATAAAATAGAAGTAACGCCTACAGCACCACAGTTGCCACCCCTACCACATAACCATCCATTATCCTTAGTCCCACGAAATTTTCGAAATTTAGCAATAACACATAATCCAAAATTTAGACCAAACATATCGCAAAGTCCCATACATCATATAATGACACATCATTCACAAGATGAAAATACATATGAACAAATTATCGAACAACCCCATACCACCGCTTTTCAGTCTCAAAATAATAATTTTTTTAGCCCACGATGAGCCGACAACTTGGATCCCTACATCGCTCAATTTCCCATCCAACCAACCTCAACACTCCAATTACAATAATTCCACTTTTTGCTTTCCCGCCACCCGATTTCCCAACCAGTAATATTACATCAAGCATGAATTCAGACACTAATTCAAATATTTCAGTTTTATACTCCATTTCACAACTCAAAAACCCTAATATAGAAACCCCTGATGAATTTGCAGACTCCGAACCATCTCCATCCAATAATTTTCAAACCAACTCCTTAGTTTTTTCAAAACCCCCTTTTCAACCAATCCCACCAAATAACCCACTCCCGTCCATTTCTACCCCCTCTTATGCTTCACAAGTAACTCCAACCTACTCTTCATTTCATTCAGACCGATCATCCAATTCTCCAGATATTCCCCAAATCTCCCAAGAACTCGATAATTTTATCACCCTACAACAACAACTATTACACCCTAACACCCCCACTATAAATCAGATTTCTTCCACAATAGAAACCTCAAACCCACCTACCCCTACACCCTCTTCAGCCTATACTGCATCATTAGCACAATCATCCACATCCACCGAATCATCAAATAGCACTAACCGAGCTTATCGCACTTTTAAAAGAAAAATCCCAAACCACCCATTCCCAACCAAACCAGGAAGAGCCCGTGAATATATTAATCATCCACATCACACCAACATGAAAGATTTCCTAGCAATCACCTTACCTTCATTTCTACAATATACTTTAAACACCCCTCATGACACTAACGACACACGTAGTTTTGTAGATGAACATGTTTTAATGCCTACACTTCATTGGACATCATATTATCATTTTACTAATCCCCTTTGCCTACCGTTATCTAATACTCATAACGATATAGAAAGGAATCAAGATATGCTATATCGACTCACCACACCACTAACACATAGACAATTTACTTATATAGGATATAAAAAATCACTAAAAACATTCACTGCACCCCGAGCTAACGAATTTACACTAGAATATTACGATCATAATATCATCCGAACTAATCAAGACCAATTTTTAGCTAACCCACAACTAACAGAAAAGTTTTTCATCAAAACACCATGTGTATTTACACCCAATATATTTGATCGAAAATTTGATCACATCATTTCTGAAGCACTAACTGACATGCAAGCTTACGAAAGTTTTAAAGAAAAATTTCAATTATTTTCACTAACCTTCCACTTCCTTGCACCACATGAACGCAATTTGCACTGCTCACACGACATTATGTTACGCACTAAACAAACCCACACATATACATATTATCGCTTCATACAAAATCATTTTGATCTACACGCTCCGTCAAGACAACCACACCACCGTTTTCAGTTTTTTAACTCAAAGTACACTTCGCCATTTTTTGTAAATTTCACATATTGCATCAAAGATACTAATCTCCACGGCATCCTCTGCAATTATGACCCAATAACACAAATGTATATATTTTTTCCCATCACGAAGACCTTTAATGCAGAAGAATCCAGACCCTTCCTTATCCCACATGAATTTATCCAACCTATAGAAATCCCTATATTAGAATTCATCCACAATACTAAATACAATCACAAAATATATAATCTCATTCAAAACACACCTTATGAGTTTGCAGTTGGCACCGAAGAACTAAAAACTATTAAAGCACTTCAATTGCTTTGGCCACTGCTTCAAACTAAAAACATCATTCGCATACTAGCAAAATTACTAACAAATTCCGACATGATACACGACATCTTCCCCCACGGTTTTTTCCCCGACGACTAACAGGTAAATATAATTTATACATATTTTTCACTAATAAATTTAAATTAATACTAACCATTCTTTATTCATGTTTCATTTAGATTTTTAGTCTTCATACCACGATCATCTGCAAAAAACAAAAAAGCAAAAAAAAATAATAAAACTTGTGAAAATTGTTCCAAACTTTATTAATATTTTCCACAAGATAAACTGATAAAATTTGTACCAAATGAAGTAATTTCATTTATAAATTGTTTCCCCAAAAGCAGTAAATTTCATAATTTTCCCAAAACTAGCAGTAAAATTAAAATTCTATGTAGTAAATTGATAAAATGAAAATGCAGTACTAACCTTTTGATATTTTCATTCACTCGCACAGGAATTCTATCCAAACTCGCACAGCTCGCCCACGAAGAATTGTCTACATAATGAATTTCAGTTTCAAGTTTTCACACTCAACAACTCTAACACACGATAACAAGTTTCAAACTTTCCTTTAACCCGGTTGGAAAGGAATTATATACTAAACCAAACTAACCAACGCAGCTTACTAAACACCACAAATCATAAAATAACAGCATGACTAAGAAAAGAAAACCAACGGTACCCAAACCGGATTAACCCAGTTTAAAACTGGATAATTTATTCTTTTGAAGACTATTATAAAGTCTAAGAAAGAAATAATAAAACACAAAAAAGTCGAAAGACAAACACATAACAAAAACAATTTGATTTTTGGAAAAAGGACACAACCAAAGGAACATAAGAAAGACCACCATAAACTCAACATAAAACGTTATCACATAACAGGACCTCTCACAGAAACCGCACGAAATCATACTCCCACTCCTGGCCTAACCCACCAGAGAGGACGTCCTGAGCATGCTCTATAGTCGGCCTAACCCACCGCGCTACATCCACGCTTTGTGACCACACTTCTATTTATAATAAGAGGTACTCAAGGGTGAGTAACTCTTCAAAATAACCGAACTAAAACAAAATGCTTTTGTGAAAACAACTAACCAAAATCATAATTAAAACACTGAACTAAAAAAAAATTTATAAAATGTAAATTATACTTTGCAGTATATAGATCAGCATAAAACAACAAAAAAGAACGTCCAAAGACAAAATGACCCCACTACACTGGAAAAAGAATGGCCAACCAAAACCAATATGCCGTCCACAATCACAACTCAAAGGATTTAGAGTACGACTTGACTTCGCAGAAAAGGACTTCAATGAACTAGACCAATGACCACCTCGATGTTCAAGTATACGTACAGATCCGAGTTAAAAGTCATCCCCTCCACGCACAATCTCCACGCCATTCCCAGACGAGGTCGAACACAAAAGAAGTTCTCTACATAAAACAGAAAAACCCGTCATAGCAAACCATTCTGAAATCAGATTGATTTCATAGGGAAACACCGTCGTTGTCACAAGAAGACACAACGATTGATGTCCCTAACTCCAGCGTCCTGGAACTTCTCTAAGAAGAGAAACCGGACAAGAGTACGATGTTCGCCAAATAACAACGTTCATCATCCATCCTTTGAATTGCAGAAAGATAATTCTAAAAAACTCTGTAAAACCCGGATGGGTGGAACCTGATCTAAACTATATTTTATGATTGGATAAATTAGATGTTTTACCACTGTAAAGTATTTAATATTAACCAATCATGATCCATCTAACTAACAACCCACTTATTTGTAAGTGCTGAAATTACTTGTAATTTCAGCACCAGAGAGATTTGAATTTAACTTAGAAATTAGTTGCCTCTCCAAGAGAACTTCAGCAGCCGCAACAAATCAGATGTAGAAACTGGCTATCAGCTATAAGAGAATAAACGTTAAATCACAAACAAACTGTAAAAAGCATTGCTCTAAACCACCAAAACCTTCAAGACAGTTCAAATTCAAAAACAAATCTAAAGCTTATAACAAATTGTGTCGATATCTTTTTCGTTCAACGAAACTGAGTGATTTCGACTAACATAAAACTGCTCGTTTTGACGCCTGAAATTAAGTTTCCACTCAATTGAATACGTAAAAACATTATCAAATAATGTAATTGATCTAAAATAACCGTTCTTTTGACTAGTTAAGTGGCTCAAGGTCAAAGATATTGCCAATAGTTTGGCATTAACTATACAAGAAAGAGTATTTTGTTTCAGAGTTGTTGTGCGCTGTCTGACAAGGGCGTGTGTGTGATGAAGTTTGGGGTGCAGAATACAGTGTTTATGGTGGTGGGTGTTCATTTGACTGCCCATGACCATCAACATAAGGAGAGGCTGAAACAGATAGACGCCATTTGCACTGCCTACAAACACATCATCGACACAGCTCAGTGAGATTACTTTTATTAAACTTAATGTAATTTTAGTTTATTACAAAAAAAATTAGACTTACAACAAACTTGACTATTATTTACATAACTCAGGCGCGGATCTAGGAATTTCTCGAAGGGGGGGGGGCGGACTTTCAAAAAAAAATTTTGACTTTTTTTAGGTCGACCAAATTGATTTTCTGAGCTCTCCCAAACCACTTTAAACACCCTAATTTGAACACATTTTCTGCGCCTTTTTGAAAAAAAAAACAAAAAAGCGTTTTGAGGCATTTTTTGGAAAATTTTGACCGAAAAATTGTGTTTTTTTTTGGCGCGCGCTCCCCCTCAAAATTAGTATAGATTCGCCTTTAAAAAAATTTCAAGGTCAGTCAGCCAAAAATGGATATCTCAAAATAGTACAAAGGAGGGACCCTTTTGGTCGGCAGGGGTCGAAACCCTGAAGGATGAGGGGCGTCTGACCCCCCCCCCCCCCTTAATCCGCTACTGACATAACTATTAAAGTAAATCCCATCTTGGAAGAACACCAAAAAGGCCAGCTTTCAAGGAGTTAAATCATCAACAAATTGAAATTGTTTCTTTGAAGACAGGTTTTCAAAAGAATCAGTTTCTTCACAACCCTCAAAAACTATCACCCTACAACAACAACTATTACACCCTAACACCCCCACTATAAATCAGATTTCTTCCACAATAGAAACCTCAAACCCACCTACCCCTACACCCTCTTCAGCCTATACTGCATCATTAGCACAATCATCCACATCCACCGAATCATCAAATAGCACTAACCGAGCTTATCGCACTTTTAAAAGAAAATTCCCAAACCACCCATTCCCAACCAAAGCAGGAAGAGCCCGTGAATATATTAATCATCCACATCACACCAACATGAAAGATTTCCTAGCAATCACCTTACCTTCATTTCCACAATATACTTTAAACACCCCTCATGACACTAACGACACACGTAGTTTTGTAGATGAACATGTTTTAATGCCTACACTTCATTGGACATCATATTATCATTTTACTAATCCCCTTTGCCTACCGTTATCTAATACTCATAACGATATAGAAAGGAATCAAGATATGCTATATCGACTCACCACACCACTAACACATAGACAATTTACTTATATAGGATATAAAAAATCACTAAAAACATTCACTGCACCCCGAGCTAACGAATTTACACTAGAATATTACGATCATAATATCATCCGAACTAATCAAGACCAATTTTTAGCTAACCCACAACTAACAGAAAAGTTTTTCATCAAAACACCATGTGTATTTACACCCAATATATTTGATCGAAAATTTGATCACATCATTTCTGAAGCACTAACTGACATGCAAGCTTACGAAAGTTTTAAAGAAAAATTTCAATTATTTTCACTAACCTTCCACTTCCTTGCACCACATGAACGCAATTTGCACTGCTCACACGACATTATGTTACGCACTAAACAAACCCACACATATACATATTATCGCTTCATACAAAATCATTTTGATCTACACGCTCCATCAAGACAACCACACCACCGTTTTCAGTTTTTTAACTCAAAGTACACTTCGCCATTTTTTGTAAATTTCACATATTGCATCAAAGATACTAACCTCTACGGCATCCTCTGCAATTATGACCCAATAACACAAATGTATATATTTTTTCCCATCACGAAGACCTTTAATGCAGAAGAATCCAGACCCTTCCTTATCCCACATGAATTTATCCAACCTATAGAAATCCCTATATTAGAATTCATCCACAATACTAAATACAATCACAAAATATATAATCTCATTCAAAACACACCTTATGAGTTTGCAGTTGGCACCGAAGAACTAAAAACTATTAAAGCACTTCAATTGCTTTGGCCACTGCTTCAAACTAAAAACATCATTCGCATACTAGCAAAATTACTAACAAATTCCGACATGATACACGACATCTTCCCCCACGGTTTTTTCCCCGACGACTAACAGGTAAATATAATTTATACATATTTTTCACTAATAAATTTAAATTAATACTAACCATTCTTTATTCATGTTTCATTTAGATTTTTAGTCTTCATACCACGATCATCTGCAAAAAACAAAAAAGCAAAAAAAAATAATAAAACTTGTGAAAATTGTTCCAAACTTTATTAATATTTTCCACAAGATAAACTGATAAAATTTGTACCAAATGAAGTAATTTCATTTATAAATTGTTTCCCCAAAAGCAGTAAATTTCATAATTTTCCCAAAACTAGCAGTAAAATTAAAATTCTATGTAGTAAATTGATAAAATGAAAATGCAGTACTAACCTTTTGATATTTTCATTCACTCGCACAGGAATTCTATCCAAACTCGCACAGCTCGCCCACGAAGAATTGTCTACATAATGAATTTCAGTTTCAAGTTTTCACACTCAACAACTCTAACACACGATAACAAGTTTCAAACTTTCCTTTAACCCGGTTGGAAAGGAATTATATACTAAACCAAACTAACCAACGCAGCTTACTAAACACCACAAATCATAAAATAACAGCATGACTAAGAAAAGAAAACCAACGGTACCCAAACCGGATTAACCCAGTTTAAAACTGGATAATTTATTCTTTTGAAGACTATTATAAAGTCTAAGAAAGAAATAATAAAACACAAAAAAGTCGAAAGACAAACACATAACAAAAACAATTTGATTTTTGGAAAAAGGACACAACCAAAGGAACATAAGAAAGACCACCATAAACTCAACATAAAACGTTATCACATAACAGGACCTCTCACAGAAACCGCACGAAATCATACTCCCACTCCTGGCCTAACCCACCAGAGAGGACGTCCTGAGCATGCTCTATAGTCGGCCTAACCCACCGCGCTACATCCACGCTTTGTGACCACACTTCTATTTATAATAAGAGGTACTCAAGGGTGAGTAACTCTTCAAAATAACCGAACTAAAACAAAATGCTTTTGTGAAAACAACTAACCAAAATCATAATTAAAACACTGAACTAAAAAAAAATTTATAAAATGTAAATTATACTTTGCAGTATATAGATCAGCATAAAACAACAAAAAAGAACGTCCAAAGACAAAATGACCCCACTACACTCGAAAAAGAATGGCCAACCAAAACCAATATGCCGTCCACAATCACAACTCAAAGGATTTAGAGTACGACTTGACTTCGCAGAAAAGGACTTCAATGAACTAGACCAATGACCACCTCGATGTTCAAGTATACGTACAGATCCGAGTTAAAAGGCATCCCCTCCACGCACAATCTCCACGCCATTCCCAGACGAGGTCGAACACAAAAGAAGTTCTCTACATAAAACAGAAAAACCCGTCATAGCAAACCATTCTGAAATCAGATTGATTTCATAGGGAAACACCGTCGTTGTCACAAGAAGACACAACGATTGATGTCCCTAACTCCAGCGTCCTGGAACTTCTCTAAGAAGAGAAACCGGAAACGAGTACGATGTTCGCCAAATAACAACGTTCATCATCCATCCTTTGAATTGCAGAAAGATAATTCTAAAAAACTCTGTAAAACCCGGATGGGTGGAACCTGATCTAAACTATATTTTATGATTGGATAAATTAGATGTTTTACCACTGTAAAGTATTTAATATTAACCAATCATGATCCATCTAACTAACAACCCACTTATTTGTAAGTGCTGAAATTACTTGTAATTTCAGCACCAGAGAGATTTGAATTTAACTTAGAAATTAGTTGCCTCTCCAAGAGAACTTCAGCAGCCGCAACAAATCAGATGTAGAAACTGGCTATCAGCTATAAGAGAATAAACGTTAAATCACAAACAAACTGTAAAAAGCATTGCTCTAAACCACCAAAACCTTCAAGACAGTTCAAATTCAAAAACAAATCTAAAGCTTATAACAAATTGTGTCGATATCTTTTTCGTTCAACGAAACTGAGTGATTTCGACTAACATAAAACTGCTCGTTTTGACGCCTGAAATTAAGTTTCCACTCAATTGAATACGTAAAAACATTATCAAATAATGTAATTGATCTAAAATAACCGTTCTTTTGACTAGTTAAGTGGCTCAAGGTCAAAGATATTGCCAATAGTTTGGCATTAACTATACAAGAAAGAGTATTTTGTTTCAGAGTTGTTGTGCGCTGTCTGACAAGGGCGTGTGTGTGATGAAGTTTGGGGTGCAGAATACAGTGTTTATGGTGGTGGGTGTTCATTTGACTGCCCATGACCATCAACATAAGGAGAGGCTGAAACAGATAGACGCCATTTGCACTGCCTACAAACACATCATCGACACAGCTCAGTGAGATTACTTTTATTAAACTTAATGTAATTTTAGTTTATTACAAAAAAAATTAGACTTACAACAAACTTGACTATTATTTACATAACTCAGGCGCGGATCTAGGAATTTCTCGAAGGGGGGGCGGACTTTCAAAAAAAAATTTTGACTTTTTTTAGGTCGACCAAATTGATTTTCTGAGCTCTCCCAAACCACTTTAAACACCCTAATTTGAACACATTTTCTGCGCCTTTTTGAAAAAAAAAAACAAAAAAGCGTTTTGAGGCATTTTTTGGAAAATTTTGACCGAAAAATTGTGTTTTTTTTTGGCGCGCGCTCCCCCTCAAAATTAGTATAGATTCGCCTTTAAAAAAATTTCAAGGTCAGTCAGCCAAAAATGGATATCTCAAAATAGTACAAAGGAGGGACCCTTTTGGTCGGCAGGGGTCGAAACCCTGAAGGATGAGGGGCGTCTGACCCCCCCCCCCCCCCTTAATCCGCTACTGACATAACTATTAAAGTAAATCCCATCTTGGAAGAACACCAAAAAGGCCAGCTTTCAAGGAGTTAAATCATCAACAAATTGAAATTGTTTCTTTGAAGACAGGTTTTCAAAAGAATCAGTTTCTTCACAACCCTCAAAAACTATTTTAAAAAATTTTAATAATTCAGGGCACCTGTTTGAACTCTTTTTGACGTTTTCCAAGGGTACTCTCTAACGAAAAAAAAAAAACCGGAAGCGCGCAAAAAATTGAATCCTGATTGTTTGGATTAGTCGTCTAAAAATTGATTTTTTTAATTCAGTGTGAAAATATTCTTCGGCTCTCACCTCATTTAGTTGAACCGCTGATTTTTTTTTTCGTCAGATCAACCGCTGATTTTTTTTTCGTCAGATTTTTTTTGGTCGACCTAGAAGAAAGATCGGTAAAATTTCGATATTTATTTTTTGAAAATTCCATCCTAGATCCGCCCCTGTATAATATATATATATATATATATATATATATATATATATATACTCGATTTTCTCGAGGGAGGAGTAGAATTTTCAAAAAATATATATCGAAATTTTACCGATCTTTCTTCTAGGTCGACCAAATTGATTTTTCCAGCTTTCACAAATCACTATAAAGACACGCATTTGACGTAATATTCTGCGCCGCAGAAAAAAAAGGGGACAGTGATCTTATGATTTCGATTTTGTAAATCAAATTTTGGCCAGTCATAGTCAAAAACAATTGGATTTTAAAAGAACTCTTTTAGAAGATCTTTACGGGAAGTTGACATGGGTCGCAGCAGGGGGCGGATCTAGGATTTTCTCGAGGGCGGGCGAGGGGGTATCGGATTTTCTAAAAATTTTCGAAAGTTTTGACGACTTTTTTTTAGGTTGACCAAATGATTTTTCGAGCACTCCCAAAGCACTGTTTTTCCCCTATTTTGTGCAAATTTTTTAGCGCCGCAGGCAAATTTTTGAAAAAACAGTCAAAAAACAGTCAAACCGTTTTTGGGCACTTTTTGAAAAATTTTGCCAAAAAAATTGCGTTTTTTTTGGCGCGCGCTCCCCCTCAAAGTTAGTATATATTGGCGCCAAAGGCGCCTTTAGAAAAACTTTACGATCGGTCGGCCAAAAATGGATTTCTTAAAAAGTATCAAAGGGGGGACCCTTTGGGTCGGCAGGGGATCGAATCCCTGAGTTGGGGGCGTCCTCTCCCCCGCCCCTCCTAAATCTGCCCCTGGGTCGCAGTCTCTAACAACGGAGCCTAAAATTACGGAAATTCCTCCCAAGCTAAATTCGTAGAATTTACCTTGCTGCGGACAATATTGTTTTATCGCGCCCTCTCAAATGATACAAAAAGTGGTAACATAATTATATGATAAACTAAAAAATTATGTTTATGAGTTTATTACAGTATCTATTTAATATTTAAATTTGTCATAGTAATTTATTTGACCTATTTATTATCAATTGAAAAAAATGTTAGATGTTTCTTCATGTCAGTTCATGTTTGAAACATTGTGTCTTCATTTCTGTAGTTTGAACCTTATAAAATAATTCTATATCAGTTTCATGTTCTGGCTGGGCGACTTCAACTTCAGATGTGGCACATCAGAGCCCATAATTGAGGATACTTCATGTCTCTATCTTGCAAACGGGAAGACAGAAGACTTCAAACATTACTTATCACAAGACCAGGTGAGTGTAAAAAAATCAGATGTAGGTTTTTTCAATAGATTTTAGCAGTAATGTGAACTCGTATAGTATCCCATTTTAACATTGACACTTTATGGTATTTTGGGAAAAGTCAGTACATCAATTTGGAGAGTAAATAAACCAGCCAACGAAATTTGTCTGAAAATGCAATAAAATTTGCATAACTTTCGTAACTGTTGCATAAATGTTACATAACTATTATACAACACTAACGTATTTTCGGCTGGTTGATACTTCGGCTGGTTTATCTTTCGGCTGTTTCATATACTACCATCAATTTAGTCGACCACAAAAAGATAGACAAGTTTTTTTTTACTGAAAATCATTTAGGATCTTGGACCCGCCTCGCTCTACGTTCGTTTGTGTTTTTAATTTCGCAGTTTGTTTCAGTGGACCTTGGAGTGCCAGAGTCAGGGCGTGTCGCGAGTGAACAAGTTCTGGGATATGGAGGAGGGGGCGATCTATTTCCCACCAACCTACAAGTTCCTCCTCTCCCAGGAAGTGACACTACCTACTGAAGAGGGAGCGATGACTCAGTTGCCCTAGTGAGACAAGCTAATTGTCTTAAATCGTACTTTTTCCTGAGATTTTTGCAGACTCTTGTTTAGGTGAAACTTCTCAATTTATTCAACTTCACTTTTAAGACCAATAATATAGTTATATGCCAACATTCGCGCAAAAGTTGGTTGCATGAAATACGACCCTCAGTTGTGTCGTTTTAAATTGGTTAAGAACGTCTGTAATTTCTGGACCTTAGTCACAAACGTTTGAATTTGAACTGCGTACCTCAACCAGGTTTAACTGTGTTAAGGTCTTCATAATATAACGACTATCCCCCCATTTTTAGTGACCTGTTGAACAAGCACCGTCCCTCCTGGTGTGACCGCATCTTCTTCCTCGACTGTCTCCACAAACACTCCGACATCACTGTGGACATGTATGGCTGTGACCTCAGTGTCGTCTTCTCAGACCACAAACCAGTCTACGCTCTCCTCACCTTCAATGTAAGCTACAAAAATTGTAATTTACCATCGTCCTCAGTAAAAAAAAAGTTCGCGCAGTTTTGATTTTATGGTTGTTGAAGTGGCTTTTTTCCAGTCCCCCCCCCTTTTCAAATTCAATTTTGAAAAATCTATTTAACGTTGTCATAATGCAATGAAATTTAACGTGGTGATCAAATCGACAATTCTGAACAGATTTGTTCTTCATACTTTACAGCGTAACATCACGCGTTTAGCCGTGATAACACGTAAAACAAACATAAAACTCGGTATTTTGAAAGGGGGGGACTGGAAAAGAGCCGTTGAAGTTAACTCTCTCAGTTAACACTCTCTTTTTTTTGTATTTTTGCGACAGAACGCTGCGTTTTTTTCTCCTCGAATGGTTCAGTTGATTAAAGAAAATGGCTTAGAACATTATTAAAATCTATAAAAATCAATTCCTTCCTAAAGTATAAGCTTGAGAAAATAGTATTACTCCATTTTTAAGACCAAGAATCCAAAATTTTTTTTCAGTTACCAGGCTTGTTAGAAAAGTTGAGGTCTCTTTGAAGCATCAGACAGTCATAGGATTATTCATTCAAGAGGCAAGGACCAACAGTTGGTTTTGTTTCATTTTCTTGTGCATTAATGGTCTTAATTTGCTATATATGGTCTTATGGTCCTTAACGGTCCTAATTCGCTACTATAAGATGCTACACGATGTTATGCTCCTTTTCGATGTTCTGCTCCTTTTCAAATAAGACGCTACACGATGTTCTGCTCCTTTTTAAACAAATGTACAAATAAAATATGCGTACAATTTCATATTTAGGTTGGTTACGAGTTACTGGCTTGAAAAAAATGTTTGTGATTTTAATCTTCAGGTAGAGTACATGGACATCAAGCGTATTTCGAGGGACAAATCTCAGAAGCAGAGGAGGGAGGGTAGGAGAGACAGCAGCACGGTGGCGGTGTCAGTAGTGGCCAGGGAGTCCATAGACACTGGAGACGGAGCCCTACTTTATGTGAGAAGCCAATAACTAAGTTAAATTTTGGTTATTTTTAAGTTCAAAATGTCCAAAATAAGTGTTTTCGCTCAATTGTGTTATTTCGTTTTTTTTTCCGATTTCCATCAATACATTTCCATATGTCTGTTAAAAATGTAGCAAGACTAGTAGGCGTCGATTAATTTTATTGAGATCTCAAACTTGGAAACTGCATATTTCGCAACCTTGGAAACTGCATATTGTCAATTTAAAAAATATATATTTTAGTCAAGGTTTTATTTCCGGTCACTACTCTGGTTAAGATATATGGACATCAAAGTACAAAATAAAAATAGTGCTCTCAAAAAAAATTTTATGAGTAGTCAGAGATGAGCTTCTGCGTAGGTGGTCAATAAAAAGAAGAAATATCGGCGGAGAAAAACGGACGGAGACTTGACTAAGAAGAAGGAAAAGAATGTTCTAGAAGTGTGCCAATCAGGTGCCAGAGATCTTCTAATGAAGGTAGATGATTCCAAAAGTCAAATTGGTTTACTGAAAACATAAATATATTTAGACGAAAAATGGTGCTCGCGTTGAAGCCTAAATTAGCCACCTTGTTAAGTGATAATAATCATTTCTAATTGTACAGGTCGTTGCAGTAGCGGATTTAGGGCCAGTGGGTGTTGGCGGACGGACATTCTTCTTGTCCCCTGTTCAAAAAATTGACTCCCTGCGAACCCAAAGGATCCCCTTTGTAATATTTGAGATTTCCCTTCTTTAGCTGACTGTCCCTAAAATGATTCTAAGGGTGCCTTTGGTGCCATATTGCATACTATTTTTGAGCGTATGGCGCGACCCAAAAAACGCATTTTTTGGTCAGAATTTTTCAAAAAAAGCCTAAAAACGCTTTTCTTTTACCCGTTTTTCAAAAATTTGCCTGCGGCGCACAAAATTTAGTTAAAAAAAGTAGACAAATTTTTTAATTTATTTTTTGAAAATCCGCCGAACCCTCAAGACATTCCTAGCTCTGCCCCTGGGTCGTTGTACTATCTTTTGTACTAACTTTTCTGTTCAATAAAAACTAATTTGTACTACATTTTCTGTTCAATAAAAAAGAGTGTTCTCTTGAGAGAATATGGCGTAAAATTCCCAGTGCTCCAAGATAAAAGATACGCTTTACGCCGCTTACTGTTATGCGTTCTCTATAAGAGCTGGGGTCTCTGGACTGGCAAACGTGAACACCTATCAGTCGGATTTGATTATCTTTAGCAAAACTGTGATGAAAACAAACTCTCCTTGGAATTATAATTTCTATTGATCCAGTTTTCTCGAGATGAGTAAGGTGGCAAGCAATCGTCATATCGTATCAAAAAAAACGTCATTTACAAAGAGCTCAAAAACGTCATTTACAAAGAGCTCTTTATAATTCCTAAAACTCTAAAAGCAAAACAAGACCTGAGTAGTCTCATTGCTTTTCAACACTAAAAAATATTTTGGTTGATAGTTTTTGGTCCAAAAATTGTTCGTTTTTTTTTTGTTTTGTCCCCCGCCAGCTATGTAAAGACAGAGCGACGTATTTAGTCAATCAGTTAATGAAATAATGATCAAACAATAATGCTCGCATTAGAACAAAGCCTTGAATGTTCCATTGACTTTTAGGGTCTACCGAGTTGAAAAAAAACGGATAAAACTTTCTTTCAAAAAAGACAGATTAAAAATCTTCTTACACGTTAATAGAAATTTTTAAACCCCAAATGAAAAAAAATTGATCAATTGTTAAATATTTTTTTAAGTCTGAGCTCAGGACAACATTTTGACTGATCTTTAAAAATTTTATCAAAAATTGTTAGTTAAAAAGTCGAAATTTGCCTGGAGAAAAAAAAAACCACCTCTAGCACAAATATTTCACCACTCTCATTAAAAGTTGGAACAAAAACTTGCCTCAATATGAAAAAAACTCTTCAGCAGGTTTCGCCTCTTCTAAGAACGCAAAATATTTCGCTTTAATTATCCCGAATTTGCCAAATTAGCAACTTTCAAAACCCCATAATTTAACGTAAAATAATCACAGCTGGAATATTTTACGTTCGAGATTCGAACAATAAATCTTTTTGATGGTGTGAAAAGTTTTCGTCAAAAAACAGTAGCTTTTAGGCCGAAATGAGACAGAATAAAAACTACGCAAAGCATAAATGTTTTGTCACTTTTCGTAAATCAGAAAAAAACCTTTATATGTGAGGCTGAACTTGCAACTTTGAACTTTAAAACTTTTTTATGTCTGAACTTTCTTTGTCTGTTTCAGAGTGTGGAATGGTGGATGGAAGGATTTGTTTTGAGTAGTTCTCGGTCCAAAAACTACAGAAAATGGAGAACAACAAGCGTCTGATACATTCTAAACGGATCACAAAACGACTAAAACAAAAAGCTGAAACAATTTGATGATTTATTACACTAAATTATCTCAAAATTGAAATTTCAAAAAAAAAATGGGTAAAAAAACACCCAATCAAAGTACAAAGATTGATATTTTTGAAAGTAATGCAAACTTGATAAAATTTCAACATTCTTTTTATGACATTACTTTTTGGACATTGAAGGTGTTATCATTCACAATTTAAAACCGCAAAAAAGTTAAGTTTGTTATATTTATATAACATTGCTTATAAGACTCGGACGATTCAATAGAAAAAGAAAAGATAGCTGTAATAGAGATTAAAAATATTTTTTCCTTTTCGTGTAAACAGGACAACAAATACTGAAAAAGTTCTGTAACAAGGTATGTTCATTACAAGATCACCAGCATACGAGTCAAAATGCTTGGGCAAGCAAAAAAGCTATTAATAAAAATATATGCGCTTTAAAGTTTATGCGCTTTTTTATATTAAAATGAGTAAAAACTCAGTGAGATGTAATTTTCGCAAATTTTGAAATTGTTTTGGATGCGTGCAATAAGGTAGTTTTTTGGTAGGTAATACAAACTTTTTTTGTTAAGTTTTAACGTTTTTCTCCGGCAATTGGAAATCTGAATGAGATTCCAAACACGTAAGTGTTTTTTAACAAGACTGCTTGTAAGAACGAAGCTGCTCGAATTAAGACAAAGTCCTAAATGTTTTGACTGCATTTTAAGGTCTATAAATGTTCTTATTAAGTACTTTTTTTAATTAAAAAGATGAACATTTTGTTCATTTGTGCAAAAAAATGGATTGAAACTTTTGTTCTTCAAATGGATAAAAGTTTTTGTAAAACCTTTTGTTCATTTAGTTTTGAATAGACCATTTTTATGCCCCAATTTAAAACGGTTTCCAAGATTGGTTAAACTTCAAGTACTCGTTACTAGCACGAATTGTATCGCGCGTTAACTTCCCAAATTGCATAATTGGCATTTTGAAAACCCACAATTTTACAAAAAATGATCAAAGAGAAAACATATTTTGAAAATTGAGCTAAAAAAAACACTTTTCAAAAAAATGATTTTAGAAAAAAAAATCGTCAAAAATGGTTAGTTAATAATTCGAAATTTGTCTGTTGAAAAAAAAACACAATAAGGACAATTAATCTGGTACTTTCTTCGAAAGCCGGAACAACAATGTGCAAGTCAGGGTAACATTTTAAGCTTCAATCTTGAGTTTTGGAGATCTATTAACAAGAACTAAAATGCAACTAGTTACTCAACAAAAAGTATGGACGAATGCTTTATTTTTCCGCAATTGAAACTCTCTTAATTTCAAAAAATTTATAGAGCAGAGGTTTACCTAGCGCAATTGAAAAATACTATACCAAAAGAGCGGTTTATGAACAAGATTCATTAAAGAGTATAATACTTTTTTCAAGGCAGCCTTATTGTTTTTTCTTTACAGTTTATTACAATCAAAATGATATTCAGAAACTCAAGTGGTTATCTGCATGAAAAAAAAATTCTAAGTACCTTCAAAAACTAGCTCACAAATCAAGAAAACCCGATCAAGAAATGATGCTATTAAGCAAATTGAGTAAATTGTGTGGAACGCCCAGTGTTTCGAAAAGAGTACTTTTAATAATCAACACTGACTGCTCCAACTGATATATATATATTTTTTGAAAACGCTTAAATGCCATTTTAATGATAATTCCTCAGCCTCAAAAGTGATCTAATTCCTGCCTTTTCTTTCTCCTCGACTTATTCTGTAAAAGTCTACCTTATGGGATGTCTCCTCGAGGGGCCCTAGGGCCCGTGAGCTCGATGCCTGTGAGTAACTTATGACTGATGCTTGTTAGTTATATTTCTGCATTGGATAAATTTAAATCTCACTTCGCACTAGGTGAATCACGAAGTCATTTTGACGAACTGTTCAGAAATGCCGAGTGTATCTTGATCCCTCCTGCAAAGAGGAAAAGGTAACATGGATAATAAATTGTTGTAATCGGTTTTTGTGGGAAAAAAACGATGCCATTACAATCGATTAAAATATAAAAATTTTTTGATGAATTAAATTATATTGAACTATAATCTGTACAACTTTTTTGGCAAATTTATTGTAAAGTTTGCAACATATTCTGCCTTACTCGAAGAATAAATTTACTCCCACTGATGTAAATTTTGCAAAATGGTTTTCATTACAGAAGTAACAGCCCCTCCACTCATTACTTAATCCAAGAGTTTTCAAAAAAAATTTCGACGTTGAAAAAACAAAATAAAATGATGTTTTTACGCATTTTTTCGAGCGTTGCGATAAAAAGCTGTTGCAAATTTTAGATAGAATTCCCGAAAGAGTAGGAACTGAGGGGGAGGTACATAGTAGGCAGCTAAGTGGGGCGAATTGTTGGTAAGTAAAGAAATTAAAAATGGTTGGACTACATGTGGAGTAGTTGGCAAAGGGGCGTACTTTCAATAAGAAAACAATGAGAAAAAATCCGCAAAAAAAAACAAGTAGAAAACAATAGCACCATTTTTATACAATCCAAATGAAATATTCAATTTAACGATTGCAACATTCAAGTTTGAAACTTAGCAAAAGTTTTGTAAAATCCAGGATCTTGCTTAGAAATTTTTAAAATCCATCTTTGTCTGTTATAACCCAATAAAATTCATTGTAATATTTTATAACCCGTTTTGATTTATCATATTAGTTTCAAATAATTTTTTCTTTGTTTGGTTTATAATAGATTATTAGTACATTAAAACCGAATACTTCAGAATTTTACGCTACGAAACTATAAAAACTTATTTTTATCAATTATTCTCCTTGAAATTTTATTGCGGGTTTATTGGCTGTGAGTTAATTAACAACAAATATAACACAGAAGCCATTAAAATTAGGCATTTAAGGCTAGAAACAAAATTAGATGTTCAAGTAATTGAGTTCTCTTTTTGAGTGCTAAGAATTATAAAATCAAACCTTGCTAGAATAGCGATAATCGATAGCTTAAACAAACCAGCTTAAGCAAACAAGCTCTTAGTATAGAATTATCTATTTTTTAACTATATGGCGCATAAATATCGCAAGACTAAAAACAATTTTTTCAACAGTTGTGCATTTAGAGAAAGGTGATTTTTAATAATTGTTATGCATAGAGATTGTGGAAAAAATTTGGTCTGCAACTACGCAACTTGCATCTGGGGTGCATTTTTGTTAATTACTTAAAACCAATCAAAAGTAATGAATAGGGAGTTTTTTGAGACCTTCGTCGAAAATTGGTTTGTAGAACTTTGGTTCCAACTGCAGCCTGGAAAAAAATGTGCTAAATTAAGTGCTTCCTTTGTATATCTGTAAGTGTTTTTACCAAAAGGTTCTTCAGCAAGTTTAAAAGCTTTTATAAATAGTTTTTTTAAAACTTTAATCATTTTCTTCATTACCTGTTCTTTCAGCATTTTTGCATATGTTGATTTAATTCTATTTTATGAATTGCAATTGATAATAATAAGGATTCTTTTTTCCGTTTGCATCGATAAAAGATTGACAATGAGTATTAGTGAAACATGAATACAAACTATCAGCAAAACACAATGTACTATCAGATTTACTTTTAATTTAAAAGGATCAATTTTTTTGATGATTTTAGTAGTGGCAGAGCAGATGTTTCTTTATGAGTATGTATAATTTTATATGATTATTGATATGTTCAAATGGTTCTGAAAAACCTGTCGTTCATTGATGGTTAACTAATTCAATCAAAACAACTTTTACTGTTAGAGCACTACTGCCTTCTCTCTGAAAAGTATAAAATGCTCATCAACTAATTCAATACGCATACCACTTTCTTTCTAGTTTTATGATTTGAATGTATATATTAAATCAACCAAAACTGTAATTACATTCATCAATTTGATCTATCTAGTATTTGAAAAGATAGTTTTTCAATTTATCGAAGCAATCACTGAAATTTTATTGTTCCGACTTTCGATACGAAAGTAACGGAATATTTGTGCTCAGGGTGGGTTTTTTTCTTCAAACAAAATTCGACTTTTTAGCTAGCCATTATTGACGCTATTTTTTAAAATATCATTCAAAAAGCATTGCTGTCCTGATCTTAAATTTGAAAAAATATTTCATCTGTGATCATTTTTCGTAAAGTTATGTGGTTTAAATATTGCCATTTTGGCCAATTTGTAATAATTAAAGCGCGATATATTTCGCGCTATTAACGCGTAAGCAGAGATTTAATCTGTCTTAGAAATTGTTCTAAGTTGGTTGAAAGAAGCTTATTTGCCATAATTGATTTGTCACAAGGAGCAAAATTTATTCTTTTGTACTTAATATGGCGTGTGAGGGGGATGACTTTCAAAGAAAATTTCAAACTTTAGAAAAAAAAACATTTTTCATTTCATTTTACTACATGTAGTATTTTTTTATGTTATAACTGCTGCAAAGACGTTAAAAGGCAGTCGGAACGTTCAAGGTTTTGCCCTGATACGAGCAGTTTTGTTTTGTTAAGGCTCACTTTATTTTAAGTAATATAACCCTCAAGGGTTTCTGTTTTTTCATTTTTTTTAACTAAATGGAATGATTTTTGGATGTACAACCGAACTGTGCAAGGGTACTAACTTCTTGCAATATTTCAGATTTCAAGATGCGAAATTGAGAAAAAGATTTCCTTTAATTCTACGAACAAATGAAGGATTCTGAAAATATGAAATAAATCTGGTCAGTTAGACTATTAATATATATATTGTAAAATATCCTACTTTATGAGTATTTTTTTCATATGATGATTTGAAAGCTTTACAAGTTATTGGAGATTTCAAAAAGATCTTTGACATCATTTTTATCAAATTTTGTGAGAGGCATGTGTTCATCATTATTTTCATTCACAGTAAAATCAGAATCCTGTTCGGGATATCTGAGTCCATCAATATATGTCTGTCTTAGTTTCAGATTACCAAAAACTTGTTCGCTTTAAATTCTCCTACAGTTCCTTGTGCTGCTGACTAATGAGCAAGTAAATATATGTGGAAGTATATACTACAGCAGATGAACCTATATTATCTTCAACTAACCGATTGCCTGTAATTTTTTTCTCCTTTTTCCATTCATCAAGTTTTTGAACAATTATTTTTTAATGATTGAGTCTATATAGCTTGTGATTCCTGTGATGGGAGAAAATTGGATGAAAGAGATAAATGCTATTGATTGCAAATGCTACCGATTTGCACAAATTGACTCCATGTTCAATCTCGGATGGTAATTCAACAAATGAACGTTTTGGAAAATTTCATGGGTTTGCAAAGTTGTTGCTGGGTTTTCAATCTTTGTTGTCCATTCAGTTGAATCTCTTCCCTTTTTAAATTAACATTTTACCTTTCGCACTAGTCCAGCATCTTATTTGATAAGATTTATTGGGCGTCCATAGAAATTCTTGGGCGTCCATAGGAATTGTAGTCTTCATGGCTACAGGAGTCTGGGCTTTTCTCAGGTGCTTCGATATGACTTGTATTCTATTATTTACTGTCCGCGTCTCATTAAAAGGAAAATAAAATCAATCAATTTTGTGTTCTAAAAAAATTTCAATATAATTGATTACCATGTCGCCCTCAGACAACGAAACGGATTAAGAATTGACTATAACCCATTATTTTATCAAAAATGAAATAATCTATAATCCAATTGAAATCATTTAAATTGGGTTGTTGTTTTCTTGTTGAATTATCTTGTTGAAGAAGAAAACATGGTTACATTTTTTTAGCATCTCTCGAACACGTTTAGCTTGAGACAGAAGCTTTAAACTGGAACATTTTCTGCATATCATATGAGTACTGCAGCAGTTTCGCAAAATGATCCGAGTTTACGGCCTACCTACTTTCTAAAAATACACCTACTCAAACTGCAAAACAATTCCAATCAACGCTCCCGCTCCTACGTTTGCACCTTGTTCCTGCTAAACACACCCCACAGCGCCCCGACCCGCCCCCTATTTTAACAAATCCCTTTCCAACACTTTCCAGTTAAGTTAAAAATTTAGTTGAAAAGAAAACTAGAGTAACAGAAATTGAGAAATGAAAGTTAAAATCGCCCAGAAAATAGTTGAATATGAACAGCAGGTAGCAGCTTTAGTCAATGATTTGTGCACCTTGATTTTCGCAGACTCATCCACATTAACTAAAGCGGGAAAAATTGATAACTACTGAAAATCATGGTCTTTATCCAAAAAAGGAAAAATAAACAATTATAATTCAATTACAATAGGTTTCATTGCTTTGTTAAATAATACCAATATAATCTGCTTTAATTCAATTATAATTTATTCTTATCTAGACACTGAGAACGGGGTTTAAATTTAGTTTCTATTCACAAAACAGTGCGGGTCCGTAGAAAAAAACCTATAAGGCAAAATGATCAAATTGATCGTTCTTCGGAAAACTTTAGAAATTTACTAGATCAAATGCTTGACGAATTACTGACTGTGGATGTTTTTTGAAACTGATTCGGGACTGATTATGTTGAGAGAGAGCTACTCGTTACTAGCATTACTTTTTATTAGCTCGCGAGTTGTTATCGAATGTGCGTGGAGTTCCCAGGGTCCCATGTCTCCCCATTTGCGACATCAGAAGAAAAACTGGCTTGCTAAAAGCGGAGGTGCTTTTTTTAGAAAAAATGATCCCTCTGAAAAACATTCCTTAGAATTATTTGCGTTTTATTTCATCAACAAGTTTCGGTAATAAGGCTATGGCTATTTTTTATATTCTGAGTTTTTTAAAGACAATAATCTCATCTATTGAACACTGATATGGTTATCTCCAACTCCGTTTTTTGTTTCAACTTTTTCAAGACACTGTCCTATAACCCAGCGCTCCTATTCCGGCATTTTGTTTCCTTAAAAAGGTTCTTACAAAACACAACTAGAAGTTTTTAATTGAAAAGAATTTTTTAAAGATTTTTTCTAGTTCTCATTTGTATCAGTTGTAAAAATTTTTCAGAGGTCGAGATTTCTAAAATTAAGTTTCGATAAAAGATTAAACGATCGGCCTGTCTTTGCTCGAGTTTTTTTCATTCAATTGTGTTAGTTGACGCGCGTAATTTAATCTGTCCTTTGAAATATATATGTTTTGCCCGACTCGATAAAAAAGCTCTTGTTTCGAACTAACCCGACAGACCAAAAAGGCTTAGTTTTTCATCGACTGGAATTCTGTCCGATTGCATTCCACTAAATCGTGATGTGTTTGAAGCGAACTTGAAAAAAAATGTTCAGCTGAGTCAACCGAGTGGAAATAAAATATACTGTTTGCAAACCATTATTTTTTGATATTTCATGTAAATCGATTAAAATTTTTTATGTTTTGATCAGTTTTACTCAAACAAAGTTACAGCTTCTCCTTAGTTAAATGTCTGCATAATTTTTGCGGTTCAAAAAACTGAAACTAATATGAGCCTGACTTTTTTTTCAGTAATAGATGCCTGACTTTGTTTTGAAATCATCAGAAGTCTTTAGTAATTAAACTTAATCAAACGTTCTTTTACTCCTAACCTAAGGTTTTTCAAACTTTCGTGTTGAATCTGGTATAACAATTTTTTGCGAGTCGACTCAATGATTTCGAATTTGAATATGCCTGGACTTGGTTTGCAAGTTTTTCGACTCTGTGGTAAACTTTGTTTAGATTTTGTGTTTGACTCTGGATCGATCGTATTTGATTTTGCGATCAAGATTGTAATAAACTATGTCAAGTTCGTGTTCAATGGCGAGGCTGCGAGTCAACGGATTTCCGATCGAATATTGTCCGGTATGTAATTGATTTGGTTAAAACTCGATTGAAACTTAATTTGAAAGCTCGGCATGGGTTGAATAATTCAAACAACTTTCTATAAAGCTCTTCCTGCATTCAGTTTCAAGTGTTAATAGTCGATTATAAGACGATTTTAGTACCAGTCTTACTAAAAATGAGAAACAATCGATTTCAATCAGTTATTAATCGATCATATTCTCTCTTTTTAAAATTAAATAATGATTAATTATAATACAAAACAATCAATTATACTCGATTATTTATTCGTCTTTTTTTATAGAATTACAATCAATTATAATTGATTATTATCCATTATTTTTGTTCAAATTTCTAATTTATTAGTTTTGAACAAAAATCCTTTATAATCGATTATAATTGATTATAATCCCTTTTGTTTGTCCATTTTGTCTTCAAAGTTGCATGTAAATTGCTTATATTCTATGCTTTTTGTAGACGTTAGTTCCTATGAAAAATGAGAAAATTGTTTTTAAAGTTTTCCAATCAGTTCAAATTCATAAGGTTTGCTTTTCTTTTCTTCCCCATTAGAGTTGTTTTGTGATGCATAATTAAGCTTTTTTAATCACCAAAACATCAGCAAATTGATTTAGTTTCATGATTGAGTCGGAATGTTTATTTTTCATCTACCGCGGGAACTTTCCACTAATATGAAAGGATCTCTGTGGAACTTTTGTTTCGTGGTAAAACTTCGTGTTCAGATAGACCAAAGTGTTCAAGAGATCTTTTTTTAAGAGATATTCTTATTGACGCAAAATTAATAACCCATAAGATATAATTCGAATACTTTTTTGGTTTGACAAGGTTTGACATAATCGATTATAATTGATTTAAAGAGTTTTTTGTAAGAACTATAAACAATTATAATCGATTATAAGAGATTATAATCTCTTGGAGAACATCACGATTATAATTGATTATAAATCCTTTAAACATCTAATTTTGGTAATTATAATCAATTATAATTGTCAAAAAATCATCATAATAATCCGTTATAATCAATTACTTACGCCTAAACTTGGTTGCGGGTTGGTCTAAAAGTAAAAATAATAGTTTGACACTGACGATAAACAAAATTGATACCTTCGAATAGAGGGACCAACTATATAATTTGAATGGACCAGATTTGATGTTTCAGCAAAAACATAATTGATCCTAAATCCATCTACTGGAGAAAAATAAACTCAATCGAATTCTTTATTAATAAAAACTTTTCACGTACAAGAATGAAAACTATTAGATTGTACAATTGAACACTTAATCACTCCTTATAAAAATGAAAACGTTCGTTTCCAAATTTATGGTGATCCTTTGTGAAATTGAAATGTTCACTTACGGTTCTTGTTTTTTTATTTATAAAGGAAGGTGGGGTTAGGTCTCCTCACTCTAGGCAGCATCTTGAACTGCAAGTCATTGATGTCTCTGGTGAGTCGGTTGCTTTCTTGTATCAGTTCTTGATTTTCCGTCGAAGTGCACTCTGTTATTACACTGATTTTCAATTGAGTTCCTAACGCTTGCGTGTCATTTTTGATGCTGTTCCTGAGCAATGGAAGTGCCGACAGTCGGGTTTTCTTCAGCGTTGTCTTTTCCAGTCTAATTTCATCTCTCTTCACTTTCCTCCAGCTTCGAGTTTTGTGCATATCGTGATCTTCTTCAATGCAGCTGAGGCACACAGGTACCGGCTGACCTTGATTGATACCCTTGCAGGCCTCTTCAATACAGACGACCCCACACCCAACCACACCATGATCCAGGCAAGTATCATCTATATTGTTAGAAATGTTCATCGAATCGCTATCATCCATTGAGCTCATTTTTAGTATTCTTTCTCTTTTTTAGAAAAATCATCGATGGAAACTAATTTTCACAGGGAAAACTGGTTGGATTAGCCTCACTACTTTTCATGCAAAGACTGACCCAGAACGATTCTAGAGCAACCGCAATTGAGCAACTGCGCGACCGATATTCCAAAGCAACAGCAAAACAATTGAGCCCCGGTTTTTTTGATATCGTAAAATGCTCTGAAGCGTTTTCATTTACAACTCTCATGTTTAAAACATGGATTATGATATGCTGAAAAAATGCTTCATTTTAAGTTAGAACGTGTATCTATGGTGTGGGAGGGCAAAACAGCGTCGAGTTGGTTTTAACTCGCTCAATTTTGGTCATCTAGTAGGGTAAAAATTGAGGAGTAAAAATTGAGGTTTTTTTATTAAAGCCTTATCGATCATGAAGGTCAAAAAGATGTCTCTGCTTCAAGAAGATCTGGTGTGACCAATTTAGGTTATCACACTAAATTAGGCTAAAAAAAACTGAAAAAAGGAGAGAGAAAAAAAGATTTTTTTTTACATTATCATTTGTGAAATCATCATTGAGTTTTTATTTTATTTTTATCGAAATTTTCAAATAATCAAATTTTTTTCCCGACTCCCCGGGTTGACAAAAAAAAGCTTATCATACAATTTTCATATATGAAAAAAATGCTTATCATACTCTTTCATACAATTTCATAGGGCAAAAGTATGAGTATGAAAATAGCGAAATAAGCTTTTTTTTGATAAATGAAACTGTATGACAAGCATTTTTTATACTATGAAATTGTAAGACAAGCATTTTTTCAATAAATGAAAATCACAAAAAAATTTGGTTTCGAAATTTCGTGTTTCAACCGAAACAGTCACCAAGGATTTTTTGTCATAAGAAAACCCAGAGTGTAACTGGCAGTTACCACGCAGATGAACTGCCTTTGGTGATTTTAGCCATAAAAGTTAATTTTAACTTTTTCACATGGAATTATATACCAAAAAAATAATTTTTTGAATATGGCTAGATAATTTTTAGTTTGAATTTTTCGATGGTTGAGAAAAAAAGGCATGTTTTTCTATAAAGTTATTTTTTTACTTTAGCAATTGAAACAAAAGATAATAATCGTGTTTACAAAAAAAAATTTTTTTATAGGATTATTGGATTTTTTGGGTGAAAAACTAATCCTGGACTACGTTATAAACACAAAAAGTCAAATTTTGCATGCAAATTTTTTTTTCGTGAAATTTAAATTTTAGCACAAAAGCAAGTTTGCAACCAAAAAAGGGATTAAACATTTTTTACCTCAAACTTTTGTTCTTGTTTATGAAAAAAATGGCATATCATACAATTTTCATTTATGAAAACTTTATGATAAGCATTTTTCTGACCGAAATTAAAATTATGTTCTTGATTATCAAAATGCCCTCTATCATAAATGTAAATTTTTTGGCGATACATTAAAATTGTATGACAAGCTTTTTCTATAAAAATTTTAAATTTTAAATCATTTTTTAATGCCCAGAAACTTCTAAAAGAGGCAAATAGACCGAAAATGTTCATTAAAATTTTTTAAAACACTTTTTAAAATTTGTATTTGTACATAAATTATCTTCTATGGACATCAACCCGGGATTTTTTCTTCTAGTTTTTCTAAAAATCGTTCCAGTCGGAAAACCTCATTTCACTTCAAAATCATGTAAAAAGAATAACAGCAACGAAATTGAGCCAAAGCAAAACTAAAACCTGACTAGTTTCAGTGTGTAAGTCATGTGTGTTTTGGTTATAGTACTGTAAAGTTTGTCAGCACCGTGTCAAACTCGGCACAATACAATTTTAAATCTGATTCGAGATGAGAACAGAGATAGAAACCGCGTTTACTGTGTATATACTGACTGATTACTGTTCCTGGACTTTTTAAATTCTGATCATTGCAAAATCTTTTTTCGTCCACAGCCGCATACAAATATGGAATTTGTGATACAAAATATCTCAGCAATCTCATTATGCGTAGTTTTATGTCACCTTATATAATTGAAAATGAAAAGAAGATTTTCTCTAGAACAATTTCGTTGTTACCCTTAGGAGTTGTTGATGAACAATTTCTGATAAGGGACTCAAAACTGCAAAATTAATTCGCAATCCAATCTAACATGTTGGTCTGATTTTTATACCGCCAGCGTAGTGTTTTTATGGATTTTGCTTTTGTTTTACGTTACCTTGTCTTAGTTATAAATTTGATTATAAATTAAAAAATGCTTATTCTACAAGTCTATAACTTCAATTTATTGAAAATTTATCTAACCCGAAATTTGCCCATTTCAGATTAACTAAGATCTATCTCAAAAGAACTCTCACCATCGAAACTGCAGCGCGCGTGCGATTTGAATCCGCATTCATATCATTGCTGGGTACCATCACTATTGATCACTACCGATGGGTATCGTACATGGCTAAGTAAAATTTCCAAAAATCAGGAGAAAAATTGCATTTTTCAGCCGCCGCTCAATTATTTTTTAAATTCAAGTTTAGCATGCAAAAGGTTGTTGCAAGTTTGTTGAAGTATCTTCTAGAAAAACATTTAAAAAAAAATTTAACTATGCTTAGCTATATCCTTTAGAGCAAGTTCAAAAATAAATTTACAGTGTCTTCCTAAACGGGTTTTTCTATGAAGCAGCTATCCTTTCAATAAGTTGGAACATATTTCATTAAATTGGGACATAGTTTCATTACATTGGAACATATTTCATTAAATTGGATTGCTTTTTGATCACGGGTAAAAAATAATCAACCATCGCTTTGTTTCAAAAAAATTTTCCGAAGAAATTCAGAACAAAAATTATTTGAATTTTAATCAATTTTTTATGGGGAGGGTTCTCATGCTTGAGGGTCCGAATGCTTGGAAAATTTCAACCATTCAAAATCGCTAAGCGCTCCTCTTAGCTGAATGCCTTTCTCACGAAATCGAAGTCGATATTAACAGAAAATGTATTAAATCAGTGGAAACTAATCAAAAATATTACAAATTGCGGGCTACAGCCGTAATACTATTCACATAAACATCAAAATTTATGCGTTTAAGTTCATAAGAATTTTTAATTTTTGAAAACTCATCTGCTTATCTAATCGGTCAGTATTAACACTAATGGCGTGGATTTATTTTCTTAGTTTGAGAATTTTGCGATTTACTTTGAATTTTTGAGTACTCAATTCTGATTGGCTGAAAGTAAGCTAAAATTAATTTCAAGCATTCGGTCACTCAAGCATGAGGTATGCCACCCTTTTTTATGATGCACTTAATTTTGAACCCAAAGTATACCATTAAGATGGCTCAATTTATTTGGTTCAAAGTTAAAGAGAGTAACATAGTTAATTGATGTAAACAAAATTACACTAAACAAAGAAAACACTTGAGAAATAAATTGCACTAACAACAAGCCGATAGAGTTTCAAGCAATTTTTCTTTCTCCATATTTTTTAAAAGGCCCGATTTGAGAGACAGAGGTTTGATAAATTCATTTTTGTTCATTGTATCTGTTTCTGTTGATTCAACAAAAAATGTAGCGACCTTTCGATAAACATTAAAAATATATGTGAGCAGAAAGCAATCCAATATAACGAAATATCATCAAAAAATTTAGCGAAATGAGAAAGGATTCATAGAAAACGTGTTTTGAAGCCAATATGTGAATGTCAAATCTCAAAAAGCAATTTTACTGCAGATTTTTGTCTTTCACCCGAACTAGGTTGCTTAAGAACTAACAAGCTCAAAACGACAGTTTTAAAAGTAAATGATAAAATATAGTTCGCGACGACTGACAAAAAAATCATATAATAGATAATTAGGGCTGATTCGAGTCAATAATAAATAGACTCGCAATGTTAGAGCTACGGAATGGAATGATGTATGAAAATTCTGCACCAATTTTTTAGGAGTTGAAATTATAACCTGAAGAAAACATGAAGGAAACTTGCGAAGTCCATGACAACAAATACAGGAATTAACTAACCCTGTTCCAAAAAAAACTAAATTATCTGCTAAATTTTAAAATTATTGCAAGAAGAATTGATGTAGGCTTTGAAAAACGTTCAATATTTCTACACGACGCAAGAACGCCAGAAAAACTTGGAAAATAAAAAGCGAACTTTTTAAAACAGTTGCATGAAATGAAAGTTATGTCCAATGAGATAAAAACAACTTTGTTCGTGCATTAACTGAATAAAAAAATCAATTGACCGTAGAACTTAAGTCGAGAGATGAAACAGCACGCTGGATTATTTAACCGCAATATTTAAGACAGTGAGAGGCGAGTTTTGTCTACCAATTTTGATTTATTGAAGGACTAGAATGTTTGTGTTTCAATTATTTTGCACAGACTTGGTACCTTCTCATTCTCATGTTCATACTGGTGCGTAATTGAAGACAAAAACTAAAAACTTTTTTTTTCTGAAATCTGCCCAAAACTTTTCCTTTCGTGAATTTTTTTGAGTTTTTTGGCTTTCCAACTAGTCCAAAATGTTTCAACATGTCGGTAAATATGATCGGATGCACTAAAACTTTTCGGATTTGGAAACTAAATATTCATATTGACTTTAATTTCCAGAGTGATTCACTTTGGATTAGGCTCAATGTTTGGATCATAGGAAACCTATGAGACGAAGCTTTATTAAATTATATTTACTTCTGAGATTTTTCAGGGGTGATTACTAGATCAAACTCTTTGCAATTTACTGACGGTATTTGTTATTGAGAGCTGGTTCTGGACTGATAAAGTCGAAATAATGCCTCTCGTTAGAAACGTTGACTTTCATTACTTTGGGAGTTATCGGTTGTGCTTGATCGACTCAAAATATCTCATCAGCGGCAACTACCTGCTGCAAAAGTTATAAATCGGTATCCTAAAAGCTTAGGAGTTTACTTTGATTGGAAAGTTCTAAGCTTGGTGCGACTAGCCTTGACATTTGCCTTGAATTAGTTTTCTTAGCTTCCATCAATGGTTTCCAAGTTGAGCATCTGGTGGACTGAAAATTGAAGATGCGATAGAAAGATTGTTCTATATTTCAATTTCTGCAGTTAAAAGTGGGTGTTTGATATGATACAGGCAGGGACCAATACGGGGGTATCTAAGATTGGGAGCTCTACACTTTGGCTTTTCATGTGGTTTTTTGATTCTGCAGGTACAAGTGGGTGTTTAATATGATACAATCAGGGACTCATACGGCGGTATCAAAATTAGGGAAATCCACATTTTTTTTCCGGTACAGTTTTGTTATAGTTATTGTTTTGTAAATTGCTGAAGCGTGGATGGCGTTTCCGAGGTCTGAGTATAAGGGCTATTCGAATCTGAATATCTTGAAGCTAACAAGCACCAGATGTTGTTTTTGATGTTAGTAGTATAGATGTACGACACTGGAATCAGGGGCGGGAAAAGGGGGTGATCCCTACAGAAATCAATGGGTTTATATGATCCCTTACGATCCCTAAAAAATATTCTTGCCTAATGATTCCTATGTAAAATTAATGATCCCTAATGATCCCTATCTAAAAGTTTTGTACCTATGATCCCTATGTCAAACTAATGATCTTAGAAGATCTCTATGTGAAATTTTTATACCTAAGGTCTCTATGAGAAGATTGTGTTGGTTGAAAACAAATCGTTCAATGCATTGAGTAAATATGTTCTCCTATTCGCCACCATTACCTCGGCAAGCTATGTGGTATTCCAATTGAACTAAAACAGTGCAATGCGTTTTGCTGTTGAAAAACTTTGCGATTTGGTTCTTTCTCTGTTTTTACAAAATCTATGGTTTGGTGAAAATAGTTATGAAATGAAATTGTTGAATTATACAAACAATCTCCCAAAACAAGTGTCAGTTGAAGGCACTAAAAACAGTTTAGGGTCAATTCTGATATGAAATTTCTCAAAACCACTCCAGATAAAACGAGTTAACACCATACCAAAAATGGATTAAAGTAACCCACCATTACTTAACTGTGAAGAAGATTGGATACCTTTACCTTACTAACAAAAAACATACAGGGGTATCGAATATAGTGAACTCCACATTTTTGTTTTTCATTCGTTTTTTTTTTATTTTGCAGTTACAAGTGGTTGTTTGATATGATACAATCACCGACTCATACGGAGGCATCGATGATTGGGAGCTCCACATTATACTTTGATAAAATTTTGTTATTGTTCTTTTTTGATAAATTGCGGAAGCGTGGTTGGCGTTTCCGAGATCTGAGTATAAGGGCTATTCAAATCGGGATGTCTTGAAGCTAACAAGCACCAGATGTTGTTTTTGATGCTAGTAGTATAGATATACGACACTGGGATCGGGGGCGGGAAGGGAGTTGATCCCTACAGTGCTCATCTGGTATAGTTGATCGCTAATGATCCCTATGTAATATTTTTTTGCCTAAAGATCCCTCTGTAAGTTATTTTGTACTCCGAATGATTTAAAACTGGCAATTAATGTTTCTACAATTTTTTTGGTCTTGTTGAAAATAGTTATGAAATGAAATGGTTGAAATCTACGCAAAAATTTTAAAAACAAGTTTCGACACTGGGATCGGGGGGGTGGGGGGGAGGGCTGATCTTTAAGTTGATCATTGTGTAGAGTCAGGTGTAGTTAGTTCACATAGTCAAAATCAAATTAAATAGGTAAAATAATTTGAAAAGATGAAATAAACAACAAACAACAATTATTTACAGAAAATTTTGATCAAAAAGCTGTCAAACAGCCGAAGAGTTTTGAAGTTTCTCTATGGAACGCGGAGCTGGACGACTTTTCATCGCTGGTGGTTGTTGAGGAGTGGTGTTTTGAGGCGTCCTCGTTTCTGAGAAGCTTTCATATTCATCTAGTGTGATGGGATTTTCGACTGATCTCATCTCCTCCTTCTAGGGAAAGAGGAAATCTTTCACTGGTTGATCCACATTTGTAGAGTCAAAATTCTCGCGGAAGTTTATTTGCACATGCTCAGACACTTCCTCCATCATTTGCATTAACCCAAATTGGCTCTCTGTGATGAGTAATTGCAACATATGATGTTCATTGTAACCCTTCGCATCACTTCCACCATGAGCCAGACTTGGATTGGGATGTCTAGTTGGGCAAAAAATTGTCCGGAGACTGTTTCACGCGCTTTGATTTGAACTAGATCATTAGAACAGAATATATGAGGTTGCTGTTTTGCACTGAGAAGATCATTTTGTGTAATAACTTATGTAAAAGCTACAGAGTAAAAACAAGAATTATGACTGATTTAGAGCTGAGAGAGGAAGTAGTTGACAATAGTTAATTTGGAAACAAAAAAAATTTTCGTGAAGCGTGATTGGTGCCTTCACATTGAATGTGAGAGTTTAACCTATCAGATTTGAATAACCTTTTTTGGTTTGTAATTGCGTCCAATCAGTTCTTTTTTCCGAATTTTTGTTTAAAAAAAGTCGTGTCCCATCAGAAATGAAGTTCCATTTTGGAATTCTAACACATTGTCGTTTCCAATCACAAAAAGTGTTACTTTCAATTATGGTGCCGTATCCGATAAGAAGACTCTTTCAAGGACTTAAATCTTCCAAAGAATCAAAAATATACACGAATTCATTGCAACAGTAAATGAGCATACATTGTTTGCTGTAAAAATAAGAAAGTTTTCCGGTATAAATAACAAAAGAAAGATCTTAATACAAGTAGCTTTTCTGTCAGTTTTTTCATTAAATATATTGAGTTTTTTGTATTTAATCAACGAGAACTTGCTGGTTTTTGAGTAGATAACTAAGTCCTCACATTTTGTCGTAAATTTGAGAGGATAGCTCGGAGTTGAAGAAAAGTAAATCTCTGAAAATCTGATTCCAAAGCTGATCATGCAGGATTTTTAAATTTGAAAATCTTTAAACAAATGAAGAAATAAAGAGTTTGCTGGGGAGTTTTCACAAATTCGGGTATCGGGTGGGAGATAAAAGGAGTTTTTGATATTTTACTGTACGATATATTACCGTTTGATAAATTACCAATTGAATAAATTCAAGTTTTCCAGAAAATAAAATTTTTTTCCTAGTCAGGTGTAACTCAGCTGTAAATTTGAAGCTTTGTTACGCATTATGTGGATCAAAAATAAACTCTTTGATTGATTAAAACTACCTAAATAGACCTTTACTCAATCGGGGAACTCTATTTTGGACAAAATAAAGGTTCAAATAGATAGGAAAAAAATACGAGTCAACGTCTATTCCATCAATTAGAAAATCAAGTGGACTTTTTTTTGTTTAGTACCTCGAGGCAATTCAAGTGTTTTTTCATAGATATTTTTCAATTAATGAAGGAAATCAATTGTTAAATCAGTTGCGAGAATGGTCAGTTCTAATTGGTCGAAATCGAAAGTGAATTTGGTTGGTTAATTTTCTTTAAGCGACAGCAAACAGATTAATTTCATATTGAGTTCCTTTTACTCTGTTGAAAAAAAAATGTTCTATACAGTGTATAACTCCTCAAAAAACTCAAAGTAAATATAAATCACTTATCAATATCTTAGGGCTTTTCAGTTCTCCCTCTTTGATATTTACCAAGTACTGATTGCTTGAATTTTTTAAAAATAAAATGTCCCATTTCTTAGATGCCGTCATTGAATGGAAACGAGAAAGTGCAGTATAGGGACTGTGGAAACATGTATATACGTCAAAACGCAGCTCGACACCGGAAAAAAGGTTCTAAATGAGTTTTTCTGGTCCTGGTTGTAGGTATTTCAAAAGAAATGAACTATCAAGTGGCCATGAAGCATGCTCCATCATTTTCCAAACAATCAACAATTTTCTCGTCATGTGAGAAAGACTTTCCGAGTTGCTTTTCTCTCCAACAAAATCGGAAAAAAGAATTTGGAGCAAAACATTGGAAACCAAGTGATACGGTGGCAGACTTGAACAAGATTTTGAAGGAGGAGGGGGATGATGGAGAGAAACTCCAAGAAGAGTTGATGGCTTTTCAACCTTTTCCGGTTGATAAAGAAAAAAATGGGAGACATAAGGTTTTTAACTTTTAAAAGTCAAGTTTAGATCATAAAATTATCAACGAGAATCTTGAAAAAATCTCCAACAAGCTCGACTCAGCTGCAAAAGTTATTTTGCCGAAATGTGGAAACCGGTGAAATTTGATACTACTCTGCGCACAAAAAAACAATACTTAGTTTGAAAAGTCTGATTTACTGTCTACTAAAGCTCACTTGATAGCCAACCCAGAAAAAGTAGGTAAAAATGATATCGTGAAGCAATGCTCTCAAGAACGTCAGAACCGAAAGTGGAGATTCAAATTGATAACAAACGTTGCTGCTCTTGCCGCATTACTGAAACATATTCCAATGGAAGGCCCAGACTCTGTTCTACCCGAACCTTTACTACGACATATGTAAGTCAATTGTCTTTTGTCTAACAAAGAAAAGCAACCATACGAAGATCATCTGTGTCTTTTACGTATGTTAACAACGTATTTGCGTTGCCATAGTAACCTCGACGCTCCTACATCTCAGCTGTTTACAGAGATTATATCAAAATCTGGATAAGATCCTGAGAAGTTTCGTGGAGTTGCCATCGATGATTTACCTCTTGTCGTGAGGAATAGTTCAACGCAACAAGTTCATATAAAATTCTGAAATTCAGGAAGTTGAATATGGTGAGAATTAGCTAGGCGAAGTTTTGGAAAATTTAATAAAACCGTGAAGTTGCTAAGACTCGACAATCATAACTTTTATACGAATGATATTGATTCTTTCTTAAAAGTTTTCAATGTCCTAGCTGTGGCACTTTCTTCCACAAATCAGATCACGTCAACAAACTTCTTATCATAAGTAAAGATAGAGAGCAGCAGATTAACCCAAAAACGAGTACACTTTCCGGGAAAAAATTTTCGAGAAACTGAACGGATTCAACATTCCTTACACTGAAAATCAGGAACTATTCAGCAATGTAGCAATCTTTGACTTCGAATCACATCCTCAGACAAACTGAAAGCAATCGCGACAACTATTTGGATTGGAAAACATGTCCCAATTTTTGTCTCAATATCTTCAAATTTGGAAGATGATACAATTTTTTTGGGTAAAAATGATCGAGAAATCCAATTAACTGCTTTTTGGTTTCCAAATTTGAACTTCTAACTGAAAAAAGCAAGCTAAAAGTTAGAACATTATTTTCTGAAACCGAAAACACTGTTAACGACGAGTCAAAAATTTTTTTGATAAACTTAATGGAAAAAATTATACTGAAAGAACAGAAGTCTTCAAGTATGAAGACGAATATGTTGAAGATGGAGATTAGAATGACATGCCGACACATTTCTTGAGATTTAAAAAAATCAACTGATTGGCTTGGAAATGCATTAAGAGCGGTATGTTAAAACCTTATCTGTGTTCGGATTCGATAGTGGCAGATACGATCTGAACATTATCAATGCGTTCTTCATCTCGTACTTTAAATGTGTTAAAGAAAACGAACCAACAGTCATTAAAAAGGCAAAAAATTACATATCCTTCAATTTGGGAGATGTACACTTTCTCGATATAACAAAGTTTGTGTGAGGAGCAGCAGTGTTGGATTCATTTGAAACCAAATTTTTTCCCCCTTAGGAATGGTTTAACAGCCCAGACCAGCTTGACTGTACGGAATTGCTTCCATATGAAGCTTTTTTCGGCGAAACCTCTCAAAAAAAATTTCAACGATTACTAAAAACTGGTTAATTGAGGACTTGATCAACAAAATGCGCTGAAAAAGCTACGTATTCAATCAGTTCCACCATCAGGTTTCGAAAATTACTTTTATTTGAATTGCATCTGGGAATAAAAGAACATGAACACTTTCAAAGACTGCATACGACGGTATAACATCCAAGATGACGTTCCTACTCTTCAAGCTATGCAAAAAGTGATACAGTTTTACCATGATGGGGGAATTTACATTATGAAACTGGAATGCACACGTCCAAATGTTGCATATCTCTGCTTACACAAATCAACATATCACAAATTCTACCCGTTCTTTGAAGGAGATAAAGATTTATGTGAGAAAGCTAGAGAAGAAATGAATGGTGGTACATCAATAGGTTTCACGCCAAAAGCTGTTGTCGATCAAACCTTTTTTTCGTAACTCGTCAAATGTTTGCAAGAAAATAGTTGAAGTTGACGCAAGCCAACTATATCCATTCTCAATGAGCCAAGAGATACCTACAGGACTTTAGACAAGATGATTCTGAAAGTGATCGGCTCAAACCTAGAAATAACTTAACCCGAAAATTTGAGAATATGGTTATGTCCTTCGGAGTTGTTACACAATTGTAAAATAGAAGAAAATTGACTGTTTCCATGTTGATGGGTACTGCGATCACAGTAAAACAGCAATTGAAGCAATGGTTTGCTACTATCACTTCTGCTCCTGCCAAACAACACGTCCTCTTTTTGTCAGACCAAAATATTGAAAGAGGAAATAAGAAGTGTGAAATGGATGAGTTGAGACGAGGGTATATATAAAATAGAAAGGTTACAAATATCAGGAAATGTGGGAGTGTGATTATTGGGAGGAATTTAAAACAGATTTTTCAGTCAAAAATTATGTCAAGACAATTTTTTAACAAACAACCCATGTCTACTGATTTTTACTTAAAAACATAAAGAACGGATATGTCCAATACAATTTACTAGTTGCCGACGAGTTGAAATCCAAGTTTTTGAATTTTTTTTCATTTTCTAAAAAGATTGACGTCTGCCGTAACGATTTTCCAGAATACACGAAAAATTATGCCGCAGAAAATGTTAATTTCTAGTTCTAAGTTGGAAAATGGTAATAACATTACTCCACTTCTTAACTTCTATCTTGGACTTTGACTTCAATGCACATAAATTTATCGATTTGTTGAGTACACGCCTAAAAATGCTTCAAAAAGGCTGTTAAATCTGTTGCTGATGTTCGGCGTAAAGGAGACAAGAATCCACACTCGGCGTTGAAAAGACGCACAAAGCAATAATTGAGAAATTTTTTAAGCGATTGAATATTGTGAAAAAAGGCTTTTATGAAGTAAAACCTTTGAAGTCAAATATTGAACAGAGAACCAATAACTGTAGAATTTTTCATTCTTCAATATGCCAAAATTGATTGTTGCAGTTATACTACAATTTCTTCCACAAGTTTGCGATGAGAATAAAATCGAGAAACTGGAGATGGATACGGACGTTTTGTATTTAGCATTAGCAGAATATAACCTGGACGATTGTAAATTATCTGAGAAGAAAGCTCAGTGGACACAAATTCGTCGACATACGTATAGAGACGACTTTATAGCTGATGAAAAGAAGAAATAATTCCCACGTACATGCTGCGCTGTTCATAAATAGCATGATAAACGAGAATCCATATTACTCAAAGAAGAATTTCGCTGTACTGAAATGTTGTGCCTGTGCAGTAAGACGTTTTGCTGCTATTATAGTAAGAACCACAAAATCAAATTTAGTAGCAGAAGATACTCGGGATGTGCCACTGTCTAAATACAAGCAAGTTTCTGATGAAGCTATAAATTTGAACTCGACGAATCACGGATTCAAAACTTCCAACCGTCGGAATTTATAAACAAACTAAAAAAAGACTCTGTTACTTTTACACGAAAAGGGGAGTACTCAATTATGAATTACATACTTAGCCATTAACTTATAAAATTAACGTGAAAATTGTAACGAAATTCCATACGATGCAATGATTTAAAAATTATTTAGCTATCAATTGTAAGTTAACAACTTACGGTAATTTAAATTTTTATCTGAAAAAACGTTTTCTTCTTTGAACTTTCAGTTAGGTTTCAGCATAGTTTCAGACATTTTCAATGTAAATTCTAATGGTTTAGAACAATAGTATAAGCATATCTGAAAATAGAAGAAAGAGAAACGAAACCAATTTCTTCAAACCTATAACCTATCCTAATACAAGAAAAGTCTAATCCATATCCTAATACATAGCTGGAAGACCGGATATTCTAGTCTTTATCTTAAAACCTGGGGGTCTGCAACCACACCCCTCCCCCTTCAGCCCCAACAAAAACTAATAATTCATGACAATAAAAGCTAAAGAAACAAAAAATTGAAAATATATTTTTTAAGCCAGCTAAACTTTGTAAAATTCAGACAAAACTACAAACAGAAAAAAAATTTTATTACTCAATTTGGTTAGTTAACCTTAATATTTTACCATATTTTGAGTTTTGTTTGCTTAAATGAAATCAAGATAATTGCATGCAGAATGGTAAAATGTGTCGTAAGCCTTATATTAATTCCTTTGACAAAAAAAACAGATCATCGAAAAAAAACTTTCAAAACAGAAACTTTCTTCAACACTTTCGTCAGATTGTTTTGGCAATTTTTTTTTTCAAAGAGAAACATGTTTCTATCAAAATTTTTTACCAATGACTGAATGGGCGATTTTAAAGCTAAATGTCTACAAAACAAGTACAAATATGGTAGAGTGATGACGTTGATGGAGATCATATTTGCTTTCAGGAGTTCCTACTTGATTCCGAGAGAATTGGTCACAGTAGTACCACTAAATCGATTGTTTGAGGAGACCTGAAAAAGCAATTTCTTATCAGGTTTATGAACATTGTTATATCAAGATAAGTCTTCAAAGTTTAAAATTAAACCAATGGAAAATACTGTAAATGAAAAAAACTTAAGACAAAAAGTTCATAAATTTTTGAGTGAATCAAAATGATTTTTTGATGTTCAAATTTCAAACATATAGCCTTTCTAATAATCGGGAAATCTGTGAAAAACTATATCTGTGAGCACTTTAATCTGATTATTTATTATCAAAAATGTTTAAAACTTTCGTAAGAAGGAATGTCAATTCTGAGTGGTGGATAACAAAATGGATAAAGTTGCATCTTGAAAAATACTCAGTTTTTATTAAATTTTTTAAAAGCGAAAGAAAATTACATGCTAGGTAAGTATTGGAACTGATTGGTGGATATCAAAAGAATTGAAAATTTCATGACAATCAAAGTAAAGGCAAAAAAATTATATATATATCAGTTTTTTCTATCTAAAGTCAGTTGAAATTTGTATGATCTAGACAAAACTTGAAACAGAAAGTAAATTTATTTGAAAGTTTCTTCAATTTTGTTTTAATTTTTGTATTTCATTGATTAAACTTAATTTTTTAAAATTTATTGTGAGTTTTGTGTAGTTAAATGGAAGCAAGATAATTGTAAGCTAGGAAAAAATAAACTTTGATGTAATTCTTAATACAATTCAGTTGAAAGATGATACAGATCATCAAAATTACAGAGCAATTGAAACAAAATATCTGGAAAGCGGATTGTTTTCAAGTTTATTAGCAATATTAGCTCAGGTAAGTCTTCAGATAAAAAAAAATTAAACCAATGGAAAATACTGTAAATAAATAAAAACTTAAGACAAAAAAATCATAAATTTTCGAGTGATTCAAAATGGTTTATTGATGATCAAATTTCATACATATAGCCTTTCTAATGATAGGGAGATTTGTGAAAAACTTTATTTAAGAGCAATTCAATCTAATTAGTTGGTATCAAAAATGTTGAAAACTTCCGACAGAGGGAATGCTCAATTCTGAGTAGTTGATAACAAAATGGATAAAATTTTATCATGGATAATACTCAGTTTTTATTACATTTTTTAAATGCGAAAAAAATTACATAATAGTTAAGGATTGGAACTAATTGGTGGACATCAAAAGAGTTGAAAATTCCATGGTAATAAAAGTAAGGTAAAAATTTTATATATATATATATATATATATATATATATATATATATATCACTTTTTTCTATCTAAATTCAGTTGAAATTTGTATGAGTTAGACAAAACTGTAAGCAGAAAAAAAATTTAGTTGAAATTTTTTCAATTTTGTTTTTATTTTTGTATTTCATTAGTTAACCTTAATTTTTTAAACTTTATTGTGAGTTTTGTGTAGTTAAATGAAAGCAAGATAATTGTATGGTAGGAAAAAAATTAAACTTTGATGTAATTCTTAAAACAATTCAGTTGAAAGAAGATACAGATCATCAAAAACAACAGAACAATTGAAAAAAAATGTCTAAAAAGCAGATTGTTTCAAATTTTATAAACAATGCTAGCTCAGGTAAGTCTTGAGATAAAAAATTTAATCCAATGGAAAATCCTGTAAACTAAAAAAACTTAAGACAAAAAAATCGAAAAATTTTAAGAGAATCAAAATGATAATAGAAAAATTTGAGAAAAATTTTATCCTAGAAAACTTCAATCTAATTAATTGGTATCAAAAATGTTTAAAACTTCCGACAGAGGGAATGCTCAATTCTGAGTAGTTGATAACAAAATGGATAAAATTTCATCATAACTAATACCCAGTTTATGTTTGGATTTTGCTAAATGCAAAAAATTTGCATTATAAGTAGGAATTGGAACTGATTGGTGGTCATCGAAAGTGTTGACAATTCCTTGACACTCAAAGTAAAGGCAAGAAAAAATATATCAGTTCTTTCTATCTAAAGTCAGTTTAAATTTGTATGAGATAGACAAAAATCTAAACAGAAAGTGAATTTAGTTGGAAACCTTTTTCAATTTTAGTTCAATTTTCTTAATAAGTTCAAGAATGGTAGAGTGATGACGTTGATGGAGATCATATTTGTTTTGAGAGATCGTACTTGTTTCCGAGAGAATTGGTCAACGTAGCACAATTAAATCAATAACTTGCGGAGACCTGAAAAAGCAGATTTTTTTTCAGGTTTATGAGCCATGTTAACTCAGGTTAAGTGTTCAAACTTGGAAATTGAACTAATAGAGAATACTGTGAAATAAAAAACATTTGAGACAAAAAAAAAACATACAACTTTGAGTGAATCAAAATTAATGATTGATTTTCAAGTTTCATACATATAGCTTTTGTAATAATCTAGAAATTTTTGAAAAATATTAGTTGTGAGCACTTCATTCTGATTAGTTAGTATCAAAAATTATTAAACTTTCAGAAAGAAGGAATGCTCGATTCTGAGTGTTTGATGTCAAAATGGATGAAAGTTACATAATGAACAAAAATCAATCATTATTAAATTTTCTAATTTCCTAAAAGATTTCAGTTATAGGTAAGGCTTGGCACTGATGGGTTGCCATCAAAACTGTTGACAAGATCATGACAATTGAAGTTTAGTTTAAAAAAATTATTATATCTTTTCTTTCTATGTAGAGTCAGCTAAAATTTGTAAATTTTAGACAAAACTCTTAACAAAAGATAAGTTTAGACGAAACTTTTTTCAATTTTGTTTTATTTTCAGTTATTAACCTTGTTCTTTTGATCAAATTTTTGTTTTGTTTGGTTGAATGAAATTGACACAATTGCAGGGTAGGGACAAATTGAACCAATGAACAATCCTGTAAAACAAAAACAAAATTAGACACAAATCATAACGTTTTCTTCAACAGTTATGGTATTCATCAGATTACGATCAGATTAGTTGTTTCGATCAATTGTTTTCGCAATAACTGAAATGGGTGGGTAAAGCTAAAGGTCTAAAAGAGAGTGGTAGAGTGATGACGTTGATGGAGTCATAACTCTTACTTGTTTTCGAGAGAATTAGCCAACGTAGCACCATTAACTCAATAATTTGAGGACAAATTAAAAACGCATAATATTTCCAAGTTTATGAACAATGTTACCTCAAGTTAAGTGTCAAACTTTAAAATTGAACCAATGGACAATCCTGTAAAACAAAAAAAACTTAGTACAAAAAATCATAAAATTTTAAGTGAATCAGAATGATTGATTGATGTTCAAGTTTCACACATCAAATTTTTCTAATCATCTCAAAATCTGTGAGAAAATATATCTATGAGAACTTCAGCTTGTTCAGTTAGTATCAAAAATGATTAAATTTTCTAAAAGAAGGAATGCTCAATTCTGAGTAGGTGATATCAAAATGGATAAGGTTCCATTATGAATTTTACTCAATTTTCTTTTTTTAGATATTTGAAGTTCACTATTCAAACTTTAAAAATAAACCAATGGAAAATCCTGTAAGACATGAAATTCTCAAAAATTTGAGTGCTCAATATGATTAATTGATTTTAGAATTTCTTACAAATAATCTTTCTAATGATCTGGAAAGCTGTGAACAAATATATCTGTGAACACTTGATTCTGATTAGTTAATAATAAGAAAGGTAAAGTTTCCGAAAGAAGGAACGCTATAATCTGAGTGGTTCATATCAAAAAGGATAAAATTTCATTATTAGATTTCCTCTATTTTTTTTATATATTTTTTTTCAACTGCATAAAAATTGCTTCATTCTAATTGGTTGTTTTTTGTTTCAGCTGCTTTCGCAGCTGTTTCTCAAGTTATCCTAAGTTTTTTCTTTAGTTATTGAGACTTGAATAGAAACGAAACAGCATGTCTTCAGTGCGGTCGATTTCATACAAACCAAAATGCATCAACACATTCAAAAACTACTGGAAATTTGAATTGTTTAAGTGTAGTTTTCATAAGGTTATTAACGAGGAAATAAATTTTCATATCAAAAAGAAGCATTCCTCTTGTCAAAATTAAGCAAGATGCACAGCAGCCTCCAATAATACTCTAATAAAAAATTTTGAAAACACAGTAAAAAATAGGAGAATTTTTTCTACATAAACTTTTACTGAGAAATTGTAGCGTGAAAAAATTTAGAAATCTATACAATTTTTTAAATCTACAATTGAAATACTCCTGTAAGCAATATGAAATGTCTCATTCGCATTCTCAGGCTTCCACTTATGCTTTAGTTCAAAGGATCTGATTGATGTTAAAACTAACTCGAGCAATAACCGAATCGAAAATGTCGCGAAACTCTCAATGCATAGCGATCCAAAAACTTTTAAAATTTAGTAATAAGTGCAAAGGTAGTAAACTTACAGGGATTTTGATGTCACAAATTTGCAGTAAAAGTGCATTAGATAGACTAAGGAAAGGCATAACGAGCTCCTGGTTTTTCTAGGATGACCCTACTATTTTTAAGAAAGATTGACAATACTATACTCCTTGTTCAATTTCATAAGATTCCTTTTCTCAATTTTAAAATGAATCTATAATAGATGCGCAGTACATACACAAGTCAATAGACAAGCTAGCATAGCAAGCATTTCATTTGCAGGATTGTTTGGAATGTTTTCCACCTCTATTAATAAAATCCTTGTTGATGCACAAATCAGTGATAGATAAAAAGTTAATCTACAAAATCAAAAGCATATGACACTCTACAGGATAAAAACAAATAGGACATTTACAGCACCACCACATTTATATAATCAAAATATTAACGATCCGTTATCAATAGTACCACATACTTATAGAAATAATTTCAACCTCCGAACGAACAATACATACTAATAACTTACAACATAGCTCTATATCCCATATAGCACTCCAACAACCATTTACAGACAATACATATAAGCAATTTGTAGAACAACCACAAAACTGAAAATTTCGTTGTGAAAAAAAAACATCTTTTTAGCTCTTGATGAGTAGACAAGTTGGGTCTCTCTACCGTTCCCTTTGCCATCTATCAATTTTTCAACGCCAAAATTCCCACATTTCAATTTCAGACCTTACCTCCTCCCACCTACCCAGTTTTTGTTCCATTTCATCACGCATCGACTAGGGCAATTCATTTCAAACAGTTATTAATACCATTTCTATTTTTAATAATTCCGAGGTTGAAACCCCCGATGAATTCCTCGACTCTAAACCCAGTCTGACTAATTTTTCTCAACCACTTCTTCAACCCATCACTCCCCTACGCCTGAAGAAATATCTTTTTCTACCTCTTCGCATATTGACGCTATACTATTCTTTCCCCCCTGTCAAGTCACGTACCTGAGGTACCCAGCCCTAACACAGACGATCAACTCGAGCATGATATAAATAAACTTATATCTCTTTAACAACAAATTGAAAACTCAAATATTTCATTAACAATTCATCAACTAACCCACTCAGCCTCAACCTTCGAACCCTCTACCCCTTCTGTCCACATTGCACCTACACGTGCGCATTGAGTTTTAATGAAACGAAAGCACCCTAACTCCACACCACACTTTCGCAGTAGTCGCCCACGATCATTCGACTGTTTTCTCACCATCCACATCATACTAATACACCAGATTTTTTAAATCCATAATCTACTATTCTACCCTCAAAACACCTATTATATTGGAGATAATGAATCCCAACGATCACAGTATGTAGACGAACATTCACTACTCCCAACAGTTCATGGACTTCCTATTATAGTTTTACTAACCCACTAAAAAAAACCTTAACGAACACTCCAACTGACATTGAGCTTTGTGACTCTATCATTCATCGGCTAACTACTGCACTTCACTAAGATCAATTCACCACTATATGTTTAAATGAAACACTAAGCAGATTCATTGCTCAAAAAATTAATCGATTCCCAGTTCATCCCTATGAACACTCTCGCTAGATGTATGGAAGATTCCTCGTACGACAAGGATCCTAAAACTAACCGACAACGAAATGAATAACTCTTCATCAAATCAGATTATATATTTTATCTTGATAGCGCAAATAAAAAACTCGACCTCATCAAAAATCACGCATTAACAAACACTAAAGCTTGAGAAACATTCTTCAACAAATTCAATCGCTTCGCCTTTTTATTTAACTTTCTCAAACCAAAGGAAAGAAATATTCACAACTCGCAAGAAGTAATATTAAGAACAAAATAAATCCACAATTGTACCTATTACAATTTCATCCACCGGCACTTTATACAGACTTCACCATCCCCTAATCAACACCATTGCTTCATATTTATTAACTCAAAATACACATCTTCTTACTTCTTAAACTTTACATAATGCATTAAACCTACTGTCTTACACGGCATCCTCCATAATAACGACCCTGTCTGACAGATGTATATCTTTAGCCCATTAACTAACACCTTCCCACTAGAAGACGCTAGTCCCATCATCATCCCCTACAAATATATACAACACATCGAAGTAGTTCTCTTAGAAAACATCCATAACAGTAAATTTAACCACAATCTTTACAATCTAGTACAAATGTAAAACAACGAATTGTCAGCCCTTACCGAAGAAGTAAATGTCATCAGAGCGCTTGAACTTTTTCGGCCACTGCTTTGCAATAAAAATAAAATACGCATGCCTGCCAAGCTTTTAGTATCATCTGACACCATTAAATCTAATTTCCAACAAAGATTTTCCCCTGGACCTGACACCTCGTAAACAGAAAGTTTACTATTATCACTACACAAATGAATAGGACGCTCACCATTTTTACATGTGTGTTTCACAATTCCTTTTTAGATTTCACCAGGCATTCATCCAAATGTTAAAACAAAAATAAAAACCTTACTCTCATTCAACGTTCTACTTTTAAATTTAACTCTAATGTAGTAAATTTAAAGTAGTAATTATGAAGTAGTAATTTAATAATGCAAAATAAATGACATTAATTAGCCTTTTTATGTTTGATTTCCTTCATAAATCGAATTTTCTCAAGTCAATCGCCCACATTTCACGCAATCTCTTCACCAAAATCAAATAACTCGCTCACGTAGAATTCTTCAATAAATAACTTTCTAGTTTCAAAAATTAATTGATAACAACTTTATCTTGCTTTCACGCGTTTTGAAATCAATCTTTCCTTTAACCGGGCTGGAAGGAAATATAAATTAGCTTAAGCTAACCAATGCAGCTTCATAATGCCACAAACCAACCGCATGTATAAAAAAGTCCTACGGTACTCAAACCAGATTAAACCCAGTTTAAAGTTGCATGAATTATTCATTTAAAAAGGACTTCCAAGTTTTATTGAAATCACCTGACTCACCGAAAACTCAAAAGAAAAAGATGAAAAACGACAATCTGTTTTTGATAAAAGGACACAACCTCAGACCGAAAAAGAAAAACATCTGATAAAAAAGAACAAAAAAGTTGAACACAAAAAGAGACTCTGATCAAAGACACGGTAAAATCATACTCCCAGAACTGGCCTAATCTACCAATGAAAGACGTTCTGAGCATGCTCTATAGCCGGCCTCACCACCCGCGGTAAGCCACGCTTAAGACACGCGCTCCTAAGTTTGACGAGAGTAGCTCTAGGGTGAGCGACTCTTTAAAATAACCAAAACTAAAACCAAACGGTTTTGCGAAAACAACTAATAAAAATCATAACTGACACTGATATCACTAACAGGATGCAGTTATAACACGCAATGTAGAGAAGTTTCTTTGAGAAAATAGAAACGGGCAGCAAAGAGAGATGGAAACTTGATGACATTCTGACACTGGAATGGCAAATCTATTTGTTTGTTGCCAAAGTCACAACGCTCACAGGATTTCAAGTCTGTACCCAAAATCGCAGCAAAGGTACCCCTTGAATAAGAACAATGGCTAGCTCGATGTTGAACTCACAAACGAATCCTAGAAGTCAAACTCCATCTTGCACGTAGTCTCGTTCTTGCTTAACGAAACCAACACATCATTGCATAAACATGAAATCTTAATAAATCGATCACTCAACACGATCCGGATACATGAGACCCACTTCTGAAGAACGAGCAACTGTACACCAACTGTTCTTACCAGGAATATAACTACTTCACAACCCGAGCAGCTGTTTCTTTCTCCTGATTCATGCAGCCACTTCTTCAAAAGAACCTACTCCAAGAATCAAGAAGTTTCTCCATTCATCATTCATTACAATAAACATTAAACTTAAAATTCTCTAAGCCCGGATAGGTTGAACCAGTTCAAAACTAGTATTTAAACCCAACTACTTTATTGATAAAACTATATCTCTGTAAAATTTTTCTAACTAAACAGTCATGATCCATAACTAACAATTACTATAATTTTAATTTGTATAGCTGAAATTATTCATAGTTTCAGCAACAGATTAAAACAAAGATAACTTAGCAAACAGCCGTTCTTATACAGAGCAGTTCCTGATATCTTATTTCGCAAATACCAGTATACACTAGATCTATTGAGATAAGGAGATATAGGAGTAAGATTGAAATTGGTATTAGATTAAGAAGTTGCCCGAATCTATCCAGCCGAAAATAAGATAGCATGCCGAACCGACGGTGTACCTTATCTGAAATTACTCTATGAGTGAGCCACCCCGGACATAAACTCAAAACTGCCACGATGGAAAATAACGTAGTAGTTTCTTTTTCATATTGACGGTCAGCCGCTGGCAGACGGCGAAATATGAAGGCGGGTCCGAAAAGTTAGCCGTGATTTTTCCGATTAGGCAGCTGGAAAAGGGGGTGTAATCAGACGACAGTTGAGGACAAAGAATCAAACTCGGGTACCGAATTCCACGTTGAATATCTGGGCGTTGTTGTTGTTGTGCTATTGATTTGTGAATCTGAGGTGTGGATAACGTTTTTGTGATCTGATCAAGAAAGCTACTGTGAAGAAAACTAACCCGACAAGATGAATTGAAGTCTACAAAATTTAGCATCCCTTTTGTTTTTTTTGGGTTCTTCAGTATTCTGTTGGGAGGTAGACCTTAATTTTTCAATCGGATGGTTGTTTTGCTTCTCAATCTCTTTCTGTGAGGTGTTTTTCAACAGGTAGGTTGGCTCCGCTTTCACAAATTTGCTTGATTTTAGCAAATCTTCTTGCGCGGGATTTTGTTGTTTTAAATTTGCTAGCAAGTTTCAAGCACTGCGATGCTTACCATGGACACTTGAACTCTCATGTTCTGATCATTCCTACTCAAACTGTTTTCTGGTTGTGTCAGATTTATCGATGATTTTGATACATTTCAGTTTTAATGATAATTTTACTATGTTTTTAGCAAATTTTGTGAGAAGTCTCGGTTATGTTTATTATGAGTTTTTCCACGATAATCTTTTTACCAGCTGCTTTCAGAATCACTGAATTGCTAACTTGCAACGACGCAATTTCTTCCAGCTTTTCCAGGAACCTTTCCACTAACTCCTTGCTCGTAATCCCCCTTTTTTCAAAAACAAAATTAATTTGGATTTTAATTGAAAATATTCTTTACTTATTTGTATCATTTGTATAAGTTTTTTCAGATGTCGAAGTTGTTTTGAGACAATTAGAGTAATTGAGTGAGCTATTTTGTCAACGTTTTTTAAATGGATTGAGAGATCATTAGATAGATACTCGGGTCGATATAGTTGATTTAGTTTTCGGCACAATTGATCAAAAATGACAGTTTCTCACGACCCGACACCAAAAATTGCTAAATTTTGAGCTACCTAAAGTACACCCAATTTTATTTCACCAAAGTGTGCTATGGTTCAACCAAGTTTCGCATGGCTTGAGCTGAGTGAAAGTCTATTCGACTGTTAGGACCCAAAAGTTTTCAAATTTCAATCGTATCGATAATTGCCTGCACCCAAATGAAGCTGTTTTTCTAGATATAAAATAAAACTTTTTGTAGATTATCTAGCGTAGATGGTTGGCGTTTTTTGCACCATCCCTCCAAACGAGCGCGCGCAAGCGCGCGAGTTCCACTAAACCATAGCGAGCAGCCACGAGCGTTTGACGTTATGCATTTGACGGAGAAAAAATTGCGATCTCGCAAACGTACCGCTGTTTTTAGGACTGGCTTGGGAATTAGAGCAGACAATTTTTTTCCGATTCTTTTTCCATTCACTTCCGTGGGAGAAATCTCAACTTTTACCTGATAAAAGTGCAGAATTAAATGGAAAACGGATTAGTTTTTGAAAAAATTTAAAATTTTTATTTTAGCACCTACCATAGCAGAACGTATATAATTTGGTCCCACAAGACGGATAACCAGGTGCAAATCCTGATCGGAGACAAAAAATTTGATCGAATTTTTTCATTTGATATATAAAGTAAGAGTTAAAAGGACATATCTTTTAAGGTATGCGGTCTTCACTGTGATCCCTTATTTGACAGACTAAATGCCCTGGGTACAAATTTTGAATGGTAGATAAGAATAAGAGAAAAAAAATTTTTCCTCATTGATCTCATTGGTTACTTTTAGGCCCCTGTGTCAAAACAGTTCAAAGTTGTTCTGTTCTTTTTTGTAACACACGGTCTGTGTAAAGCCAGCAACCCTAACGGAGTGGTAAAAACATTGATTAATAAACCACAGTTTGCATTTAGAGTCTCTTTTCATCCCGTTTTAAACAATTAAACTCTGTTTTCAGTGCTAGCAATTGGAAATGGCAACCTGCCAAGGAGCAGCAAAGTATCTGAGAAGTCACTCTATCAGAAAAAAGTTTATTTGTTTGTTTTTTACTGAACAATTTTAGTTCTTCAAAAGTTATTCCAAATGTAGTAGCTAATTTACTCCCGCAATTTCCGCAGCCCCGCAGGGCTGCAGCGGAAAATGTCACAGACAGCCACATGTACAGCATCCTCCTCTCACATCGTTTCTGATCAATTTTTGATTTTAGCCTAAGCAACAGGCAACGTTACGCAGTTGGTTAGAGCGGTAGCCTCATGACCGACAGGTCTGGTGTTTGAACCCCGCAGTGAACCGAGCAGATAATTGTTTTATTTTTTCACGAAGTCGCAGACTAAAGATACTGGTTATGTTTAAACAGCCAATAGCAAAGAAGCCTGACTGGGCCTCGCGCCTGCTCCTATTTTTTTTTGTATTTTCTGTGCAGAAAAGATCTAATTCATTCTAGTTTAGAAATATACAGTTTCTGGAAAGAAGCAACAAGAAATCAGTTCACAATTCAACCGCAACGAGATAAACATGCATCGGGTATACACAATAACAGTGGCAATACAATGCAAACTAACCTTTGTTAAAACAAGTTTGCTACAACTATCAATTGTTATCAACGACTCTAGCATACTGGTTAGCGCAAACGCCAAAAAACGAAGGTCTGGCGTTCGAGCCCCACCAGGAGATTTTTTTCTAGCTAGTAACAGCCTAGATTTAGTTAATTTCTGATCAGAATTAAGATGAGAAATAAAGATTTTAAAGAAAATCCCTGCTTTATTTAAAATTTCAAGAAGAAAGTTCTGACCAAAAAATAGATTAGATATGAAGTATTTCAGGTCCGGCTGGTTAGGTTCCGGTACGGGCGAGGTAACTCGACTAAATAAAAAAAATTGTCAAACGGTTATACTTCTCTGAGAAAAATATTTCAAAATTTGTTTTAGTTTTGATGATCAAAAAGGTTGAACCAAGCATATATTTTTTGGTTAAAATGTTCGATAAAAAGTCTGATAACCTTTTGAATCTAATCTCAGAGCTTCAATTGTGTTTGAGTTTTTTAGGGTTGTTGCATCCGCAATCAGAAAAATAGTTTCATTTTGTATAGATTTTTTCATAACAATTTCAGTGTAATCTATTACTGATTCCGAATTTCGTTTAGATTCTGATTTGTCCATTATATTGAAATTATATTTTAATAATGTCTCGCCCTTGTGTTCAGGATTGTAATTGACTATATATCGATTTCATTTTAAATAGCGAGACTTTGAAAAGAATCTGTAAGGACTCAAATTGAACATTTTGACCTTTTTTAATTGTTTCAGTTAAACCTACGCTTAGAGTAACAAAACCTCCGCTTTCTTTGACTTCGAAGATGACAAAAAACTCATGATTTTCAATAAAAGTGTAAAACAAGAGAAGAGTGCTCGTCTCAGGGCGATTTTTGATTTTTCCGACTGCCTTTTGAGGTGTATGGAGCAGAAATATCTTGAAAACTAAATATAAAAAAAATAAATGAATTTTTTTGTTTAATTTTGAGATTTTTTGCAAAAAATCATCCCCCAACATGCTATATAAAGTACAATGTCCTAGATTTTGGAACGAATTCTAAGACGTATTAAATCTCTGCTTACGCGTTAATAGCCCCAATTATATCGCGCGTTATCTGTCCCAAATTGGCTAAAACGGCAGTATTCAGACCTCCTTCAATTTACGAAAAAAAATCACAGGTGAGATAATTTTTTGCAAATTCAAGCTCACGACAACAATGCCTTTCGAATTATTTAAAAATTCCGTTAAAAAAGGCTAGTTAAAAAGTCAAAGTTTGTCTGACGAAAAAAAAAACCCGAGCACAAATGTACCGTTACTTTCGTATCGAAAGTCGAAACAAAAAACAAAATTAGAAATTTTAAAAGAATTTTTCCCAAATTGGGTTCAAGTTAGATAAAAATTTTGTCCACAAAAAAGTCCAGCTTTTTATCAGAACTCATACAATGAATTTTTTTTTGCAAATTTGGATCTCTAATTTTACCTTGAAAGTGGTTTATTGTTAGCCCCTTTTGTTAATGAAACAGTACGTTAAAACTAAGGATAAACTTCTTTCAACAAAGTTGGAAAAAACTTCTTTCAAAATGAGCACCTCATGCAGCTGAACAAAACTTACGCAGATTAAAACCTCCAAAAATTATAGTGATTGTTTAGAAATTGCCTTTGTACCAAAATTTGTTTCACATTAAGAAATGGATCTCCTTATTGTTCCGACTTTCAAAAAATGGAATATCTGCTTTAAGTGGTTTTTTATTCAGTCAATTTCTGGCCATTTTGACAAAAAAAGTTTATACCCATTGAAGATATTGACTCCTTGAAATTGTTTATAAAAAGATAATTTACCTCCGATCATCATTTTTATGCAAAAAATTTGGACTTTTAAAATTACCAATTTGGTAAAGCTCTGGACATAATTTTGCGCACTTTGTAGGTTTTATGCATAATTATACGTTAGGCATAATTATACGTTATAATTATGCATATTGTTTTCACGTAGAATAATAAAATTTATACAACTTTTTACATTCAAAAAATTTTGTGGTTCTATGTTAAATTGAAATGCTCATTGCGATGATCCATGGTCTTAGTTTTGATTGTCATGACAGATAACAATGTTCACCTTTCTACTCAGCACTGTTGGTTAAGGCATTCAATCGAGGCATAAGGGAGCGTAACAGTCTGATTTTATTGGTGAGACTGTTGCTTTCTTCAATCAAAATTGTGTTATCGTTTGATGTGCATTCTGTCAGTGCAGTGTCTAACAATTGAGACGGCACAAAGGAGCCGGCTGACCTTGATTAAGATCCTTGCACGCTTGTTCAACACAAACCACTGTACAAAATCCCTCGCCGTGATCCAAGCAGGTATCATCCATACGGTTGGACTTGCGAATAAATCTTCTGGATAAACTGTCCATTTTGAGTTATTTTTTCTTGGTATTTGCAAATTAGATTTTTTCGCCTGATTATAATTCCCTAAACAACAGGTTATGAAATTTTAAATTTTTTTTAAAAGAGAATGAAAAATATATACTTCTGCAACTCAAATAGCAATGAAAAAACACATTTCGCTTTCAAGACAAGGGAATATAAACAATTTTCCTGTGTTTTTGTTCGATAACAAATCTATCAAACCAGATGTGGGTATGCGTGAAACTTGAGCAACATCAGATTAACCATTACAAGACCACGTGGATAATCTACTCCCCCATGTGAACAATTTGCGAACATGATTCCTTTCCAGAAAAACTGATAGTACTTTATCAGAGCAGTAAGCCGTATTATGCAAGTCTAAGAATACTTCAGCTTCCTTTTTAAAGATTTTATTGGATTCGTCCTTCACAGAAAAAAGTAAGGTAAAAGCAACTTAACTGCGTGAAGGTAAACTATATCTTAATATACCATAAATTTCACTAAAAAAATTTAAAAAATAAAAATACATTAAGAAAAATTAATAAAAATTAGAAAAAAACTGCTTAAATAAAAAACGAGTCAATTTTATGAAATTGTTAGATTAAATTATTGTTATGCCATCTATTGCTCATATCTGAGTATTCAATTAATATGCTACTGGTAACGTTTTATGTTAGCAGAACTTTGGCTTATATTGATTTCCGTTTGTTGCTAAAGCCTGGTTCCACCAAGAAGGAACTTGTAAAAGTTTTTGACTATTCTAAATGGTTGATTCTGTTCTTTCATATGGTCCCTCCGTCATCACAAAAGCTCCAGTCTCATTTATAAGTAATGCACTGTAAACAGGCTGTCGCGATTGTATACGAGTTAGAACTGAAACTGAAGTCAGCCTGGTAGGGGGAGAACTGAAGGGGGATATCTTATGCGCGAAGAAATGATTGCTCGACAAATTATACAGCCAATCAAACGAATTGATGGAAATACTCGTTCACTTTTGGAGTAGTTGAAGGGTAAGCCTCGGTACTTTTCACGCGAAGACTGACACAACTGTTCAGGGTATTGGTATGATGTAGCACAAAAGCAACTGAGCAGTTTTTGAGTTTTTTTGAGAGCCTTCCATGTTCTGAAATGTTTTCAACTATATAACTCTGATTTTTAAAAAATGGGATGTGATTGTCTAATCAAAAAGTTTTATATTGAACTAAACCTAACATTAATGGTGTGTGTTGGGTGGGGAGGAGAGAAAAAAGGCGTCGGTTGTGTCTAATTTAAGATAAAACTAAGAAAGTTCGCCAAGTGTTAAATATGAATTCATATAAAAACCTAGTGGACATGATTTGACGTACCAAAAATTTGAAAAGTTGTCTCAGTTTTGGTTTGAATATTTTGGGTTTTCCTACTAAGTCGCGCGTAGTTTGATGAGATGCTGACATCCACACTACATTTTTAACTTGGATATTGTTTGATATATTGGATTTTCTACTTTATTTGAGTCGTACCTCTCATTCTTACAGATTTTAATTTAATTCAATTGGTTTTTAGAAATGTTCGTAATACGAAATTTTTCAGGCTTTTGCTTTAATGAAATCGTTTATACTTTCTGTGGCATTCACTTAGTCGCTTATTGTTCCGACTTTCGATACAAAAGTAACGGAATATTTGTGCTCGGGATGGGTTTTTTTTCTTCAGACAAATTTCGACTTTTTAACTAGCCATTTTCGACAAATTTTTTTAATATCATTCAAAAGGTATTGTTGTCTTGAGCTTAAATTTGAAAAGATATTTCACCTGTGATCATTTTTCGTAAAGTTATGAGGGTTTAAAGGTTGCCATTTTGACCAATTTGGGACAATTAACGCGCGATATAATTCGAGCTATTAACGCGTAAGCGGAGATTTAATCCGTCTTAGAAATCGTTCCAAATTGGTTGAAAGAAGCTTATTTGCCATAATTGGTTTGTTTCAAGGAACGAAATCTATGCTTTTGTACTTTATATGGCGTGTGGGGGGATGATTTTCATAAAAAAATTCAAATTAAAAAAAAATTTTTTTAATTTATTTCAATTAATTTTTTAATATTATTACTGCTCCATAAACCTTAAAAGACAGTCGGAATATTCTGCGATTCGCCCTGATCCGAGCAGTTTTGTTTACTCTCTTCGTTCATTAAAGAAGCAAAACGTAAGACGAGCGGTCGAAAATAATACAAGACTGCTCGTATCAGGGCAAAGCCCTGAATGTTCCGACTGCATTTTAAGGTTTATGGAGCAATAATAACATTCAAAAATTATATGAAATAAAACTAAATCAAAATTTTTTTTCTAAAGTTTGAAATTTTTAATGAAAATTATCTCCCCACACGCCATATTAAGTACAAAAGAATAAACTTCGCACCTTGTAACAAATGAATTATGGCAAACAAGCTTCTTTCAACCAATTTGGAACGATTTCTAAGACGGATTAACTCTCCGCTCACGCGTTAATAGCGCGCAACACGTCGCGCGTTAATTGTGCTAAATTGGCCAAAATGGCAATCTTTAAACATCCGAAAACTCCTTAAAGATTGAAAATCTGCAAAAGCCCGCTTTGGAGAAAAAGTGCCCAATTGCGGATGAGAATGGGTCTAAATCAGAACAAAAATAGATAAAGCAACCGGGCTGGTACATGTTGCGTGATCAACAACCCAGTGACACTTAATTTTAAGGCCACTGATTTTTTTCTAAACAAAATGCTGTCTTTCCTAAAATCACCTATGCATGTTCTGCTGAACTCTCAGTTGCTGTACCATTCTGCTAAATCCTCCACCTCCCTCCCAACACTCAAGTCCCAAAGAAAAGTATCATAGAACTAGCACTCTGATTCGTTGAAACATGAACCGGGTCTTATGCGTTAAACGGCCCAAAATTAGTAAAATAGTCAGAAATTTTATTTCAAATTGAAAGCACGTAATCAACATACATTTACTTCAATTGATACATTTTATACGAGCCAATCAGGATTAATCTCAGTATCAATCGAAATGGCTGACCTAGTTGCTCGAATTTGATTGGTTAATATTAGCCAATCAGGATCAGTTTCAGTTTTAGTTTTCATTTTGCTTCAATTTTGATTTTCAGGCCGTTTAACGCATAAGACCCCATGAACCAAATAACTTTTAAAAATTACATTCGTTGTTAAGTAAAAAAGCCAGCGGACAGTGAAAAAAGAGAGATTCAAAGAGAAAAATTAAGCGTCCTCAGTCGCTTTTAATTGCGAACTCCTGTTTTTGACCCTTGTTTGATAGCCCTATATCAAGTTGAGACAGCTGGATTAGTATGTTAATTTTTAATCCCTGGCCAAATCCACTTTTGAACAAAACTAAATAATATTTTGGTGCCAATTTACTTAAGTTTTCGAAGAATAGGAATTTTTGTCTCGAAAACAAAAATAAATTAAGTTCGACAAAAACTCAAATATCAAACCGAGATGAAACATTTTTGAGCGGTTCAGCATAAAATGCTTTTTTCTGAAAAAAATCTCGAAAAGTATCTATGTTTTAATTAACTGTCTTCACTTCATTCCTCGACACTCAAACATGAGTATATGTGTTCAGTTTCGTTATTGCTCTCGGCTACGCCGCAGAAACCAAACAGCTACTAACTATCGGGAAATCAGTGGGTAATATTATTTTCACAGAACGACTATTAGCGCCAATTACTAAAAACTTATCCAAAAAAGTTGAAAATTATTTTAAGTCTATGTCCAACTACTGTACAATTATGTACAAACAGTACATAAGGATTTTTTAATCTCACTATAATTTTCGTTTAGCACAACGATGCCAAGTTGTTATTTTTGTAGGTTTGGTGCGTTTTTGCAATCTGGAAAAAAGCCTAAAACCAAAAAAAGCCTCTAACGAGCCAAAGTTTAGCCGCAACTATATTTACAAAAGTTTTTTCGAAATCTCCAAGCAAATAATGAGTAACCTACAAAAAGCCAGCCCATAATATGCTTGTCGAATCCACAATTAGCAAATGTAGCTAAATTTCACAACCTGTTGAGGACAAAATTGGACAAAATTGCTAGAAAATCACAATCAAAAATACTATCATTGATCATGAGACACTTTTCCATCAATAAACTAGGTTGAATTGTTTAGAAAAATGAAATAGTTTTTTTTCTGAATTTTGTTAGGAAAAATGCAAATTCCACAAGCATCTTGTGGTTTCCATAAATATATAGTGGGATTTGCCCATATACTCCGTTTTCCACTTAAAATTTTTAAATATCACAATCCATTAACGATGTGTATTATTAATTGTCGAATCCAGCTGACTGTTAGTGGTAACCGTTCACATTTGGTACTTGATTTCACTGAGCTAGTATTTGGAGCTGTATCTGTTTTAAAAATTGTTTCTGAATTCATCAATAGCAAAGGATGAACGAAAGAATGAAAGAATCGCGTAAAATGTAAAAAAAAATTTCAATTTGCGTTCATGATAAGAATTTTGAGGCCTATGAACAATGAGGCCTATAATAAAAATTTTGAGGCCTATGAAATTATTTATGCTAAACTGGAAAAACGGACATCCGATTGATTTATTTGGAAACGAAAACTAGGGACACACAAATTTTTAAACTAATAGAGCGACATTAATTTTCAGGAAAACTAAAAGAAAATGATTTTGAATCCAAAATTTATTTACTCTCAGAAAAAGTTAATAGCTGTAGTAAACACTTTTTTGTCGTTAAAATTTTGAAATGGAGTCCTTTTTGACTTTTTATATATCACCACATTTTTGAAAGGCCCAAATTAACCCAGGAACCCAATTCAATCAATCGAGAATCAGTCAGGCTCAAAACTGTGCTGTCACATGGTAAATTTAATTTTTTTTGGTTGAATTGAATATGGTTCTAGACTTCAAAGATTTTGCTTGAAAACAGTCGAACTGAAACAAAAATGTCTGACAGTTTAGAAACAATTAAATCCGTATTGCTGAATTATTCTACTAGTGAATGAAAATAGCAAACTTACATTTTATCTGCAGCGCGACTGGTTTAAAAATACAGTAGTGGAGAAAACTCAACGCAAATGTAAAATTAAATTAAACAAAAATGATTTTTTTTTAAGACTTATCTCTTTGGTCAGCTATCTGTTATTTTTCTTTGCTGACTACAAAATTGATTTTTGTCTATAAATCTGAGAACAAATCTGTAATTGGCTTTGCATTCTTTAGCAACACACTAATCAGAATCTTAATGAAAAAGTAGTTGAATTAGGAATAGTTCAATCAAAAAATCAGAGCTCGAAATTTTAGTTTTATTCGAGTAGATGGTTTTGAAAACGTCTTTTTAGGGACGTTAGTTCAGACTGAGCTTACCAACCAAAGCAAACAATAATTTAAGTTAGGGTAGCTTTAATAGTTTTTGCGACGATAGTAAGATATTATAATAGCTATATCTTTAGATTATTTCCGAGTAGTATTGCTGTTCTAGATACACAGGTTACCATTCTACTTTTAATTGCTCAGTTTTTTAGAAAAAAAACGGGTCGTGTTGATTCCATTAATCAAAGACACTAATTTTTGCCTAAAAAATCCATTGGTGAACAAAAATGGCGTTTAGCCTCAAAAACGTTTATTTTATAAAAATGTTTATTTTTTTTGGAATCGAGTAAAATGTAGAAAAAAATTTCAATTTGCGTTCATGATAAGAATTTTGAGGCCTAAGAACAAAAATATTGAAATTATTTATGCTAAACTAGAAAAACGGAAATCCGATTGATTTATTTGGAAATGAAAACTAGGATCACACAAATTTTTAAACTAATAGAGCCACATTATTTTTCAGGAAAACTAAAAGAAAATAAAATTGAATCCAAAATTGATTCCAGAAATATTTATTAGCTGTAGGTTATTTGTCACTAGATGACATAAATGTTCGGAAAAAACTTTTTTGTCGTTGAAATTTTGAAATGGAGTCCTTTCTTGACCTTTAATATATCAACACAATTTTGAAAGGCCCAATTCAATCCAGGAATCCAATTTAATCAATCGAGAATTAGTCAGGCTCAAAACTGTCAAAACTGTCACATGGTAAGCTTAACTTTTTTGGCTGAATTGAATCTGGTTCTAGACTTTAAAGACTTTGCTTGAAAATAGTCGAACTGAAACAAAAATGTCTGACAGTTTAGAAAAAATTAAATCCATTTTGCTGAATTATTCTACTAGTGAATGAAAATAGGACACTTACTTTTTGTCTGCAGCGCGATTGGTTTAAAAATACAGTAGTGGAGAAAACTCAACGCAAATGTACAGTTAAATTAAACAAAAATGATTTTTTTAAGAATAATTTTGAACAACTACATAGAATCTTGAAAGTTCGAAAAAAAACATCAACTGAGAGCATATGATCACATCTTATGAGCAAAACAGTAATCAATATCGAGGTATTTTTATTATACTCTAAGTGTAATTTTTTTTACTCATCTGCGGTAAGTGTTCTAGCTGAAAAAAGTTGTTAACAATCGAGCCGTGCTTTTGTTAAGCGTTTTGACGGAAAAAACAAATTGTTTGCAATTTTTACTGTGAGAATTTTGCAAATGCGGCTTTTAAATCATTTTCACTCCTCTAGAAAACTTGCCGGTTGAAAGTAATTTTTTCGGATGCACTGAAAACTGGTTTTTCATTCAAATCATTTATTGATAACTTTAGTTAAGGTAGCCATTAAATTTTTTTGTGAATAATGAAAAACTTTAGCTGAATTTTTTATGCCCTAGGAACCTCTCAAAAATTGGCATACCTAGCCGTAAACTTTCGTTTTGTGTTCGTTTTCCCCACTAGTGTAAAGTTAAATTACCTTCTTTCAAATAAATTACAAATAAATTACTGTCTCTGTTTTAGGCAGAAACAAAAAACCGGCACGTGCTAAATCGAAAGAAAATGCTGCTAGAAAAAGCTGCTAGTTTTTATAAACTTCTATAAGTGTAAAACTGAACTATCTTCATTCAAATTTTAAAACAAACTAATTATTGTCTCAATTTTATGCAGAATCAAAAACCAGCAGGAGTAAAATCAAAAGTAGATGCTAGAGAGCATAACAAAAAAACTTTCAAAAGCCTCTATAAGTTTTAAACTAAATTATCTGCATTCAAATAAAACAAAAACTAATCACTGGCTGTCTTATGTGGAATCAAAAACCGGCACGAGTAAAATCAAACGTAGATGCTAGAGAACATAACAATATGCTTTTAAAAGTCTCTATTAGTTTAAAACTAAATTACCTGCATTCAAATAAAGCACAAATAAATCACTGGCTGTCTTATGTAGAATCAAAAACCGGCACAAGTAAATTGAAAAGAGTTTTATACGTTCAATACTACGGTGTCTCAGATGGGGGCAGTACAACAGTGCCGAAGTACAGCAGTGCCGAAAATGAAAACCTTGTTCAACAGTGCCGAAATTGAAAACTATGTTCAACAGTGTCGAAAATTTGAACAGATTTCAACATATTAAGTGCAGCAATAAAAAACTAAACAGCGATCGTTTACAATTTTAAGTAAAACTTTAAGATTTTGAGCGAGAAAATTTGCAGTTTACACGTTTTGGCGCCAAAATATTTGTTTAATTTGCAGTTGCAGACATATTGGCGCCAAAATTGGAGTGATTTTCTTTGATATATAGCGTCAGTAATTTCCCGCTCTTTAGAAAAAGCGTGTAAATTATTCTGATATTTTCCCGCCTTTTTCGGCACTGTTGTACTTCGGCACTGTTGAACGCCCCCCTCAGATGTTCAGTATTGAAATTCGTTTTAATTGCTAGTAAAATTATGTGCGCTGAAAGCAGGTTTCTGAAAAAGTATAGAAAACAACGGCAGGCCCAATTCAAATAGTGAAATTGAGAGTTGTGTTGAAAAATAACTGATTCGGGGACTTATATATTTTTTTCTAAATTAATACTGTTGACAGACTTATCTTTTTGGTCAGCTATCTGTTATTTTTCTTTGCTGACTACAAATTTGATTTTAAATGATTTTTGTCTACAATTTTGAAAGAGAATCTGTAACTGGCTTTGCATTCTTTAACAACACACTAATTGGAACCTCATTGAAAAAATTGCTGAATTAAAAATAGTTCAATCAAAAAATCAGAGCTCGAAATTTTAGTTTTATTCGAGTAGATGGTTTTGAAAATGTCTTTTCAGAGACATTTGTTCAGACTGAGCTTACCAACCAAAGCAAACAGTTATTTGAGTTAGGGTAGCTTTAATAGTTTTTGCGACGATAGTAAGATTTTATAATAGCTATATCTTTAGATTATTTCCTAGTAGTATTGCTCTTCTAGATACACAGGTTACCATTCTACTTTTAATTGCTCAGTTTTTTAGAAAAAAAAACAGGTCGTGTTGATTCCATTAATCAAGGACGCTCATTTTTGCCTAAAAACCCATTGTTGAACAAAAATGGTGTTTAGCCTCAAAAACGGTTATTTTATAAAAACAACTTTTTGCACCCTTCATTTGGGTTCTCAACACAAAATTAACCAAAATTTATTAACTTGTATTAGGAAAGTGTTGTATTTTATGTCAACTACTACTTTCGGTGTCACATACTGAGTGAAAACCACTACTTTTTGTCTGTATTTGGTTGTGCGGCCTTTTGAGTGGCAACGACTCATTGAGTGGCAACCACATATTGAATGACAACCACTATTTTTTGTCTGCGTTTGGTTGAGCGGGTCAATTCATTCCCGGTCTTATCTTGAAACTTGAAGAATCATTTCTTGCCAGTTAAGACTTCTAAAACCAGGAGCGAAACTTGAAAAATTTACCCTCAATGGAGTTTCTTGGATCATAATCGATTAAACTGTCATTTTATAGTCAGTATCCATAAACTACAAAAAAATATCATATCATAATTCAAGTCAAATGGATTACAATCCTTAAATATTTTGTATTAATACAATACATTATAATCTAGTATACTCTATTATAATCCACTAAAAATGGAACACAATCATATTTGTCAATATAACCCATTTTCATCGAAAATTTGCAAGTTATCTCTTTGCCTGTTTAGTGCAGTTGCTACGGATTACGTTTCATTATTTCTTATTTTTCACATAAATTTTTATAATTTTAAAGTTCTATTTTTCAATTTCGCTGTTTAATATTTTATTTAACTGTTATTTTTACCATCGCTATAGTAGAAAATTGCCAATCGCCCTCTATCCCTCTCACCGCCCACTGCCCCTTCCAGCCCTTTATTTCCCCATCACTTGAAGGTGGGGGTATTTAGTGGTGGAAGTGGCAAAGAAAATGGTTCCACAGGAATGATTTATTGAGGAAGTGGTGATAGTGTGGGGGGATAGGTGGATGTGGATGAACGTTTTTGAGTTTTTTTAATAGAAGGGTGGATTTAAAAGAGGGGCGGTTGTTAAACGTTGAGGGGGTGATAAAACTGGTATGATTATTTTCGTTCGGGTTCTAAACTTGATTTTATAACTCTATTTTATAGCGCAGAACAATGATTTAAAAAATTTTGGTGTCAACGGACTTTTTACAAATGCAATTGTGCACAGATGACATCCAAACAATTCAAGAGTTTAGTTAGTTATAAACTTTTTTCTGCAAAAAAAAACTTCCATGGATTTTTGTGGCCTAAGCTTTCTCATTAGAATCGGTTTTAATTGACTGTGAAGAATTCGACAATAAACCACTTAAATTCCGTTTTCATGGTTGAATGAGACATAAGAATAGATTATATGGGTTAAATTTGTGCCGATACTATCCCTTATAATCGATTATTTTCTATGAATTCTAGTGAGGGTAATCTGATGCGCATACCTAAAATCATAGCAAAAAAAAACACTTAAACCCAGTTTAGCTGCATGAAAAGTTGAAACCTGGCAGCTTAGAACTTGGTTTAGCCGTAATAGAAGAACAAAGGTTTGCATAGCATTTGCTATCACAATTGTTAGCAGTCAGGCCAGCAAGCAGACACTTTTGCATAAGCAAATGTTTCTTTTCTGAGAACAATTTTTTGCATGAAACTACAATATTAAATTCTTGACAAATTCAAATCAATTTTCAGAAGCTTATCTGAATACTTACTAAAACAGTATAGTTTAGTTTGAATGACTTTCAAAAAAACTATTATTTAATTTTTGTTTTCAAGTCATCAAGTCATGGTATTGTCTTGTTTGTTTGCCCAACCGACTAATTGGAAACAGAAGCAAATTGGGGTTATTTTATGCCACTATGTGTTGGGATATTGCTGCGTGTGAAATACTTGGTTCTGATTGGCTTGAAACTAAAATGTAGAAAAAGGTGGCATCCTCGCGGAGCAAAAAACAAAAGCAAAAGTATTGTTTAAAAAGTATTGATTGCTTTAAATCTTCAAGCCAAAAAATGCCCAGCAGATTTTGAAAAACTGATTCCTCAGTTGAACATTTTTTAAACCTAAAATTTTTTTTTGGAATTCGCCAGTTTATTTGGGGTTCCAAATGGGAAAATCCCTGCTCTACACTATCCGGCTATTAAGCTATCTGTTTACTATACATGTCGATTAATGACCCTTTAAGACCCGAAAACAACTGTTAATCCTTGAAACCAGTTTTATAGGGATATTTTTTTATCATTTTTTCTCAATCAATGTACAAATTTGTTTTGAATTCTCGTAAAATTTTGTTCCAACTGAGCCTCGGGAATGAGTGCTCCAAATAATAATTATCTAAGTTATCGTTTTGTTTAATCCACTATTGAATTAATTTAATTTTTTTTTTCAACCTGAAAGTTTCATGCAACATCCAAAGTATGAAACAAAAAACACATTTTGCGAAAATAATTTAAACTTTATTACCAGCTTTCTATTATACCTGGAATTTCAATGTATCTGATTGTATAATTAAGTCTTTAAATTACATTTTTTGAACTTATAATTCGCTGGACGGACATTCGAACGATGCCAGTTAAAAACATATTATGTTTCAGCAGTAAGATATGACTAAAACCAGTTATGCCCACCAATTAATAAACAATAGTTAAGCAGACAAGCCTTTAAGCAGTCTATTTTGCTTGAGGGCAATTGTTTTCTGATGGCAAGTTTACGAATAAAAACTACCATATCAACTTTTGGACAATTTCAAACTATTTTATTTTCAAAAAATTATCAGAAAATTATTTTAATTTTTTAATTTGTAACATTTTTATATTGAAATATATTTATGTGGTTTTTAACCATATGGCAACAAATGATGCTGAAATAAAACCACCATTTTGATTCTCAAACAAATTGAAGCAGGTTTTTATATTCACATTAGCTCAAATATTAATCCCTTTTGACAAAATGTGATTTGAAAAAAATTTTCCAGTTAACTTCTTCAAAGTATTGAAAATTTTGTCTGTTCTGCGACAAATAGCAAATGGAAAAAAACCAGAGATTTTATACTAACTACTTGGTTTGGTTTAATTTTTTATATTTGTAGTTATACTGCTAGTCAAGTATGTGTATTTGATTGGCTTAAATGAAACAAAGTTGCCATCCTTATCGACTAGGAGATTCTTTAGGATGGGAAAGTTTTATGGGTGATGGTTGCATCTTGACATTTACCAATGCATTCAGTTTTTGAATTTCTTGCGAGCCGAGAGATTGGAAATGAGCCATATGCTCTGGAACATCCGGAAAAACTTAAGTGGAATGTTATCAGAAACAAACTGGTGTTTTTAGGGACAAAATTTCCAGCAGATGTTTCCATCAGATTTTCTCAAATGAATAATTTCTGCTAGTTAAAAAATATACTTTCAAATTTTGTATTTAAGCTTCTGGAAAGCGCGTTCTGCAGGTATTGGCATCATTGTGTTGCATTACAAAGTTATTGTTCCCATTTCCAATGCACGCTTCGTAATTACCTTACATGTGAAGACGCTAACTGGAAAATTCAGATGTCTAGTATTTTTTCTATTTGTAATGCAAAAACAATTTTTTTTCTCTCCTTCAATTCTCCTAATATCAAATTATGGCAGCAAATATTTAAAAATATATATTAATTTGCTCGAAACTAAAATAAAACGTTGATAAGAAAAGGTATATTAAATTAATTTTAGGCTAAACTTGAGGTTTTGCGCTTGCATTGAGACGAGCAGTCACATTTTTTTGTATTCAATAACCAAATAACCAATGCTTTGATGTAGCAAATGAAAGATTTGATAAGTGCTGTAAATTTTCTACGCCAAGAAGGTGTCGTAAAATCCAGATTTGATTATTTGTTGTGATTATATTGTTATGTGAGCAAAAAATCACCATAACGAAAATGCATTTTTAAACTGTTTTTGACTTAAGTGAAATTTGAGAGCCTCGTATAAATTAAATGAAAAATAAAAATGGTGAACAAAACTTCACTTCCTGGAACTGTTTTTTGTTCTTTTCGTTTTTGGTTTTTTATACTTAGATCATATGCTCCGGTTGAACTTTCAAAATGACGGCAAAATCCTTTAATTGTATCCAATGAGACTAATATACTTATTTAAGTTGAGAGGAAAATCCGAGAACATAAAGGGATAAGTTGGTTTGGAAAAAAAATCAGAATGAAAAACGAAATGATTCATTTCTGTCAATTTATTGTTCCGACTATCCAAAAAAATTTTTAAAAAGTTTCCACACTCGTTGTGGTGTTTCAACTTCAGGGCAATTTCATCTTTGTAACTAGAATGAAGTTTTTTAACTCTTTTGAATGAAGTTTGAGTTATCATCAGAAATGTACTGACGCTATGAGCTGAAAATTGGAGAAAAAAACATCTGTCGTTAAATGTATATTAGGTTGGTTTGAAAATAGCCAATCTAGCTAATTTAGATATAAGCAAGCGATACATTTTCTGTAGTTTAAGCGTGGGCGGTGATTTAATCCAACTCAGAAATCATTGCAATTCGATTTGAAACAATCTAATAGGAACTGTTAAAATGCTGCAAGTAACGTCATTTTGTACTTATGTTTACATCATTGTTCCGAAAACAATTTGAGAAGAAATTACTTACTTGGTTGACGGCTGCAACTTCATCAGCGTCAACAAGGCATCTAGCGTTTTTCTAAAATAATTGTTGCCGAGACATTGAAGAAAAATCCTGTTTTCAGAGTCATGACACATTTACGGGACATAGCAGTTGCGACTTTCAGATTCTGGCAAGCAAAAAAAAATTACCGTGTTTATATCGTTTCCTTTGCAAGTATTTGAGTTTTATAGTTGAAAATTTGACAAATGCTAGATGAAACTATTTGGATTGACTTGGATGAACTAAGAACTGATATACCTTGTTTTGACGACTCATGTTACCCATTATGTCATAAATTAGCCATCATAACTAGGTTTTATTGCTGTGGAATTATCCTTTTTCTAGGTGTTCCTGCTGTGAAAATAAATGACAGAATTACAGCGTCTAACGTCGATAAACTGCCATATCCTTTTTGAAGACGCAGTCTTTAGAAGTTTGAGGATGCTCACACCAGGAAGTTGAAAAAAAAGTTCCAGACAGAATATTTGCTTATGCCAATTTCATGCTTATATCGAAGCAATCATTTTTCCGCAAAAGTTTTTTGTTGGCTTATTTTGATCATCAGTGCGAACTTTTGTCTGTCGTTTTTTGTCAGCTTCCCAACAAATTCAGCCTTAAATTCCAATTTTTATATTGTTTGCAAGGATATTTTTTCAGCCCTATTGACCCTAAAATTAATTTTGATGTACTGGCTAAATTATGCCGTCGAGACAAGGATTCTCAATTTTTGGTCCCTCTAAGTTTTTTCAAATAGTTTCATTTAGCAATTATTGAAATATGTCTCAAAGAGTTGCAGAGATCACGAAGCCAACTACTTAGAAAAAAAAGCTCTTTTGCTCGTTGAAATCTGAAAGTGGCAATTTAATTGAAATAAAAAATATATGGGTTGGTTTTCATTCATATCGGTTTGAAAGGTTAAAATATCTCGTAGGTATTTATTTGCAATTCAGGAAAAGTATTTGCAAATTAATTAAGCGTGGTAATTGATCCAGCAAACATATTTTTTCAAACTGAACGGAGGCCAATATACACTTTTTTCTATCTAAAAAGAAAAATCATAGAAGAAATGCCGGATATTTAAGCTTTGTGTGATATTTTTTATTCAAAAAACTTAAAATTCAGTTTTTTTGAACAAAAAAATTTCGGCGGAAATTTTCACAATAACATCTGAAAAATATTATTGTTTGGAGCTTTAAGGTAAAAAGAATTATATTTCATTTCTAACCATTTTTCAAAAATTCACTATAGTTTAAATCTGGGGTTGATGCGACGGCTCTAATTCAAGTTGTTTTAAGTAACGCTCGATATTTTTCGTTTTATTAAAGCGCACTCGTCATTTCAACCATTCCAAATTAAAGTGAGGAAAACAAGTTGCTGATATTACAAGGTTCTACTGCGCAAAATACTTTGCTTCGAATTTGACATTGGTTTTGGAATGATTAAATATATAAAAAAGAGTATATAAGTTTTTTAAACGTCCAAAATCTTTTCAATTTCTAAGAGAAATTTTACGGTTTTTTCAAACCAAAATTTTGAGATCAACAATAGAAGGCAGTCGAAACATTCAGCGTTTTGCCCTGCTATACGAACAGTCTGGTTTGTTTTCATTGCTAAATTCTTGAAAGTGACTTCAACTATGATTTTTTTTGATGGAACGCTTTAGTTAAAGATAAAGAAACTAATCAATCTGCTCGAAGAATTGCTTGAGTTATGCCTACAAGCCAAAAATTAGAATTGTAATGAATCTTTTTGTTGTGCTTTCACTCAAGGTATTCCATGTGATTGCAGGTTAGAGCGGTTTTTGATGACCCATCTGTTTCTAAATTATAACATCTAGTTTGTTGAGGAAATTAAATTAAAATAAACGAGAGTTTTGTTCTGCCATCTGAGGGAGAAAAAGTGCATACTGCAAATAGCACACAATACAGAACAGAAAATTCTTTTATATTCTAGCCTCCCAGCAAAATTAGACCCTATAATTGTAAATACAGTTGCTTTTTGTTACTAGATTATGCTTTGATAGAGTGATCATATTGTTGATGCAATTTATTGGTGGGTCTAAAACCTTGTTTAGTCCCTACATTTTTTCTAGTTTGACAACAATCAAAACGAACTCCACAATTGCGCGAAGAGTGGTACTTTTTGACTTCCTGCTCAAACAAATTGATCATTCCAAGCCCCATTTTTCAAAAAAAATCAGTTTTTCGGGACTATCAAGCAATAGAGAAAACTGTGAAACAAACATATCGTAAGTTTTCTGATTGACTTTTGGGCCTGGAAAGAAATTATGAGTATAGCTAATTTTAAACTAATAAGCTATGGGTACAGAATTTGAACGAACCTATTGGTATAACTAGCATAAAACTAATAAATTATGGGTATAGAACTGTTTGAATTAGACTTTTGCCTGATAAAATTGCGCCTAAAGCATTATAATGCAAATGAGAGGTGATGAAAATTTGGCACTACATAATTTTCGAGTACAAATAAAGAAGGATATCATGATATTCTGATTTTTTTAACGCAATTATCACTTCAAAAACTAACTTCTTTTCTTCAGATGTCATTAAAACGCCAAAAACGTCTTTCCCACAAATTGAGACTGATTGTTTGAAAATTTGACTGCGCAACTTTTTCTATGTCCGATCCGTCTGCAAAGTTTCCTTCGAAGCCATCAACAAAAACATCAAACTACAGACTCTCATCTAGGCTTTTTGCTGAAGAAAAAACAAGTATTCGCTGATTTTGTTAACAATGTTAAAAAGATAATGCGAAAAGGAATTAAAGTTTGTTACTGTTAACTAAAGATCTCTTTTCCTTTTCTTTTTTGAATTGTTTTGTTTGTTTTCATTTACATTTTGAATTCAAAAATGATGAAATTGGAGAAATGGAGGGTGAAATGGAGAAAGTTACATCTGATGATATTTTGTTAATTTATGTGTTGAAAGTTTTATGTTTGCCATTTTGGGATAAATAAATTGTACAAATTTTTCCCACTTTATAACGGTAAATGAAGCGGCAGAAATTTCAGGAGAAAATTATTTTCAAAATGTATTGAGACAAGCAACTGATTTGACAAGTGACCAAGATCTTGACAAATGCGACCAATGACCTTCAGTTTTAGCTGCCCGAAACTGAATGATTTTTCAGCACATTTCTTTCAGAAATATGATATCATAATTTTCTGACATGCAGAATTTCTGCCACGATTCCCTCAAAACACATTGTCATGAATCTATGAAAAGAAGCCATAAAATGGTTCGTCCATGAGAACAATTTCGAGCTCTCTAATTTGACGAAGTGAACAATCTCACCTAAAAGTAAACAAAAAATTCAAGCAGTTAAGAGTACTAAGCTCAAATCCGGTTTGGCTGAAAAATATTACTCAAAACCAAGTGAACTATCTCCCCCTGTTTGATTTAGGGGAGAGATAGTTCACTTGGTCCAATGGTTCTAGTCCTCAGCGTATTTTTTTGCGAGAAATGTGTTCCAAACACTTATGTATCTAAAAGTCGTTTCCAGGCCAAACCAACCACTGAAAGAACCACTTTCAAAAATTACCATTGAAACTATTGTACTTTTGTATAACATGAAAATGGGCCCTAAACTAACGCAGAAAAACTCACGCTAAGAGTGGAATAAATCATTTTAAATACCTCGTGATATTTTGCTTGGAGTTGGTAGACTTGGGTCGAATTTAAGAACGGGAAAAGACCGTGAATGTGTTGGTCTCCCAAATTTGCCAAAATAAAAGAAAACATTTCGCAACCGTATTCGGTATTAAAGACTGTTTCCGTTGGTAATGCAGGCCCGTTGCTTTTGAAATTTTCCACTCTATAAGCCAGATTCTGCTTAATGTGTGCTACAAAATTTTACTGGAACTAGTTGCTAAATCATAGCTTTCGCGACAGTTGAACTCCCCTAACTTTGTCGACAAAATTTACTTCAATGTTTTCGAAGCGTGCACAGTTTACCTAGTTTCAAACGTGAATTTTCAAAATTGACAACTTTTCATTGTTCTAACTGTCGGAATCACTTACAACACTAAAGACTGCCGAGATTTTATTATTCTAATTTTCGTGAAATTAATATGTCAATGAAATGAGTCGAATGAATCAGTTGTTGTGTTTAAATTTAATTACTCGATTGCTGTTCGTCACTTCTCTCTTGGTTCCCAATGTGGGAGGAGTTCAGGTGTTCCAGTTGGACACAGGAAGAGCCAGTCTTGAGGTGTCTTCACAGGAACAGGAGGTGAGAGAGATCTCAGTTTCTCACCCCATCATAAAATTATAGTCATGAAGATACCCCCTCCCCCCACCCCCGCATAGAGTTAAAAATCAGTGATAAAGCAAACGAAAACTGTGACCAATCTTCGCCAATAGGGAGCTGATGTCTATATACAAATTGACGAGATAAACTGACACTGACGAGATATAACCCCCCCCCCCTTGGGAATTCGACCCTATCGACAACCAAAGGGTCTTCCCTTTGTTATTATTTTATGTCATCTTTTTTCGGCCGACCAACCCCAAAATTTTTCTTAAGGCGCTTTTGGAGCCAATATTTATTAATTTTGATGGTGAGCGAGCGCCAAAATAAAACGCAATTTTGTGGTCAAAATTTCCAAACATGGCCCAAAAACGACAAAAACAGGTCTTTATATTGTCCTGGGAGCGCCGAAAAATCATTATAGTCGGCTCAAACATTTTTTAGAATTTAGTCCAAAAACAAACTTAAATCTTTGAAAGTTGGAGAATTAGATAGTTCTGATAATATGTAACTCAGATTGGCTCTTTCTCCTTATCCCCCACCTCAAATAAACATCAATTATATGATGTAACTAGTGGTTTCACAAGGTTGAGTATCATGACCACATACGTTTGCCATGGCTTAACTATGACTCATGCCAGTTTTTTATAACAATCGAACAAGAAAAAGAGCCCTCAAAGTTCTAACGCCTTTTTTCCTTTTTTTCATATGAGTTTTTAGTGGCGTGAACGTGACAGGAAACCTTCAGAACCAACAAAAGGTTTATTGTTCCGACGACTGAAAGTTAGAAGAATCTTTGACTTCGGGTGTGTTTCATTTTTTTTTACCGTTTCAGTTTTCTTACACGCAAAATTATGTAACACAAAAAATCCTCATAAAGGATCGAGCCTTTGAGGTCGTGATTAGAAGGAAAATTGAAAAAACCAAAAAACTAAATTATTTACAAGAAAAATTTATTTGAATTTTTTGTTTCTAAATTAATTTGAACGTGGAAAGCAAACTGTTAAAAGAAAAAGCTATTTTTTAACCTAAATTTTGTGGTTTGTTACGATGAAAATTTTGGCAAGAAAAAAAACATTTAAAAAAGATTTTACAAGAATGTTTTTTTGCTCACTCTTTGAAGAACTCTAGTCAATTATGTCTAAATTACTCATGTGATACGTTTTCGTCTAGTTTCTTGCATCAGGCCATGCGCAAAAAATGGCGTGATGCAAGAAACTAGACGAAAACAATTTGAATTTTTGTAACAGTTTGTTTCTACCCGGGTCGAGGTGCTCGACTTTTGTTTCGACTTTGAAAGTCGAGCAAGTACAGTTTTGCGACTGAAAATTTTGCGCCATTTGGAAGCCTACTCATGACCCACAAAAACGTTAGCTAATTATTGGGGCAACGACAAAATTGTTAAAAATGCAAACTCATCATTAAAAAATCGGTCGTTTTAAGAAAATTTGAGTACCATTTCCACAAATCGACTGCATCAAAAAAATGAGAAAAGTTTGATAGAAACGCAATAGAAACTTTCTCGCTATCTGAGCTATTCCATTGATACTAAAAGCAATAATTTTTCACTTCCAAAATTTGAAATAAAACTTGAACCAGATTTGTTTTCACTGAGCGACAAGAAAAGCATTTTAAGCAGCTTGGAGCAAACACAGCCGATAAGAAGCGAGAAAACTTCTCTGTCTGTCGAGATAATCGGTACAGTCTAAACATACCCTTTGTTGGTCGAGCACATATCTATGCGGGGTCGAAGACATAAACCTTTAAAAATGCCGGTCCCCGCACTGAAATTTCTCGGATAAAAATAGATTATTTTGAGGAAATGTTGCCGAAAATATTGCAATTATAATCGATTATCTGTAACCAATTCAAGCAACATTTTCTATAATAAAAAAAAGTAAATAGATTATTTTCATGAAGAATATATTGCCTTATAATTCCTCTAAAATGTTTTTTTATCTCCGCATAATCTCAACAAAATCTTTTTTTTTCGCCCTGAAATTGCCATAAAACTGCAACAAAATCTATTGTTTTTGTCATCCCTCGGCCCCTCCAGCTTTTTACCCCCCCCCCCAAATGTGTTTAAATGGGGGGGGGGGAGTTTGTGGTTAAAAAAAAAACAGTAAAATGAAGTGTTAAACTGCGATGAATTTTAAAACAGAGACCAAAAAGTAGAATTTTTGTTCTGAAATGTAATATTTAATGAAACGACGTAATACGTAGCAACTGCACTAAACAGGAAATAAAATAACTTTGAATAGTTTGTGAATTTCATGATTAACCCCTCAAAAAAATCCATTATAATCGTCTAAAATCGATTATAATGGATTATATGGATTATATTGACAAAAAAATATTAGGATTATAATCCATTTTTAATGGATTTTAATCGATTATTTTGTCATTTTTTTGCGAACCATATTATGGCATTATAATCGATTATGATCCATGGGCGTTCGGTGCGGGAATCTATTATAATCTATTATAATTGCAATATAATTGAAAAAAAAATCCATATAATCGATTATTTTACTCTGCGACCACAAAATCACCAGATAATTGATTATTAAAAGAATAATTTTTTGTTCGACCACAAAATCGTCAGATAATAGATAATAATCGGAGAAACTTCGGTGCGGGTCGAGACTGTCAAGAAAGTCGAGACATATCTGAATTGGGTCGAAAAAAACCCAACACATTTTTATTGGGTCGAGAAAGTCAAAGCATAACAAAATTAGGTCGAGATAGTCGAAACATGCCAAAATCTGGTGAAGACGGTCGAAACATAACAATTTTTGGTCGAAAAAATTGAAACATAAGTCGAACACCTCGACCCGGGTATGCTAGCGCAGCAACCAATTCGACAATTGGACGTGCTGGCACAAATTAGAAATCTGACAGACCTTGTGCGTGGAAGGGATTTGGTAGAGGAGCCTATATGAGAATGATAATGTGATAAAAAAACCTATCCTTGTTCCGGAATAAAAAACATGAAACACTGTAACGATCCATTTCTTTGGGAGAAAAATTTATACCCAAGTCAATTAGGACTGTTCTTAGTTCAAATGCAACAACACCATCCGCTCTGTGTCTGGAGTGAGCGGGGAGATATTCTCGGAAACCAGAGAAGTGGACGGAAAGATCAAGTACCTGCCAGCATCCAGCTGCCAGTACGTCATTTCCGGTGAGAGTTTGTTTTTCCATAGTGCTTACATTAATTCTTGGCTTTTTATGATTATTATTAGTTGTGTCTAAGTGAGTTCATTGCACAGATAAAATTAGAAATAACGAACTTTTTGCCAACACCATCACCGTTTGTGAGAGCACCATACTACTAGCATCTAGCCTGTTTTCAAGCGTCCCAGATCTTATGGTCATCTCAGCGGATAATAGTAACTATCTGTTTAGTATTCGAATTGTTTTATATTCAATTCCTATTCTTGATAATGTTCAAAAAAAATCCTAATAAGGTTTTATTCCGTTTTTATGACAATTTCGATGTTATTTAATGGTTATTGAAAGTTCGTTTGTCTGCACACTGTTAATGAAATAGTATCAAGAGCCTTTAGCCGAGAGTATAAGGGCTCCAAAGGTTACCTTGTTTTTGATTATTCCGCCGTAACAACATCAGTAGAAAAATTGGCATGGATCTAAGTCATATTTTTTTTACGTTTAATAAATTTTTCAATTCGTATTTGTATTTTTATCACATTGTTATTACCAGCTGTCTCTGAGTCTCTTTGTAAAGCAGTATTGTTATTAATAAAGGAAAGATAAAAAAGAATTATGATGAATACTTTCCTCACTAACAATACTGCTTTACAAAGAGACTCAGAGACTCAGAGACAGCTCGTGGATCAATTGAGCAATCTCCACCAAACCTAATAAAAAAGTATTTAATTTTTTTTCTCATAATTTTCAATTTTTTCCCGACAGTCGGTCAGAAAAACTACAGTCGGTAAATCAATTACATGCTAACTACACATTAACTACCTGCTCGCGTTCGATTTGATTGGGTTTGTCGTTTTGCTTGAAGGGGGGCTAGCTCAATTGGTCATTAGGAACCAGAGACCAAAATTGTTCAATTGATCCCATTTTGTCAATAATGAATATGGCTAAATTTTCAGTCTCCGTAATCTGTTCGAAATTTCTATTAACAATTCAGAACGTTCACATTTAAAAATTACAAAGGTCGAGTCCATTAGTATGAGTAGGAGGCCGGTTCAATTGTTTTTAGATCCTCTTGTATTTGGTCCCGATTGAGCAGAAGAATCTCCTTTCTTTTCGAATCGCATCAGTGTAGTTTCTCGGTCGATTGCAGCTGACAACTTTTGGATTTTCTCAGTTAAGTTTTCACTGAATTCGATCAGGTGATGTTTTTCACTGCTTGATGGTTCCTCAGCTATCGCTTTGATCAGTGCTCGTTTTAGAAAACCTCTCGGATGAAAGACATCCGATTCATCTTTTGGTTTGAAATCTTTCAGCGGTATTTGCGCTAATCGGCGCTTCCGTTTGAGCACACCAGATTTCCTTTCGATTTCTTCCTTCTTCACTTTCGTCCAGCATCGCATTTTATGCGAGTCATGGTCTTGACTGACGCATCTTTGACACAGAGGAGCTGGTTGGCCACTATTGAATTGTTTGCATTCTGTTTCAATGCAGACCATCTCGCATCCATCCAAACCGTGATCCAGGCATTTGTCAACCATGTTCTTTGTAATGTCAAAATCTTCAGTTGAATTAGAACCCATCTGTACAAAACGAACGCTTAATTTTATCGGCGTGAAAATATGAAATAGGTCAATTTACTTTAATACTAGCACTAAAAATATAATTAGTTTACTTTGGCAAAAGTAGAAAATAGATTTTAATAGAAGAACTTTCGAAAAGAAAATTTAAGATAAGAAACAAGTTAGCCAGTTCAAGACCGGCGCGACCAAATTTTTGTAATTTCAGACCAAAAAAACAGGGATTGTTATGAAATATAAAAATGGCGCGATCCAAAAAAGCTGTAACTAGCTTGCCCTAGTTTGATAGTGATTTGTTTGGTGTTATTCTGGCAGCTGTCTAGTATTTATTTTTTAAATCTATAGTGGTAATGGTGAAGCAGTGCGTATGTCAATAACTTCGAATTTTTAAGTCTATTCTCTGTAATTATTCCGACCATTTGCAAAATGGGGAGGAACTTTGCCTTCGATTGTGTATTCGTTTTTGTTCCGGTACCACAATTAATCATCGGAATGGATCGAGTGATGTATCATATTAAAACTATTTCAGTCTTGATTTAAAGAAAACACTGAAAAACGTTCAAAAAATTTTCACAGTTCCGAGAAAAACTTGATTTGAGGTTTAGTCTTATTTCGAGCGAGTAACGCCATCGAGTAACGCTCGATATATGAAAATTTTACTTTTATAAGCTTTTAAGACTACGGAACTTATATTAACTACAAGAAAAACTATTTTTTGATGGTTCATTTGGCGCTTAAAGATGTTTTTTATATAAAAAAAATATATTACATTACGAGGCCAAACTGTGCATTTTGTGCATTTTAAGCGGATTCCGCAACAAGGACGCTCCCTTTGTTCTTCTTTTGTTCTTTACTTTCTTTTGATCGTTCCGACAAATTTTTCACAAGTTTAAAGACTTGTCTCTGGAACCCTGGAACATACAGACACAAAACTGTGCTCCTATCCAGTGCACAGTTTGGCCTCGTAATGTGTGTAAAAAATGCGAATAAAAATTTCAAATTCATTTTTTCATTTTTTGTATGCTAATAATTTTTTTAAAACAACTGATGTCATTTATGCCTTTTTCACGATTTGTTTACGCGATCGTATAATTGTCAAATCAAAAAACGCACAAAAACGCTACTAATATGAAGAAACAAAAAAAGAACATTTTTCCTTTCTTATATAATTATGGTCGAAACAATCTGTGCTACTTGCACAGCAACCGGCTCCGTGTTTTTTGTATTCTACGAAAAATCAGGTATCACAAACAATTGCCGAAATTGTATATATCATATAAAATCCCTTTCAGTCGAAATTCGAACGTTAATAAAAAACTTGAGCGAATAAAGCGAGCGATCGGGCTTAACAATTGCTGATTTTTATAACCTAATAGCTTATTTCATAGCTTACAATAGCTTACTTTAAACCACGGTTGATAAATTCAAAGTGGCTGCTTGCCTGAGTATATATGCAAACAAATGCAAGCCAGTAAAAAATTTTAAAAAACACTTGCCCTCTCTTTAACCTTCTAATACAAAAAAACTGCTTAATTTAATAGCTCTAATACAAAAAAAAACTGCTTGCCACAATAGTTTAACTTAAGCCGTGAAAAACTTAAATTCACATGAATAAAAGTAAATTTTGACCTTAAAATAAATCAAAATTTTAAAACACTGCAAAGGAACTGATTTTTTGGACTTTTTTGATTTATTTTTTTTAGTCATTTTTCTGCGAAATTTGTTGCAATTTGCTTATTTCATTTTGACTGTCAAATATGTCTGAGGTCTAAGACCTCCTTCAGATCCTTTTATCACACCACGCTGAAAAAATGACACAAAGTTGAAAACACAAGCTGCTGTACTTTATAAGACTATGGTCGGAACATCGTGCGCTACTTGCACATCAACGGATTATAGGTTTTGTGTTTTTTTTGCCGCTGTTGACAAGGATTTTGTTCGACACTTTTTCAATGATTTTTAATTTAGTGATTTTACTATACTTTTTAATCACATTTCTAATTAGTGAATATATAGTTTCCGTTATAAAAAAAGTTTCAAAAAAATACCTTCCTTTATTTAGTGAAAGTTTTGTGATTAATTAGTAGCGCCTTCTGTAAAACCCACTGACCGGTCTCACTAAATTTTTTAAAGTTGGCGTTTAGCTTATATCTAAAAAGAGAGAGAAACTGTATTAGATATTTACCATCCTGTGGAAAAAACACCACTTTCTTTACCTCGACTTTCTTTAACTCGCACACGGCAGCAGGAGAATATCACTGAATAGATCAAAGAAAAAAGTGAAAGAAACAATTTTAAAACTTTATTTTGGAGAGAAGGCTTCGAGGTGAGAACATGGAAAAAAGGCAAGTACATTGGGAAAACGTGAAGAAAAGGAAATTGATTTAGAGCACAAAGAAAAAAGAAGACACAAAAATGAAATTGAGAGATGCGCCAAAAAGATTGGAAAACTTTGAGAAAAAAAGGATAGCCGGTTACTGTGCAACTAGCACAGAATAAGAAAAAATCCTAAAAAAAACTGCAAAAACCTTAATTTTTTTCAATTATTGTGATTCTTTTCTGCGAGGTAGAGAAAAGGATCTTTATTTTTTCAATTATTTTTGCAGATTTTTCTAAGACTTTTGGTTCTCAAATTGGAATTTAAAAAGTCCAAAAACTAATTTACATTTTTTAAATTTAGGATTTTTAGGCATGATTTTGGCACAATTAAGCTGTTGTAAGCCTGATCGCTCGCTTTGTTCGCTCGAAATAGGACAAAAAGTTGGAAAAACTCAAACCGACTTTTTCTCGACACAGGGGATTTTTTTTTTAAATTTTCTGATGTGGTTCGAATCACGACTGTAAAACTAAAACACACCCAAATACAAAGTTGCTCCCCAGTTTCAATGGTATGGTCGGAGCAAAAAGAGAGATAATGAGACAGACTACTAAAGGATCAACAAGCAACATCATTTAAGATGACAGCTGGGAATGAACCGAGCATTAAAAAGCAATGTTCAAAAATATATAGGAGATAGAATTTTTTTGACTACTTACGTAATCCAGAGAGCACGCAGGGCTAACATCAGATCACAAATGAAATTTAAAATCAAACAGAACAATCAGAAGAAGTACTAGTGACAATGGATCGGAACGAGACATTAAAAAAGATGGATGACTTTTCCAAAAATCAGGTGCAACGATCAGTCAAGATACTAAAACGATGCAAGAGAGAAATGAAATTAAAATTCGTTGGTTCATTGCAACTACAAAATTGCTGAAATCTCGAAGTTGTTTAATAATCTCAAAAGTTGTCCGAAAAATTTCTTGATTTCTAACACTTGATTAGAATTTCATTTTTTGCGAAGTTTACGCCACCAAATGCCACCTTGACAGCTTATGAGTATTACGTTACTATTAGCTCACCAATATTTAGGAGCATCTATCACATGAAATTTAGCCCTCCTCAAGAAAAACAGAAAAAATCGCACCTTTTTAATATGAGCGAAAAAAGCCTAACTCTACAAAACAATCAGGAACAATTTGTAAAGGAAAGCAGCTCAATCAGCAAGAGATTTGCTCAAGCTATTTTAGTTAGTACCTATAAAAATGCAGCGTTGTTGCGGTAAATGTAGTAAAATAAACAAACGATATATCTTGCGCCAAAATGTCGACAAGAGAAATAGCTTTTTATAAATCTCATTTTGTCTTTTTAAGGCCGTTGAAAGAAAACTGATTGAATATGTAATATCTAAAAGTAGCTACTGCATAAACATAAGCATTTGCTTCACAAAATTCAAAATAAACTCGTACCTTTTTGATACGAGGCAAGGAAGCTAGATTCTGCAAAACAATCAGAAACAATTTGTAAATGAAAGAAGCTCGGTCAGCTAGAGATTCACTCAAAATATTTTATTGAGTATATATGTTAATGTAGCGTTTTTGAAGTAAATCGAGTCAAATGGTTAAGCTGAATAAACAAACAAACCATATATCTTGCGCCAAAATGTTGACACAGAAAAAGTTTTATTTGAGCTCTCTTTTTTTTCTACCTAAGGCCGTTACAAAAACATTATGGCATATGTTTATTCTAAAAACATCATCTGAAAACTATGTCTGTCGACGGTAAAGCGCAACTTGTTGATTTCTGTCGACATTTGCGCGCAATATGTATGAAATTAATCATGAGCAATTCCCTTTAAATATGCTTCATTCTGGTTTGATATTTTAGTGATAAACGTTATATTTTCCCTCCCTGAGATTAATTGCTCAAACACCAATAAAACAACATCCTTCATTCCTTATTGGTTTTGAGTGGAGGAAGTTGGGATGATCTTTACCGTTTTTGTTTTTTGCTCTATTTTTTATTGATTTTTCAGCGCACTGCTTTATAACAAAAAAAAATCGAAAACAGCAATTTTTTCGGCTATCAATGCACATTCTGTTTTTTTCTGTACACTGGTGCTGTTATCGAATTATATGGGTTGATGTATATATTATGAAAGCTTCAAAGAAGACTCTGCTGGAATTAAAATGATTTTGAAGGCAAAACAAAACTGCTCGAATCAGGGCGTGCTTAAATTGTACGTAGTGCTGTTTGTTTTGATACAATTGATGAAACTTTACAAAAACAAAAACTTGAACATTTTCCCGTTTCTTCTAAAAACTGGCCCTCTACACGCTATTTAAAATACAAACTGGTATATTTTAACTAGAGCAAAAAATTATATAGTCCAAATAGCATCTTTTTGTCAATTTTGGAACAATTTTTAGGAAAAGAGGGATTAAATCTCCGTTTACGTGTTAAGAAAGCGCAAAATATGTATTCCGCATTATTTGCAACAAATTGGTCAACATGAAAATCTTTTAACCTACCTAATTATATGAAAAATGATCACAGGTGAAATAATTTCCTTAAAATTTGAGCTCAAGACAACAATATGTTTTGGATGACGAAAACAAAATCTATCAAAAAAAGGCTAATTAAAATGTCAAAAATTGTATGGAGAAAAAAAACACCCCGAGCACAAACATTCTACCACAAACATTCTTTGAAACTTGGAAACTGTTTATTTTCGGTACTTCTTATTGTTTTTTTTTCACCTTTTTTGGCATCAAAAATTTTAATTTTAAAATAAAAAATCTGAACAATTTTTTTTTTCGGTTCCTAAAGAAAATGGCATTAGAGAAATCTTAGTCCTATAATTTTTAGACTATTTGTCGTCTCAAAAGCAGGAAAAAAATTATTCTCAAAGCTGACTTTTCACAATGAAAAAACTGCAATAAAGTTTTCATTTGTTATTTAAACTTTTTTGTCAAACTTCCCTTCACTCAGTGATTTTAAATTTTACATTGAAAAATTTAAAATTTTTTACCTATGGACTTTTTAAACTTAATTGTCTGTCCTCTCCATGAAGCTATGAGTTTTGTGAGTTTTTAAATTGGAGCTTACGCGCTTACTTTCATTTTTCTCATTTTGTCTTCCTCCTTGTTTTTGTTCTTTTCGTTAACGTCGTTTTGGTCCGCAAACTGTTGCACGACCCCGTCTCATCCTGATTGCTTGAATAATGGCCAGAATATAATACTACTAGCTTTGTTTGCTAGGTCGACTGGCTACTTTTTCTCTTGCCTCAACTCCACATGGAATGAGATGAGGTTCGAACTCAACTCCACATGGTTCGAGATGAGTCTAAGTCCGACTTGTGGTCCCAAGTTTTCAATTTATGGTCTTCTTGTCGCTTTTTGGTTAATGTCTTATCTGATCTTTTCCTATGTAGTTTTGCCAATGTCGGATGACCCATTTGGCCCTTGTGAGAACTCTTCCTGAGTGTAGAGGTCCGCTCCTCTATTACCCCAATTTTCTTATTGATTCCTAAGGTTTTCTAGCTATTTGCTAATGTTATCCTATGTTCGGTCTCTCTCGCAACATTATTTTTATACTCTATACCTGTTGTCGCGTTTCTCTTATGTACAGATACAAAACTAACGGGTACTTCTTTTTAAGAATTGTGCGTTTTCGGTGCAACTTATTGTTCGATGCAATGTATTGACCGATGCAAATTTTGAAACCCTGAGAGGCCACTAGATCATGTAATCTAATTTTCCGTGATCTACTTCCTTCTCGTTCGCTAGGACAAAGTATTTCAGGCTACCAAGTATAACCGGTGGCGCTATGATAATTTACGAAATTTCGTTTTAATAATCACATAAAAAACCAAAGAGTCAAATAAAAATATTAATTTTGAACTTTCGGGTTTAATTAAGTACATCAACGATTCGTAAGAAAAGTTTTAGATTTTTTCTCACGCCGCGGTCTATAACCATTATATAAAATTATGACTAATTTGATCATCAAAAAAGTACAGACCTCTTCGATTGCTTTTGAAGTGAGTTCGGACCTTTGGTGAATATAGATTTTCCGAGGAAACCCGTTATTTGTTATGTATTTGCTTATGGAACTCAGAACGCTGTCTAATTGGTTATAAATACTGATCATGATTGTCGACCAGCGTAAGAAACAATCTTAATTTTTTAACGAAATATACCGATCAGTTCATGAATTTGATTGAACCCGAAAATTCAAAATGTTTTTTTCTTTATTCAATGCGTTCGCCGTTCGCGTATTGTTCCTGGCACGTATACATGTTTTGAGTGTTTATCTGCTGCAGTGCGGTCTCTGCATTCATCCGCCGCATAGAAGCTATATTCTTCCAAGGTTAAAGAGAAACCATATTTCCGAACTGATTGAACATACTGGCTTTTCTGTGACGGAAACTGTGCTTCACAATGTGAAACTCGCTTTTCTTATTAATTAACGCCTGCAGCGGCAGTGAAAATTTGGCCAGTACTGGCAGGTAACTTTACAGACTATGTATTGACCCAATAAAATGACTTCTAGACATTTTCAATCTCACTTTGAAAAATTATAATTGAAAGTTTCAAAACCGTATTTTCCCCATTCTAGCTTTTCAGCTCAGATTGTTCACCGCCGGTTTAAACTGTTTGATATCGGTACGTTTTGGTTGTAAAAATTATAATGGCGATAAACGCATATAAGCGTTGGGAAAATCTCTCATTTGCACTCCAAAACCCTTTAAATTGAGCACAGTCAAAAATGTTATCCTGTAGACACCTGTTTCAAATCTGCATGTAATTGTGATTTCCCCCTACCTACGAGTTACCTGCTACTTTCTAATTGCGTTTCTCGCCGGGTAATTCGCGATTTTGTATTTAAGGAATCTGTTCTGATCGCAACTGAGACAACGCCTGTTTGCGCTTCTTTTTCCACTTTGAATTGGACACTGGCACCCCCACGGAATTTTTTGCGGGTTTCATTTCAAATTAAATTGCCATTTGGCGGCATATTTGGTATGTTCGCTATGAAAACGTCTCGTAGGCTCGAATTTTTAGTGTCGTTTGATTGCATCACATCGAGGTCTTCCTGAGCACCGAATAAAATTAGTAACTGGTCTAGACATTCCCCCTCCCTTTGTTTTGGCGACAGCAATTGTTACATTTCAAACGTTTCAATTCGCTGCTTTTTGAAGATCTCTTCAAATAACTACGACAATGTATTTTCAAATCTTCAAATAAGGTTTGAGAGTACATTGTCATAGCAAGGTCAAATGGGGCTTAGATTTTTTTAAAACTCATCTACCCGCGTTCCGCTGGCACAGGTAAAAGTTCAAGATGAGCGTTTGAGCCGCCTCCGTACGATTTTTCCCAGTAGCGCCGGTAGCGCCAAGACCTGTGTTGCTGAGTCTGTTTTCAGGCTAGAAGTTTTTTTAGATTATACAATTGAAACTTCTTGTTTGGACGAAAGGTTGTAATCCGCAGCGTGTTTTTTCTCTCTCCTGTACGGTTTCCTGTTGAATGCGGTTCGTTGAAGGTAGAGGCTCCATACTTCAGTTTAAAAGCAATAGATCAACTTCATAAGTTAAACAATTAAGTAACACTGAAATTGGATAAAGACAAGCTGCAAGGAACGTGGCAATTGACAGGTACTGATTAGTCATGGGCATTGTGATATTGCTATGCTACGAGTAGGTAAGAGCAAAAAAGAATAATTGAAAACATTTAATTATGTCTTGTTTAATTGCTTAGTTTGTTAGAGATCACGTTCATGTGTCTTCTACGATCGCAACCGTCCAAATGACTGTTACGTTTGGCCTGCATGGATGGCCTTGAATAATACTAACAATACATAACAGAATATTAATAACACTTTATCCATGGTTACTGTGGCAACAGTACTACACGGTACCACATTCCCCTGAGTACAACAAAATTTTATATAATACCTTATAAAATTTTATAAATAGTATATAAATCTCAGTTTACTAAATTGTTTTCATTTTAGCTTAGTTTTCCTTGCTTGTTTTCTTCATCACTTCCGTTTCATTTCTTGCAGCGTTCCACGATCCTGACTCATCCAACGATGTAGCTCCGAATTTCCTTTTGAACAAGTGTCTCTCTAGTAAATCAAACGTGTTGTTCTCCAATGTTGTTTCTTTGTTATTGATGTTCAACTTTGCCAGTCTCAATCTGTAGGCCTCAAGTGCTGCCAAATTTAGCTCTGTTACATCGTCGTCACAACTAATCAACTTTACTGAGTGTGATACCGGGCTGCCGTATCTTTTTGGACCCTGGTTCTTAGTTTATCGACTGCTTCGTCTGACTGCCGTTGTATTCTCTTCTTTGTCTGACTCGTCCACAAATACTGCCGGGCTATTGACAACTGATTCCGCTTGTTGATTCAGTAGTTTTTCTGCTTCGTTTTGTACCCCTCGGGTCAAAACCTGCTTTGTGATATCTTCCCATTCTTTTGTTGTCATATTGTTATTCTGGAATGTGTCCAGAATTTCCTTTTCACTAGTTTGCCGTGTGATCCTTTTACTCACTGGAGCTTTTTTCGGTGCAGACGACTCTATGTATACAGCTTCATTACTCGTATCCCGCTTCTTAGATTCTTTTGCTGTTTCAACAGTTTTTGTTGTACGTGGCTCTTTTGTTTTGGTTTTTCCAGATCTTGCACTTTGGACTAGTGGTCTTGCCCTATTTGGCTCAACCCTTTTCCCACGTAGATTTAGGCCCCCGCCCGTCTTTGTTTCTCTTGACGTAACTACGTTTGGCGAGTTTTGAAACTTGTCCATTAGTCGATTGTCTTCTATCTCCTGATCGGTTGGCCCCTGGTCTTTCGCATCATGTTCTTCAGCCGACTCACTGTCTACGTCTTCATGATGTGATAATGTCTTCTGTTGTTTGCTCCTAGGCTCTTCCCCCATTGGGCTCCTCTTTTTCTCCGAGCTCTGTGCTTTGTGCTGTGTATGCAGTTTTGATCTCGCTATGTCGCTCTTTCGACTTTCGATACACTGCACCAGCAGCCGTTTTGATTGTTGACGGTATCTCTGCCACTATTTTGCCTATCAGCGGTATTGTTAGGGCCTTTCCACTCTTTCTTTGCTCATGTTTTCGGAGGAAGCTTCCTGACCAGCTATCATCCGCTGTAGTCTGTTTGTCTTCGATAAATCCTTTTTGCCATGAGTATAGGAGTTCCTTTCTTAGTTCGGGATTTATCGTGCTCGTTTTATCTACAATTCGTCGTAGCTCGCTATCTGAGATATCCCGTCTGGTGACATTCCATCCCGCATTGGCCTCTAGTAGCTGCTTTAGTTCCTTCGCCCTAGCTCTTTCTTTGGCCGCCGCAGTGTTGCGTAGAAACAGTGGGCTGACGTCCCGGCTAGTCTGTGCTTTTCGGATAATCTTTACATTTTCCCTGGATTGGTCGATGCGTCTCTTCAACTGCGATGCTGTTAACGCCGATCTCTCCAAATGTTCTTTATCTAAACAATCAGTTTCCTTCAGAAAGTTTTCCCTTATAATTTTAAACTCAGTTTTAGGTAATCGGCCAAAGTGCGCTTCAAACGGGGAAAACTTTATTGTTTTCTGTTTATTCCATCTTAGGTCCCTAATTATTGTGCTCAAGCACAATTTAATAGATTGTACTTTTTCTTCGAGTAGCATTACTCCCAATTGTCGTTTAATGGTTTGTATCGTTCGTTCGACTAGTCCACATCCTCGATGATCACCAACTGGACAGAATTTTTGAATAATATTATTTTCAGTGCAAAATTTTTTCATTGAATTTCCTTTAAACACTGAAAACTGATCCGTTTTAATCGATTCTGGTATTCCATGTGTGTCAATGTAGGTTTGTAGAAATTTTATTGTTGATTTTCCCCCTGTAGATTTCGTAACTTTGACTGACGGAAATTTTGAGTGTCTATCAATAGCACCTAACAAATATATCTTCCTTCCCTTATGGTCTTCAAGTGGACCCGCATAGTCTAATTGTAACTCTTGCCCAGCCTGTGTCAACAGTGGAAGTGGTTTGGCCGAATTTTCTGGGATTATACATTTAGCATTCTTACCATAACGAGTGCAACTTCTACACTCTTCGGCCATATTGACTATGTCTTTGTGCATGTGTGGCCACCATAAGTAATTGGAAACCTCCAACATCGCTTCATGGCCAGGATGTCCTTGATGAAGTCGCCGAAGCACCGCTTGTCTCAGCTTCTCAGGTACGGCTAAACGATTGTCCACCAATAGGCAGTCATCAACTACCGACATCTGGTGCCACAGAGGATTGGTGTATGGACCCATTAGCTCGAATCCGTGTCTATCGTTCCGTTCCACCACTCGACTGAGCCGATCCATCCAAGTATCCCCTGCTACTAGTTCCGCCAGTAGACTTTTGTCGAATAATTTTTCGAGTGACAGTGGGCTATTTGTTTCCTCTAACTGCTCCGACAGTTGGTAATTGCTTTTTCGCGATTTATGTCCACTTCTCGTCTTCTGTTGCCGTGTGACCATACAAGTCTCAGTTCCTGAACTGTAGTCCGGTTTATCAAGGCTGTCCATCGTTAAATCCACCTCAACGATTTGTCCAATTTCAGTTTCATCTCCTGACTGGGTTTGTCTCGATGGTTTCGGACTTTGCATCACCGATTTGGCTTCTAATTCCATCATTGGTCGGGGTTTCTCAATCTTTTACGATCCTGTTGGTTCCCAAAATGAAACTAACATAGGTTGGGTTGCTGTAGCAGTTGATGTTGACCGACCACTATTTCCCGTGTCTGTTCTGATTTGTCTGTACAGCGTGTTCCAATTCGCTTGTGGTGTTTGTTCAAAGTCCGAATTATCTGATTCTGATTTGTTTGGGGTCCTTTGTATCATTCTGGTTCTTTGGAACGTCGTTTCTGTTGTTTCCTCCCTTAGTGTGTCTGTGTTTTTCCGATCCTGAATTCTGACCATTTTTTTGTCCTTTTTTAGCTGTTTCGCCTGAATGCATATTTTCTGATTCGTGATTTGATAACTTTCCGATTTCTTTAACTGATTTGACCGAATGTATCTGCTGACGATTTTGAGATAAACTGATTTTTGAGTTTTCAAACTTTTCTCGTTGAAACGAACGTGAATCTTCATTTCTTTCGTTCCGGTCAAGCTTTGTCCGTTTTGGACCGTTTTGTTTGCTATAGCAACGGGTAGATGACGTGTTCTGATTTGATACATTTTTATCAATTCTAGAATATTCTAGAACGTTTTTGTTCCGGTCGAGCCTATCGTGATCACTCAGTCGACTGTTTAAACAGTCGAGAGCTTTATGAAAACTTTCAATCGATGTGACTACAAGTTTTTCATCCAGTACTGACTCCGGCCATGGTTCACCTTTCGGGTTTCTAGATAGGTAATCTACTATACCCATATCTTTCCCAGGTAAATGAATAAATTTCAATTGATAGGGTAGTAATCTGTCTACCCATCTAGTCAACCTAGATTGGTAGGTTTTGTTTGACTTATGTTCATCCAAGGCAGAAACCAGTGCTCTATGGTCAGTGGCTATCACGAGTTCTTTTCCTAACAAATAATGTTTAAGTCGGTCAACAGACCATACTACTGCTAGCAGTTCTAGTTCATTTATGGTGTATTTTTTTTCTTGTGTGTTTAAATATCTGGAAGCGAATGCAATCGGTATCCACTCCCCCTCCCAGTTTTGTTGTTCCAACGATGCCCCCAGTCCACTATGGCTGGCGTCACATTTTACCCTAGTAAGTAACTTACGGTCGTAATATTGAATTTTTGTTATATTCGCAACCGCTGCTTTTATCGATTCGAATATCTCCGAATGTTCTTCTTTCCATAAGAATTTTTTACTTGAATTTTCACGTTTTGAGTTTTTTTTTTCATTTTCTTTTCTTCTCATTTTCTTCTTTTCAGTTAAGATAGCTGCGTTTGGAATGAATTTGGCCAGATGATTTATGCTACCCAGAAATGATCTGAGTTGTTTCAGTGAAGTTGGCGGACTAAGCTTCAAAATCGCTTCCGTTTTTGTTATCTTTGGGGAAATACCCTCCAACGATAACTTATGTCCCAACCAATTCACCTCCTGTTGAAAGAACTCACATTTCTACAGTTTTAGTGCCAAATTTTTTTTCTAGCTTTTCCAGCACATTCAAGATCAATTTTTTATGTTCTTGTTCACTTCCTTTAGACACAATGAGTATGTCGTCAAGAAAACAGAAAGTATTTTCCGCATGGTTCAATGTTCTGTCCATAGCTTTTTGAAACTCAGCTGGCATATCTGCCAGACCGTAAAACCCGGTCAAAAATCTGAATGTTCCAGTAGCTTGCCCACCTATGATGTTAAAATTGCATTTTTTAGCTGTCTCTGCAGTCAGTTTATGTTGACTGCAGGCATACTTCAAATCCAATACTGAGAAATACAGCGTACTGCTTTCATTTGCTGTGATTATTTGGCTGACCCCATCCAATAATTCATCCACATTCGGCTTTTGATATTTATTTTTGAACAACTGTCTATTTATGGGTTTGACATCACTAGTACATTTGCCTAGACGTTTTATATGCCCCTCTTTTTAGCAATTTTTCCATTTCCTCATACACTTTCCCTTGTATGTGTATTGGGATGCGTCTCCCTTTTTCTTGTAATGGACAAAGTGGGTATTTGAACTTTGTGCTGACAACGTGATTTTTTGAACACCCTTGACGATCAAAAAGGTTTTTAAATTTTTTATAGAATTTGTTTTTCCAACCTTCTGACTGTTCGCACAGTAACACGTCAAACCTCGTCTTTTCTTTCGGTGCCAACTTCTGTGTTGTGTGTATCCCGGCCTTGCTCTGTAAATCCAGCCCCAAAATACATCTCGTGTGTCGTTCTGTGATTAAGAACGATGCTCCCACCACCTCCCACCCTGCCGAACGGATGGTCGTGGTGATTGCACCCAATATATTGATCGGCTGTTTGTTATAGTCTACAAATTGTGTAATCAAGTTGAGATTTTCCCGTGGAATGAACCTCGTATTTTTTGAAGACTCCAGAATTTGCTTTGCAGTAGCCCAGTTCAAAAACGATACAGGACTGCCCGTATCAATAGTCATGTTGATGATTTGATGATCTATTCTCACCAAAGCTTTTAATGACCTTATTTGTTTCGATCGGGTATTTCTGCGAATATCAACCTTCTGTATGTCCTTGCTACTTTTCTTGATATCTCGGTTTCTATTTGATTGCTGTTTTATATACTCATCTATTTCTTCCATCGAAGACAATTCTGATTCAATAGCCATAATTTCGAACTCCTCACACGAGTCAAATGACTGAATTAAATTGCACTCTTCATCTGAGCTGGATGATTTTTCCGCAATCTCATTTACTTGCTGTGATTTACACATTTTTGCAAAGTGATTTGATTTAGAACAATTTTTACATGTTTTGCCCATGGCCGGACATTTCTTCAAATGTCCTTCCCCAAATGGTCGACCACATCGAGTACACGTTTTCGTGTCTGCAAAATTTTTCCCTTCTTTTCTGTCTGATGATTTCTTCTTGTACATGTTGTTCAGTTGTCTCCTTCCGTAAGCATTTTTATTTCCAATACTCATAATTGGTTCTTGCTTTATCTTCATTGTTCCATTTACTGGAGCTGTACTTGCAGTCGTTGCATTAGTTTTCTGAAATGCCTGAGTTGTCTGTTTACTTTGTTCAAATTCAACGCCCTTTTCAATACTTCCTCTGGTGAAAATGTTTCAAACGTTAGTGTATCTTGTAATACCACATTTTTCATTTTCGATATGAATAGGTCACGCACTAGTTCGTCCTCCAGTGTCCCTAATTCTGCTCTGGCTGCTTGAGCAGTTAATGCGGTATGAAATGCCCCGAGTGATTCCCCTATTTCCTGTGCACGATTAAACAGCTTGTAGCGTTCATACGTAACACTCTGTGATTTATCAAATGAAGTCTTAGCCAACGCTACCATCTGCCTGAATTCTAACTTTGAAACTTCTACATGCGGGTTCTTTTGAAAAAATTTCTTCTTTCCTTCTGTCCCCAGCGCCAAAAATAATCTAGAAGCTACTCTTTTCTGTTGTAATATACGTAATGTCCAACCCTTGGTCCTCTCTTTTTTCTTTCTTCATTTTCCAAAAGAATCTTATCCCGGGCTAGTTAGCTCGAGCTTCCCTTTCAGTAATCGCCTAAGCGTTTTTTTCATGTTCTCGTGGAGTCTCTGGTCTTGGTAACGGTTCCAATAGAACTTCTTTCGGTTCTTCTAATAATAGTTCCGGATTCACGCTCTCCATTACTGTAACTGCCAAAAGAAATTGGTCTAGCCATATCTTGAAATTCCAAGGAGGGTCGGAATTCGCGGTCGTCCAAAATACAGGGATTCCCATATCTGTTCTATTGTCCTGGGACAGAAATCCTGCTGGCTGCGCCATGTGATATTGCTATGCTACGAGTAGGTAAGAGCAAAAGAGAATAATTGAAAACATTTAATTCTGTCTTGTTTAATTGCTTAGTTTGTTAGAGATCACGTTCATGTGTCTTCTACGATCGCAACCGTCCAAATGACTGTTACGTTTGGCCTGCATGGATGGCCTTGAATAATACTAACAATACATAACAGAATATTAATAACACTTAATCCAAGGTTACTGTGGCAATAGTACTACACGGTACCACAGGCATTAAACAGAAATTCTAAAGTAACTATAACTTAACTAGTATATTTATATCAAAACATATTGACTTAAAAGTTGAATGTGCCTCAAAGACTTCTTCAGACTGATTGATAAACTTAGTCAAAACAAAATCATCCAGCGTAGGCAATTTGACAACAATGAGATTTTTTTTAAACGCTTGCTCAATGTCTACGAAAGAGTCCATATAATTGACTACATTGCACTTTTTTTAACCATTAGGGGGCTTCGCCGTCTGCAGATATTTCGAAATCTTCTGTTCTTTGCATTGCGAAATTTGCGCTTTTCATTGAGTAATATGCAGTGATTCAAAGATATAATCAGCAACTACTGTCAAAACACATTTACAATATCGGTAAACAATCCCAATTTCTTAGAAATGTGTCATTTTTTAGCAAACGAAGCAAATATCTTAAGCCCACCTATATTCGCAAATTACCAGAATGCAATTCTATCTAAACAGTCGTCGACAAAATAGCAGTACTTAATGTTAAGAACCTTTTTGAACTTCCACCTATATTACAAATAAATATAACTGTACTAGTCAGATATGCTGAAGACATTACTTAAGAAGAACTAAGCATCTACTCTTATTCTAGATTCTTAACAAATTAATTATTTTTTGTTGAAATCCACAATCATGTTCGACAATATCGAATTTTTTTAAAACTCTACCATCAAATGAATTGATACTACTTCAGGACCATTGGTTTTCAGCAATATTTTATCACAGCTAAGGACTTTAAATTCTTACCCAACTTAATTGTACATTATGAAACAATATCGACAATCGAAATTAAAATATGAATAATCAGACCAAATAACAAACACTTGCACCCAATTTTATGTCTATCAGAAAATATTTCCAATAATCTAATCTGTGATTTTAACGAAATCGAGAATTAAAATTGACCAAATGTTCCATCTGCCTTTAATTTTGTTTCACGCTAAAAAATCCATAAAGGTACACCTCCACAACTGCCACCTTTAAATTGCGTTCCATGCTACAAAAAGCTAAAAAAGCTAGCAAAAAACACCATTTGGAACAATCTAATGTCCGATATGCAGACAAACGTTCATGTGAGTAACCTAACAGATTATGACTTCTGTAATATTTTAACCAAATCACTCTGTCAAACAATAAACCTAAGGTTGAACACAGGATTGTTAAACATCCTTACGTAAACACAGGCAACAACAGCATCAATAAATGAAAAAAGCGTGCCCTATATGTCATATTAGAGTTCCATTTGACGATACATGGTCATAAGCCATCATACCTTCACTTAAGCAAACTCTTCTTTAAAGTATTCCTTCTCTCAAACTAAATCGTCACCCACATTTCAATTTTGAAGAATACCGTACTCAAATCATTGATAATTTTTTTAACTTTGGCAGAATCTTGTGCCTCTCTGCCCAACATCGATTATAAGTTTTTGCTTTATTCCCCTCGCGATTTATGCCAGGTGTTAAGAAAAGTAGAGGCTATGGAAATTTTCTTAGTGGTACCAGTAATAGACATCTCACCACCCATCACTACATCTATCTGTTCGCAAAAAATATTCGTTCCTTTAACAGCAACTTCATGCTCCAGTTACCACGTACCGTGTGAATTCTCTGACTCCTAGAACTAATCACACAGCAATTGTCGGAAGTTAGACTATAATTGGCTAGATCAAGTCTACATCTATCGCCTACCATCAATAACACAACAAATCAAATACGGTATTATTGTACAAAAATTTTCCCAAAGTTTGGAAAAAAACCGATTTTTCGTTAATCTTTTCTTTTGACTAGGGACTTTAAATTTGTTCTAAGCCATTGTAACCATTCTTGTTTGTCCAATAAAGATATTACTTCCTTTTACAGAATGTCGGAAATATTGAAAATCCCCGTGTGGCTAGAAATTGTAACATAAGACAACACAGTGGTGAGACACTCGAAAGGAATTTTTGAACATCGAACTTGCATTGCATGTCAACATCGTATTTCAACAAGCCATCGACATCCAAAACGTCCACCTGTCGAAAACCCATTACTTCCAGGGTTGCTGGCTTCACATACTTTTACTATGATTCAAACAGCAGTTAGGACGATGAAGTGAATCATAGATTCTTTGCGTGAAGCTAGCAATCCTGGTATCCTTGGAAATTAAGATGTCTTGCAAGACTACTAGAATTTCTTCCAAACCCCTTTTCCCCTTCTTTTTTGTCCCATAAAGATATATTTCTGTCTACAGATTGTCATAAACATTGAAATACAATGTGTTTCAAGACGATGTAACATAAAACATTACAACCTGAAGCACTCGACAGATTACTTTGAACATCGAACTTGATCTGCTTGTCACCATCGTGCTTCATCAAGACACCGAAATCCGGAATGTCCAACCTGTTGAAAACCCATTGATAGCAGAGTTGCTAGTTTCATGTGTTTTCACTATAAGTCAGACAGCAGTTGGGACGATGAACCACCCATTGGCTTGCTTAAATTTCGTAACAAATAAGTACGATTATTTGATGAAGTATATTCTAAATTATTCGCTTTATTTTTTTTTGCAAATTTTCATTCCTTCAATGCTTAGTTGCTTTCGGTTAACTTAATGGCCCTTGTGATTTAGAACACTACAATGTTTTAAATTATTACCACCCAGATGGTATTGTGGAAAACACAAGAAAAACATAATTTTCTGATAATCATTTAATTGATATGGTAAAACTCTCTCTGCCATATTTTTTTGTCGCTTTTTACCTATAAAAAGGCGGCCGATCTGTGGTCTTTCAGTACTAGGATGGACAGAATTTTTATAGGGATTTTAATTTATGCCCAAGTTTTAAAAATAATTTAAGCTTTTGCTAATTGTGTTTATGACACGAAATTATTACGATCATTCAAGTTTAGTAGGAGTGATGTGATAACCATCCTCAAACGAGAAACCATATTCAGCGAAAAAAGAAGCTACATTTTAATCACAGGAGCGAACGCCCAAAAATGCAGTCAAAAGAGTTTTCGGTACTACAACCTTCTTATCTATCGATGATGGAAGAAAAAAAGATAAGAATCCTTCTCCGCTATCAAAGAGAGAACCGAGATCCAAAGAAATTGTGAGACTTTCTGAAATCGAAACAAACCCAAGTTTACGTTCCGCCTAAAGCACTCAATAAAGCCGGATTACATTGAACCTCACCTCACAAAATTACCCTGAACAATTCCATGACAAAGGAAAAAGTTGAAGTGCCTCCAAGCACTTCAGCAAGTGCAGAATTTGGACTCAGAGACAACCAAAATTTTTGTAGGATAGAAAAGAGGACGGAAGCTCGTTACATAATAAAATCAGGCAATCAAAATTTTAAAAAACTATACCAAAGAATAACTGCTTTCCCGAACCCCAAGATGAGGAAGACAACCTAGCAGCTCTGAGAAATAAAATGTAACGTCTCAAACTGAACAATAAGAAAAGAAAACAGATTTGCAAAAACGGTTGCCGAGCAGCTAGAAAAGAGTCGAGAGGAATATTTGTATTTTCAAGTCATACAAAATACAGCTGGAAAGGAAGTTAGAAAATTTGACAAAGGATAAATGACGGAAAATTTTTGGTTTTAGTTCTCAAGTATTAATTTTAACTCTTTATTTATTTTGTGCACTACTAAGTTTTTTTTTCTAAAAAAATTGTAGAAGCGCCTATGGGATAACTTATTATCCTAAAAAGTGAAGAAATGTAGTTTTCAACTACATTTTTTTTATCGCTATTAAAATATTTGTTTATTAAGATAATGAATTGTTCCATCGGCGTATTTACTTTACAACGAATTGAAAAAGCGCCGTCTAAACAATATGCTATCTGAAACAAAAGTGTTAGTTGTAGTATACAAGTACACTATAAGTATCGGTACGGTTATAATTGTTCAAAAAATAAGAGCGGACTTTTTTATGCTGATCTAATAAGAGGCAGAATGTCCCTCTGCATAATTTTATCTGCCTTGAAAAGCAGACAGTACAGCGATAATTTTGTCTTGTTAAATTTCGACTTAGGAAATGCAGGTGCGAAATGAGTGAATCCCGGGACAAATTAAGACTGTTTTGTTGCTTGCAAAATTCAATTTAACTATCGAAACTGATAAAGAGGCAATTGATAGCCGAGACAAAAACCCTAGTAAATAAGTTAATGATACAAAAAGGTGGAGTTTAGCAAAGTCTCAGTTAAGAGAAGTTATCTTCAGCAGATTGGCTAAAATCATTTCATTCACCCTCACCTCAGTTTAACTTTAGAGACAAGTTGAGATCTAAGTTCTTTCTGATTATCAAATTTTTTTCAATTTCCCTTTTTCTTTAAAATTTTATTCATCCTTTTCCTTTAATAAAATATGCAAGGGTTTCACTAAAATATACTCTGAGGGTTTTCACTAAAAATTCGGAATGAATTTGAGACTAAAATCGATTAGGTTAAAAAATATAAACAAAATAGATATAAGTAAATCCGCCAAGCGGCAAGCAGAACTAGATGTACCCAGCGGACAAGGCAGAGTAGACGACTCAAAGAAAATCATCACTCTGACAGATTTCGCTACCCTTGGGTTCAGTTCGCTAACTTAGTCAGAAAAAATGTTAAGAATTAAGCTAATAATCCAACCTGATAGGGAAAAGATTTTAAGTTGTTCCATCATTTGAAGCATTTATCTCATATTTGTCTCAAAATGTTATTCTAACCTTAATTTCAATCTGATCTAGTGTTTCAAAATAACTCGATGATAAAAGCTAGGCGACTCTTAGATTTAATTACCAAATGCTATTCTCCTTTTCTTTTACTCTGCAAAAACGTTCATCAAGTCGACTCGAAATGGTGACCAAGAAAATAGATAATCACATTTTTAATAGTTTACTGTTTACTATATAAAGCACCAATAAATTATGATTGTTTTATGTTGTTTCTTAGAACCTCTTTAGTTTGCTAAGTTCTTTTTTATCACTGATCAACATCGTATGTTCTATGGGGTTTTCCTAGATGGCTCATCTTTTATCTGGCTGAAAAAGAATCAAATTTGTACTGCTGTGCAAATAAAAAAACTTCAAATTAGTTTTTCTAACTTTGAAGGTGCAGCTAAGTTTAAAAAAACGGCCCCAAATAAAACTATCGAAATCTGAAATGTAATAATGCATTCGAAACTTGCGGTGTAGCGAATGTCTTATACAAACATTGGTTTAGAAAAGCAAGTATATTTAGAAATGAAAGGTTTTTTTTTTTTACATATCACAGAAATTGAAAACTGTTTTATGAATACTTACAGAGCCATCACAATGAAACAAAACTGCTCCAATTTTTTTCTAAATGCTCATAAAGTAATCTTAAAAAGCTTAAAATTTTTAAGAAATGCCTCTTTTTGAAGTCAACTATTGTCAGTTATGCCGCGTTTAATTAGCTCTATCATCACTCGCTCAAAAAAGCAATAAATAGAAGAAAAAAAACAATAAAAATGATCGGAAGTTTATGTGATTCATGGACCGCAACCAGCTACCCTTGCTTTGATTAGTTTTTGGAAGTATGTATCCCGATTGATTGATATTTTTAATTAAGTAAGCGATTTGGACAAAACGAAAAGACAACCTGGCAGCCGTCATTTTAAGGTCTTTATTTTACAAAAGATTGAGTTAAAGCTAAAACTGTAACTGTTACAATCAGTAGCAGCTTTTTTGCGTGTGGTGGGAGCGGGGAAGGGTGGCTAGGAGGGAAAGGGTTCGTGGGAGGCAGCGGATGTTTTTTTTTGAAAATTTGCTCGATGAAATAAAATTGAGAAAAATGTTTTGTAACACCTACTTCCTCAAAAAAACAGACTAATTTTGTTTTACAAACTTGAAAAATTAATTTTGCGGATAAAATGTGATCATTAAAAATGTGGGCAAGATAATCGGCTTGAGAGAGATTCTAATATCTGTTTGCAAAAATCATGCAGTTAGTTGCCTGTTTCTGATTATTTTACCATTTAATCAATGAGCGTGTGGTTTTATTTGGTATTCTAGGTTCAATTTTTCCTCGAAAATTTTCAGGGCAAGACTTCACAACCAATTCGAAGCATAATTCCCCTGTTTGGAATTATACTGTGGCATGTTTTTGTAAGGTAACTTTCTAACTAAAAAAAACTGAGAATAAGAAAGATTTTAGGGGACCATCCACATAAAGTTGCATGAATCATTACCTCCTCAAAACGAAATTGCAACAAACTACTACTACTTTTTTCTTTATTTTGATTGCAAGAGTCGGAAGTTGCAAGAGCCGGAATTTGTTAAACTGGGTTGCCATATGTGGTAACGCGGCAACTGGCAACAAAAACAACAACAAAAAAACTTTCAAAAGGCAAACCACAAAAACTAAAAGTATAGCGAATTATTTTAAATCATTTTTGATTTCAACTCTTCTATGTTTCTCCGAACTGAAAAAGAAGTTTTTACGTCGCGCTCCCTTTCAAAATTAGTACATATTGGCGGTTGGTCGGCCGAAAATGGATGTTATAAAATAATAACAGAGGGGACCCTTTGGTTGGTGAGGGGGTCGTATCCGTGGAGGGGGATGCGCCCGCCCCCTATACTAGTCCGCATCTGATGGTACCTATTAACGAATGTCAACTCCAATATTTGAATTACTCAAAAATAATTTATCTACGGAGTAATTTACCTAAAATGAATAATGCATTTGCGATATGGTTTCGTTATTCTTGAAAAACTCCTTTTTTTCTCAATCCGTCTCTTTTAACATCTGCTTTTAACGAGGTGTTATATAATTATCTGATTGAAATTAGCTTTCATTGTTATCGCGGATCACTTGTGGCTGCTCCTCAACCGGGGATTCAAACTCTTGGTGGGTTTGAGGGGGTTCGATTTGCACTACTCTTTCTTCCCTGTCTGGATTCGGGGGAGTGGGTTGATAAGTATCGGCTGTTCGCGTTTCTTCACTTTGTCTGATCGAACATGGCGTATCGTTGTTGTCCTGAACAGATTTCTTGGGATCCTTTCCTGCGTACTCGAAATATAGTTCGGAGCTCTGTTTGAGTCCACTTTCGGTTTCTTGGAATGTCACAAAAGAAGCTGTCAATTCTTCGCTTTTCTTCATTAAATGACCTGGTGAATTTTGTTCACAATCTGAGATGATGCCAGTTTTCAAACACTGCTCCATGTATGTGATATCTTTTGACGTTCTAGCGCTGCTTTTCCGTTTTGAATTTTTTAAAAATTGCTGGAATTTGCGGCGTTTGTTTTTCACAGCATTTTCTTTTGAGTTTATTTCTTCGTGTTTTGCCTTCTTCCAACAGCGCGTTTTGTGTATGTCATGCTCCTTCGCCAAGCACCTTGGGCAAATTGGCACAGGCTGGCTGTCGTTGCCTTTTACACAATCTTCTTGCACGCACACCAAGATACAATCCAACCCGTGGTCCAGACATGATGAACTCAAGTTACAGGAAATTGCCTCAAAATCAGTCGGCATGTTTCTCAAATTACCTTTCAGTTACCTGCAACAATTGAAAATTATATTGCCTGGTAACAGGGAATAAAAATTCTAGGATTTTATCGAGGGGGGGGGGTTTCAAAAAATTTTTGAAAATTTTGTCGATCGTTTTTAGACCGATCAAATTGATTTTCCGAGCTCTCCCAAAGCATTAAAAAAATCGTTTTGGTCAAGATTTCTGCGCCGTAGATGAAATTTTGAAAGAACATGCCAAAAAAGCATTTTAAGTCACTTTTTGGAAAATTTTGACCACAAAAATCGCGTTTTACGGCGCGCGAACACCCCTCAAAGTTATGGGGCATGTTTTGGTATAGTCTACCTAATTATATGCAGCTATTATATTTTTATCAACCAATACTTAAAAGAAAGCAGTAATTTTACTCACCTTATTCAAAATAAATATTTGACTGTATACATGCAAATGCAAATCAACGTTTGCGCGCCGCTGTATAACAGACCATCAATGGCGAATTAAACCATATACCATCCTGAGCCAAAATGTCGACACGCGATTGAAATGCGGCTTAAAGAGTGTTTCATGCTGAACAAGAATTGTATGGAACATTTTAAATAACGGTCTGTAGCATAAAAGATGGGTTTACTGAAGCTAGCTTTTTGTGGAATTGGTAACAGTTTTCTGCGTATAAACCAATTCTTTTTAAAAATGAACAATTTTCTATTTGCTTTTTCTGAAGAGACAGCTGCAGTTTTAACATGAGAAGGGACACAATTTTTTAACGACGCAGTTTTTTGCAAGCAAAACTGATTTTTTTATAGATCACCCAATTCGAATTTGATTAAAATCTGACTCCAAAAGCTCGTATACATTGGCGCCGAAAGCACCTTTAGGAAAAAGTTAGGATTGGTCTACCAAAAACAACCGACGCACAAGATTATCAAAAGTGAAACTGTACAAAAAATTGCCAGTCAGAATGGATGATGGAATCCCACTGAAGTACTGAAGTGCCAAGTGGTTGAAGTTAACACCCCCCCCCCTTGAGAAATTTGGATGTAATTTTCATAGGAGACGTTTGGTTGTTGTTTAAACACCCGTCTATCATACTTGTATTTAACTACATATAATTTAATCAACCAATGCTTAGCTAAAGCAGCCAGTTATTTTACCCTGATTGGTAAATTGAAACTAACTGCTTACCTGAGTATACATGCAAACAAACACAAGCCTATAAAAAAGTTTTAAAAAACTACTTGCCCTCTCTTTAACCCTCACCAAAGTTTATTCCAACAGCACTTGAAACAAGAAAAACATTTTAATTCAAAATCAAATTGTCTTTTTTTTGGAGAGACGGATTGGAGATCTCGAGGAGAGAAAGTGAAAGAAATACAAGTGATTTACGAGAAACGCCAAAGGATCAAAAAACAACAGCATTTAAGGTGACAGGTGTGTATGAACCGATCATTAAAAAAAGCAATGTTAAACAAGCTAGAAGATGGAAAAGGAATTTTGAGTTCTTACATATTCCAGAGAGCATTACGCAGGGCTCACATGAGATCACAATTGAGATTGAAAACCCAGAAACAAATAGAAGAAGTAGTTTGACAATGGATCGGATTGAGATATTCAAAAAGATAGACAAATATCCGAAAAATCAGTTGGAACAACAAATCAAATAACAAAACGATGCAGAAAAGAAAAAAATATAAGTTCGTTAAGTCATTGCACCTAAAAAATCCCAAAACGTCGAAATTGTTCAACAATGTCAAAATTTGTCGAAAAAATTTTCAAAATTCTACCACTTGATTAGAACTTCACTTTTTGCGGAGTTTAGGTGAAAGGGTAGGAAAACTTTTAGAAAAATGTCACGTTAAAGGCTTATGAGCATTACGTCACTATTAGTTCCCCAACGTTTAAGAGCATCTATCACATAAACCTTAGCCCTTTTCAAGAAATACAAAAAATCGTACCTTTTTGATATTCGGCAAGAAAGCCTAATTCTGCAAAACAATCAGGAACAATTTGTATATGAAAGCAGTTCAGTCAGCAAGAGATTTACTCAAACTATTTTAAGGAGTACGTATAAAAAGGTAGCGCTTTTGTGGTAAATGTTGTAAAAAAACAAACCAAATAACTTGCGCCAACATGTCGACAGAGAAACAGTTTTTTACAATTCTCATTTTGCCTATTTAAGGCGGTTGATAGGAAACTGATTGACATGGCTATACTAAAAACATCATCTAAAAATGATATCTGTCGAAATATGCGTGCAATACATATGAAAATAATCGGGAGCGATTCCATTTAAGTATGCTTCATTCTGGAAAGATATAAACGTTATGTTTTCTCTCACTGAAAACAATTAAAACAAAATCCTTCTCTCTTTACTGGTATAGAGAGGGAAAAATTGGCTTGATCTTCACTTTTTTTCCAATTTTATTGAACTTTCAGCGCATTGCCGTTTAATAAAAAAGTAATTCGAAAAAGGAAATTTGATCAATGCACTTTCAGATTTTTTCGGTACGCTTGTGATATTATCGATTTGTATTGGTTGTTGTAGGTCGTTGATTCGAAGAACTGTTTGATTGCAATAGAAGATTTTTGAAGGCATAACAAGACTGCTCGTATCAGGGCGAAACCTTTAACAATCTGGCTGCCTCTTAAGTTCTATGGAATAGTGTTTGCTTTAAATGAAATGATCAAACAATCAAAAAAGAATTTCGAAGATATTTTTTTTTGCATTTTCCCCCATACATGCTTTTTTAAGTGCAAAATGATATCTTTTGCCTTTTGCAAAAAATTAAATATTCCAAATAGCACGTATCAGCTCAATTTGGAACCAACTCTAAGAGGGATTAAATCTCCGCTTACGCGTTATAAGAGCGCCAGATATCTATCCAGCGTTACATGCCCCAAGTTGGCAAAATCAAATTCCTTTAACCTCCATAATTTGATGAAAAATGATCACAGGAATTTTGGGTGACTAAAACAAATTCCGTCTTAAATATTCACCACCATATTCGTCACAAATATTCAACCCCAGCACAAATACTCACCACTTTCTGTGAAATTCGGAGTCTGTTTTTATATTGGGTAATTCTTAATGAGTTTTTAATTTTTGCATCATTTTTTTACATTTCAAAAAAACGCAATTACTTTTTTGAGTGAAAAGGCTCAGAAAAAAGTGTAATAGAAAATGGTACCTTTTTGGGAAAATGTTATAAGAGAAAAATGAATTACAGAATTTATACGCTATTTTTTATCTCAAAATCAGGAGGAAAATTCATTATTAAAAATTACTTGTTTTTTTTGAAACTCTGAAAAAATAAGTATTGTTCAATTTGTCCGCCACTAACTATCATTACATATCATCAGGGCTTCTCCTATGTGGTTCATCATTTATCTAATTAAAAATTATTGTGCACTTTTTCATAAGTCTTGCTATGAAATTTCAAGAATGATTATTTAAGACTGAAGACGCAGTTACAATAAAAGATAGGATTTCAAATGATTCCAAAGAAAAACTTGAAATATATTTAATTTTTTTAAATAATGATCAAAATTAAAGTTTTCAACTGCTCAAATTAATGGTTTGAGAGCGCAAGCAAATTATTAATTGAAAGGTTTTGAAAATTCAAATAAACAAATTATTTTATGGTACAGTTCTTTTGGTGAAAAAAACTCCCGCAAATTTTTCAAAATTTCCCAAGTTAAAGTTTTCCAAATGTTGTTGGGTTATTTTTTTGATCGCAAAACAACTGTATGAAAACTGTTTTTGATTCTCACTATTCTAACAATGTCACATTTTCGATTGAACGAATTTAAACTGCTTCCTGATGAATGGTTTTTAAAAATAAAAACCTTGATTTGTTAGCATTTATGTGTTTGAAAACCACAATATTACATAGCTTTTTTTTTAATATCAGAGTTGTGACTGTTATAATTTTTTTGATTATAGTTAACATGATTCTGTTTGTTAAAATTTTTTGATTTTTATTATTATATCATTATATTAAGTAAAGGTCTCTCAAAATCCAATCATGCTGCTGCGATCTTTTCTGATGCTTTATACTTCTCTTCGGATTTTTTAACCCACTTCAAAGGTTTCATTTTTTACCCGGGTCAAGATCCCGCTAAAAAACCGCTCAAGATTTGAACGGTTTGAGCGGATTTCTAGCATGATTTGAGCGGTTTGAGCATTTTGAGCATTTTTTTGTTTCGCAAAAACCACTTAAACCGCTCAAATCTTGATTTTAAAAACCGTTCAAAAGCCCCTCATTTCTTGTCTAATAAAAAAGAGTAAAACCATCAAAAGGCCCGGAAAAGGCAATGTGGCGCTAATAACCCTAGTTAAAGTTTTTTTTTGGTCTCTCACAGGCCCGTAGAAACACACCCCTGGAGTCCATATTTATGGTTGCGCAATCTTCAAAATTCTGCAATGTTTGAAACCAATGTTTCAATTATTAAAAGCATTTCTCTGGTAAAACTCGTTTCAATTTTAAACTTTGAACCAATCAAAATATCAATCAACTTAACTCTCAAAAGTCATCGTGACTTCTCGAATGTCTGGTATTTGTCCTTGCTACTTTCAGGGGTCCATTTTGCTGAAGACTGACACGATTTGGGAGAAAAAATTATGTAGAACGGTCATATGGGGCTACAGCTCCATCTTTTACGTGTATAAAAGTAGCAGATTTGGGAGTTCAAACTTGGTATTAAAAAAAACAGATGAGCACTCAGCTAAAACACTTTGTATAGCTTTGTAGTAAAACCAAACTTTTTTTCAACCCACCGTTTCAATATGCATCATCACTCTTGTCTAATTTTTACTGCAATATGCTGCATTACGCTGTGCGACCAGGAGGGGTAATGTTATTGTGTGCTATCGGGCTAAATCAGCCTGTTTTGTGATTGCCTGTTTTGAGAATAACCTCAGATTGCATAGAGACCAGGTAGCGTCGTACACGCCTTTTTTTAATTGTCAAAGTGTTCTCGTGATAGAGCCAAACAATTCTTGTGGCGTTTTGCCCGAGCAGAACTTGATTAATGTTTAACGCTGAAACTCAAGCGAATTGGTGCTCATCTGAGCGAATAGTCTGGCAGCCGAAGCCTGCTCAGCTTACAAGTCTTCTTTTACTCTTCTTGTGTCTAGTGCATCGTGAAGTATACGTAACGAACTCCCGAATACGCGCTATTAACAGCCGCTCTGGTGTGATGCACCGGAGAGTAAATTTCAGGCAAACATTTCATGTGTAAACACAGTTGGAACCAGATTGTTCTAGTTATTGATACTTTTTTTTTCTGCAACGAGAAAAACTTCACTGACAAAATTAGACGATGTCTCCAGACAACTATCGATATCGCTTGAGGTAGCCTTTAACCGGAGTATATTATTCACCCCAGCATTTTGCGATGACGAAAGTAGACGATGTCTCCATAACTTTTTCGAAATCGCTTGAGGAAGCCTTTCATCGTATTCCATTGATCAACCTTCGAATGGGTTTAGCTAACAAAGCGGACCTTTAAAGATTTTGCTCTTTAACAGAATTTGTTTTGTATTTATTTTTTCTTTTCTGAAGAGACTCTTCTTTTTTAAGTGATAAAATTATTTGGCGTATTCTTTTTTGTGACCATTCAACTTTTTTGAATTCTGTTTGATCAGCTGTGCTAAATTTTAGAAACCTTTATTGGATATACGGTTGAATGTAAGACTTGTAAAGTTCAACCAGTGTCCCTGGTTTAAAAAAAGTTTTGAACCAATATAAGACTGATATTAATACTTTCAGTCTATTTTGAAGATCAACTATAAGTAATTCAAAGTTCAGTTTTTGATCTAAGTGAATGCTTATTTGTTTAAAAAATGGTTTTTTTTATCAATTGACGTTTAACTAATGTGATTTCTTAAGGAATAAAGAGATCTATACAAGACTTAATTCATCTTGTTTTATATAATAAATAAGTTGTAAACAATGTCATGGCAATTATGCAAAGCCCATGAATGGTGAGATCCATAAGAATCAATATCAGATGCCGAATTTATTGGAACTGTTGGACTCAGCAGCCCAGATCATCATGTCGGACAAGGTCGGCGATGTTTGGTTCACGTCACTGGATTTGAAATATGCATTTAGTCAGATGAAGTTAGTCGACAGTGCAACTTTATTATAGTTCGTGGGGAACAAACCGGCACGTACCGGTTTAAAACCGGCTTTTATGGGCTAACAGATATGCCTAAAGAGTTCCAAAAAGCAATGGATAATACTCTTCAAGGTTTATTGGGAGTTTTCTGTTTCCTGGATGATATCCTAATAGTTTCGAAAGGATCAGTAGTGGATCACAATATTCTTGTGGATAAAGTGTTCGCCCGACTGGATGAAGAAGGTTTTGCCCTGAAACTATCGAAATGCGACTTCTCGATGAATCAGCTGTCTTGGTTGGGTTATGATATTGATTCAGAGGGCTATAGGCCGAAGCGTTCCAAAACTGATGCGGTGTTAGCTCTTGAGCCTCCTAAGTCGTTACAGCAACATATTTAAACAGCACCGCACCACAACTAAAAATGTTTTTGATTAACTTATAATTGAAAATTTCACACAAATTATTTTATTATCTTTTAAAATCAATTTGTTATCTCTAAAAATATCAAAACTGTATTCCAAATCACAACAAAAATTAATAAAATCATTACTCCTATAGATGTTCGTATCATCGGCAAGCATTGTTATTTCACAAAAACTAGAAAGGTCAGTTATATGGAAGAAAGCAAAGTCGTCCGAGGTCCGAGAACAGAAACTGGGACGTGGTCATTTGTCTTGATAGTTGACACCTTCTGGTTAACCTCAACACATTGTGTTCTGTTTGTTAAACATAATTTCAATAATTCAAGAAAGGTTCGACGCAAACCATACCGCTCACATTTGTGAGTAGATTTTTTTGATGTATCGTGTAGAATTCTTTTGATAGATCTATAAATGAGCAGTATATATGCTTTTTAAATCAAAAAATTTATTTCGACTTTCCGTAACAGCAACAATAGCATGGTTAATTTTTTTGTAATCCATGAGAGCAAGTTGTTTTTCAGCAAATATGCGATTTGCAATGGAAAACTTTAATCCCAGAAACTATGATTTTTTCGAACGTTTTTGCTGATTACTGGGAGCAGAGAAAAAGTTCTATAAAAGCTTGGTTTATGCTTAGAACCCGTTTTGTAAAATCGAAATATTGTGGCCTTTGTAAGCAAATCAGGAAAATAGTTTTCATCAACTACGGCTAAACATGGTGGTCAAAATTTGTGAAAATTACTAATTGATTGAAGAAGGTCTTCTGACATTATTTTTAAGATCTTTCATTTTTTGGAAATCTTCCGCATCAGATTTTTGCCAAAAATTAGTAATCAAAAAAATTTCACATTGTTTCAGTTTGGTGTACACTGGTGCGTCTTGACTAATTTTTCTCCAATTATATCATTAAAAAAATTCTGTTTAGTGACAGTTGGTAGTTCCGTCAATTTTCTTCCTTTTGTATTCTTTTTAAACGAATATGAACAAAACTTGGTAAGCATTTCATGATTCAATTTTATGTTCATAGTACTCTGTTTGCAAATTTTCGTGGAAATCTTGATTTTCGAGAAAGTTCTTCACATGTTTTTAGCACCAGGATTTTTAACTCTTCAGATTGTAACCAAACTGAATAATGATCACTACTATCTGTTTTTTTTTTGTCAACAGGGAGCTTACATTCAAAATTTGCAAAACACAAATCGATAGATGTTTTTGAGAGTTCAGTTTCTCGGGTCATCAATTTTTTGCTCTAATCTGTGCATGCTCATAATTTCTTTTATTTGACGTAGTTAGTAAAAATTTAGATCCCATCAGTATTTAAATCCCGCAGAATTGATAGAGAAGGTCGGATCTAAGGTGACAATTGTATGAAAATTGTATGATAGGCATTTTTTCCATAGTCGCCATATATGAAATTATATGATAAGCATTTTTCTTTTATGGACGTCAATAAAAGAAAAATGCTTATCATATAATTTCATATATGGCGACTATGGAAAAAATGCTTATCATACATTTTTCATACAATTTTAAAAACTGTATTAAACGTTTTTAGAAAAATACTTCTGTTCTATTTCCACCTTTTGAATCTTTCTGCTCAGTAAAGACATGATTTTAATTTTGGTCAAAAAATGCTTATCATAATTTTTTCACAATATTTTTTTTGGTCTATGAAATAGTATGAAGTAGTATGATAAGCATTTTTTGGCAACCCAGAAACATAACAAATCCAATAAACCAACAGTGGATGTAGAAGTCGCATAAACACTGCTGATTGTATCCGAGACCCCTAAATTTGGTGTTTTTAAGCAAACTCAATCAACCTGTAGGCAGTGGACGCAACACCCACAAACACCCCGGGTTGACGTCCATAGAAGAAAAATGCTTATCATACAGTTTCATATATGAAGTGTATGGAAAAAATGCTTATCTTAAAATTTCATATATGAAAATTGTATGATATGCATTTTTTAAGCAAATAATAATCGTGTGATTAGATAAAAATAAATTTGTAAGAAAAGAGGCCTTTTTTTCAAACCCCAAAACTTTCAAACCAAAAATTATCTAGCCATATACAAAAAATTACATTTTTGGTTTATAATTTCATGTGAAAATGTACTTCGCTTCGATGGCAAAAATCACCAAATGCAGTTTATGTGCGATCTAACTGCCAGGTACACTCTGGGTTTGACAAAAAAAAAAAGAACAAAAGGAGCGTCCTTGTTGCGGAATGCGCTTACAATTCACAAAATTTACAGTTTGGCCTCGTAATGTGTCAGGGTAGTTTTTGAGAAAAAAAATGAAAATCGGCAAAAATTACAGAACTTGAACAAAACATCTTTTGATACACAAATAAAGGAGTCGACGCTTCAGCGAAAAAAAATATAAAAACTTTGTATTCGCGTTAATCCTTAAAGGGAAATTTGGTAGGGTGGTTTTTCAGAAGTCGAAGAACATTCCATAAAACGGTCAAAAAATAATCCAGACTGGATTGTCCGAGTCTTATAGTTTTTCTTAGAAAAATAAGTCGTACCAGTTTATCCAGCAAAGAATTCCACTATGTGTTTGTTCGATTGACCCATTAAGCTGAGAATTGGCGGGGTAGTTTTCGAGAAAAATCAAATTCTCCAAAAACCGGTAAAAATATTTTCCGAAAGCCATTTTTTTCTGAAAAAACACAAGAGTTATCCGCTTATACAGAAGAGCTTCTCACATCCACTTTTGTTTGCTTGAATCTGACAAAAAATCCAGGGTTAGTGTTTCGAATGAAACACAAAGTTTCAAAACAAAAAATTTTTGGTCTTTTTCATTACGAGGCCAAACTGTGCATTCTGTGCATTGTATGCGGATTCCACAAGGCCAAAATCAGATTTGTCGCGGAATCCACATCATTGCTACTTTTTTTTTGATTTTCTTTGCTGTTATGGATTCCGCAAACAAATACTTAAAACACTGTTCCGCTCAAAATCGCTCCGAAAAGAGACAAATTTGCGGAATCCGCAACCGTAAGTGTGGAATTCAGAACAGTTTGTGGAGTCCGCAAACAAACAATAAGACATTTGTATAGTTAAATTGAGCAGTTGCGGAACCCGTAACTGTAAGCGGAATCCGCAAAGTGTAAGTGGAATCCGCAAATTGTAAGTGGAATCCGCATTCTGATGGCGGATTCCGTTTACATAATTGTATATACGTAGTAGCCTTTAAAATTATATCTGTTAATTACTTGATTCGATTTCACTAGAAAAAGAATTTACTAGATCAGTGTTTGGGATTGATGAAATCCCAATTACTGCAATAATTCGACGACTTGTGTTTCTAATCACTTTTAACCTAATGACTCCAAATAATGTGTTTATTCCATAATTATTCCATATTATTCCAGTTTTTGGGATTCAATCAATCCCAAATACTGACCAGTATTACAGTAATAGGAATCGATAGAATCCCAAATACTGACCTAATTTGACGATATGCTGTGTGTTGTGCTTCCATACACTCTCAACCCAATGACTACAATTATTGAACTTCTTCGGCTTTATGCTTCGAAAAATAATTATTTGGGATTGAAGCAATCCCAAATACTGACCTAATTTGGCGATATGCTGTGTGTTGTATTTTTCAATGACTCCAAATTTTGAAATTATTCGGTGTTGTGTTTACAAAATACTAAAGGTGACATCCAGCGATTTAGGTAACCAATGTTTTGAGACTTGTTCGTGGACTCCGCTGACAATGGTTAAGTCCTTGCTTTCAAATTCCGCATTGCTAGAGATAAGAATACCAGCTCTAGCTTTTAATTGTTCATATGCAAGTTCAGCAATAAACAAAATTTTGAATACACTTACAGTTTACGGAATCCGCTTACATTTGCGGATTCAGCTTACATTTTGCGAAATCCACTTACAGTTGCGGAATCCAAAACAACTAGCTATATTCGCTTGTTGCAGAATCCGCGACACACAAAATGTGCCGACAAAATTTACGTTACACTCATATGTACGCGGAATCCACGGAAGTTTTGTAAGTGGATTCCACCTACATTTTGGAACATGTTTAAGGATTAGTTTCTGGAATCCAGGAATATACAGACACAAAACTATGCGCCTATCCAGTGCACAGTTTGGCCTTGTAATGTTATTTATGGAAAAATGCTTGTCATACAATTTCATAGTATGGAAAAATGCTTATCATACAATTTCAAAGTGCAAAAAAAAGTTCTGATTTTGCTATTTCAATACACTTACTTTTACTCTAGGAAATTGTATGAACCTTTTGGTTTCCTGATTACATAGTTTCTCAGTTTAGCGGCGCACTCTTTTTGTCCCCACTCATTTTTGCTAGCACAACAGGCCTTGTATTTGTGAACAAAGTGGACAATTTTGACAATCATTGAGGGTAAAATATCCTGTTCAAGTGCTTTTGGATTAAACAAATTATGAAAAGTTTTCAAATTTACTGCAGTTATCTTACAATCTAGAGCATTTTCCAAAAAGTTCAAAAGATTTTCCCTCAAATAGTTTTTTTTCACGAGCATCAAAATGCCAGTTATGGATTAAAATAATGTCTTCACATGTATAATTTTCTTGTTATCTCATTACGAGGCCAAACTGTGTATTTTGTGCATTGTGAGCGGATTCCGCAACAAAAACGCTCCCTTTGTTCTTTCATTCTCTTTGATTGTTCCGACAAAATTTTAACATGGATTCCTTAAATTTTAACATTTGTCTCTGGAATCCAGGAACATACAGACACAAATTAAGCGCCTACAGTTCACAGTTTGGCCTCGTAATGCTCAATCTTGCCTTAACTGCGATGAGAACTTCCACAAATCTCCAAATATCCGGTTTCTTTCTGATTTTCTCTGACTTCAATGACAACTCCTATCACTGCTGTTTTTGCTGAATTATCTGGGATGATCTTAAGAAGCTTCTCAAATATGTTGTTGTAAGTTCCATCCATATCCATTTGGTTGAATATGGTTCAATGTTATCTCAATTAATTTGAAAAAGTGTTCTTTCAAACCAAAGTTTTGAAACTAACTGAGTGCGATCTTGCTTGATTAGCTTTTCAAGTTTGAAATTTTAGTCTGGCTCAGTACGTTCACCAATCAATGAAGATGAATAAGAGGGTGTAATCTGCCTTTTTTTCCAAAAACTGAATCTATAACTGTTGGAATCATGAACAGATTTGAGAAGGTGAGCATTGGAAGCCGCGAACGCTTCTATTACCCAACTTCACATGTTAGACTCCCTCCGACGCCGATATTTATGAATTTTGAGAGGAAGCCAGGGCCAAAGCAAAGAAAAATTGCGGTTTTTTTGGACAGTTAGCCAAAAAATTTTTTTGGCTTTTTCTTGGTTTCTTCTGCTCTCAAAAGTTTTCAAGTATAGGCAGTTCTATCGATTACACTAAATTTGTGTGAAATAAAGTTAAATGAAAATCCTGCTAATGAAAAATGCGGTTTTTGAAAATTTTGGTCTGAAATAAAATTAAATGAAAACCTTGATAATGAAAAATGCGGTTTTTGAAAAGGTCTGCTAAAAGCATGAAGTTCCTCCTTTCATAAAAAAAGGTGAACTATTTGTTCCTGTTTTTTTTAAGTATTGTACCATTTCAAATCATAGTTTGTATGAAATTCTGGGTACTGTAATTTCGCGGCGGCTTCCAATGCTCACCTTCTCAAATCTGTTCATGATTCCAACAGTTATAGATTCAGTTTTATCGGCGATATTGAATTAGTTTTTGGAAAAAAAGGTAGATTACACCCTATTATTCGTCTTCATTGAATGGTGAACGTACTGAGCCAGACTAAAATTTCAAACTTGAAAAGCTAATCAAGCAAGATCGCACTCAGTTAGTTTCAAAACTTTGGTTTGAAAGAACACTTTTTTAAATTAATTGAGATAACATTGAATCATATTCAACCAAATGGATATGGATGGAACTTACAACTACAGTTAGCCAAAATGCATTTTTTGGCTTTTTCTTGGTTTCTTCTGCTCTCAAAAGTTTTCAAGTATAAAGTTCCATCGATTACACCAAATTTGTGTGAAATAAAGTTAAATGAAAATCCTGCTAATGAAAAATGCGGTTTTTGAAAATTTCGGTCTGAAATAAAATTAAATGAAAACCTTGATAATGAAAAATGCGGTTTTTGAAAAGGTCTGCTAAAATCATGAAGTTCCTCTTTTCATAAAAAAGGTGAACTATTTGTTCCTGTTTTTTTTAAGTATTGTACCATTTCAAATCATAGTTTGTATGAAATTCTGGGTACTGTAATTTGAATTTGCGCAAATTGTTTGCTCCCTGAAACGGTTCAGGGACAGACTTGATTCGTAACTAACTTTGTTTTAATTGTAAATACACTGAGGCGAGGCATGTATTGGTGTGGTAGCCTTCCTTGAAATTTAAGATTTCATAATTCGTTAAATTTTCTCGTTGCTAAGGGTGCTGATAGCTTTTGAGGTAGCCGTCTTTTGTATTCAGTCAAAAACTTTTATCAACCAATGCTTAAAAGAAAGCAGCATCAAAAACTTACTTTTTCCGATAGATTCCAAATAAACGTCTGTCTGAGAATACAAACGCAAACGTTTAAGTGTCCAATTTTGCCAAATTAACAAATTACATCATTTACCATCATTCGCCAAAATGTCGACATGGTCAAAATGCGACAAAAGGAGTGTTTCTATGCTCAAAAACAGATGTATGCAACATTTTCCAATAACAAACGGTCTCTGGAATACCTGCGTCATCTGAAGCTAGATTTTTATGGAAATGAAACAGTTTTCTTCGTATAAATCAGTTCCTTTTAGAAGAGAACGATCTTTCATTTGCTTTTTGTGAACTGACAGGTGCAGTTTTTGCATGGGATGGCTCAGGATTTTTTTACGACGAGGTTTTTTTTGCCAATAAAACGGACCGCTTTGGTGATCAACCATTACGAATTTTACTAAGAAAATCTGATTTGCAGATTTCGTATATATTGGAGCCAAATGCAGCTTCAGAAAAAAAATTGGTTTGAAAAAGCTCTCGTTAAATTCTATCGAAAGTGATCCGGTTAGAAAAACTGCCAGTCAAAATGGAGGATGGTGTTCGGCATCGTTGTTGGGGATTCTTGACTGATCCTTCCTTGCAGGATGTTATAACAATCCAAAACTCTGGTTCCGCTACCCATTACGAACACTTACTTTGGAAGCTAACGGTTTAGTTGGTTTTGAGTACACTTATCCCCTGCCGTATCTGATAGATTCCAAATAAATGAAAAGTTCAGGCAAAGTTAAGTTTGTGTAAGTCGGGTATATTTGTGCTTGGTACCCTTTGAATTAATTAATTAGAAACTTGAGAGTTTGGGACGTAATTTTCAAACGGCTTTTTCTAGATCTTAGTTGTTTTTAGCCATAAAAAAGTTTCTCATTCAATACTTAAACTATAGCAGTTTTTTAATTTGTCGTACCAGATAAATTTCAGTTAAATGGTTGCTGAGTATATATGCAAGCTAAAACAAAACTATGAATAAAAAGTTTTTTTTTGAACCTGAATTTACAAGAGTATGTAAAAATTAAAACTGTAAATGCAAGGTTAACGACAGTCCTACAAACGTTCAAAAAATGGAAATTTTTAACCAATTGTGCACTACTTTCTGACAGTCGAAACAAAGTTTCAACTGACCTTAGGAAGACTGATTTCAATTTAGGTGGTTCTTAAAACACTTTTGCCACGTGACAGTCATAAACCATTGTTGTTGAAATTTTGCATCAGCAAATTATAGTCAGTAATTTGCTGATTATTTATTATGGTCAGCGAATGAACTATTCAACTGGCAAAAAAAAATTGCTCGGCGGCCCTATTCGCATGATAGACATGAAGGTGGCTCGTTCAGCAAACGCAGTCCTAATCGATCAAGCAGGGTTAAATTGCACAATCCTGCAAGAATCCTGCAAGATTCCTTTAAAGACAATGCACCTCTTTAAAAGATCTTGCGAGATTCTTGCAAGGTAACCTCACTTCAAGATAACTTTTTTTAAAAGCAAGATTTAAAACAAAAAATACTTTTGCTCCAAAAAAAGTTATACGAGCGAACACCTTGCAAATAAAATAGTAATTGAGTGGAAAGTGTAGTGATAACTTTTGAATGGTAAAATAAACAAAAAAATAGAAAAATTTTACCCCAACATTCGATAATCATATTTATATCGTATTTATGTGATAATAGCCTACAAAATTTTTCCAGCTTAGTAATTATTTTGATCACACTTTTGACATAAATAACGAAAAACAAAATTTTAACCACTAGAGTTGCAAAACTAGATAATTTATTCAAAAAATCATCAGAAAACGTGTGTTCGGAAATTTTCATTCGAATTGCATAAATTTTAAACTCAGCTTGAAAATTGTTAATAATGAAAGCTGAGAAATGAGCAGATTACGAACCTTTTAAAATAAGCCATTTAATTTTTCTTGTCCAAACTCAAACTCAAATTTTTTAAGACTTGATTTTCATGGTAATTAACAGTCGCTTAGAATAAATGTTTATGAAAAAATTCCCTTGTTGGTTATTGTGAAAGATCTTGCCAGATAACTTCACTGCAAAATCCTCTTGCAAGAATCTTCAAGAACTTCTATCTTGCAAAAAACTCCACCATGCAAAAGATCTCATGAGATAACCTCCATGGTAGGAGATCTTGGAGCTGAGCGGGGGTATACATGCCAACCTCCATGTCTTAAGATAGGAGAAATGATATCCGGTCAAGTTTTTTTTTTGGTTTAATATTGGGTATAGAATCTACAATGAACTGAAATAGGAAATCGGATTGGTAAGCTTTTTTTGTTTGTGTCATGGAAATGGAATGGTAAGAAAAAGGTTGTTTTTGATTTTTGTGTTGAAATCTCCAACGTTCGACAAAAAATTCGGAGCGCGTTATCTACTTGAAAACATTGTCATTGGGTATTAGGTGTGATTGTAGAATGATGGTAAAATCGTATGTTTTTAGTTCACCGTAAGACAATGTTAAGAGTCAATCTAGCTGAAAACTGCTGAAACATTGAAAAAAAAAATTTGTGAGATACAAAACTAAATTCCGAAGAAAGTTTATATATCACTGCATTGTAATTTAAGCTTACCGCAGCATTATAGAAATAATCTTGTAATTGATAATATTGTAACTTCATACAGAAATCTACTGGGTAAAAACAGTTCCTCAATGTTCAATGGTTTTGAATGAATTCCAACATCTTGAAATGGCCTGTTTGGATAAAAAAACTTAAGTCCTTTCTTTGTGTGCTCATGTGTAGCAACTTTTTCTTACAAATCTGAAAAATCTTCTTGTAAAGTTTACTGCTTCATCCAGTTTTTTCTATAATTTTTCATAGAATCTGTTTGTTCAATCTTCAGCTGACAAGTTTGAATTTATCCAAGCTTTTCTCATAGCAATAATAAGTTGTGCTACAAAACCATAGCACATCACAACTCCTCTTTAAAAGTTCCTGGCTACCGTTTATCGTCTTTTTAGTGCTGAAACTTGCTCCAGGAAAAAATAGATTTTGCATCAGCCTTGAAAGAGTCTCTGCAACATGTTTGCTTCAGTTTTTCGCAAACTGCTCTTCGAATTGTTTGGTACACTCGTGTAATTTTTTCTTCAGCAAGAGCTAAATAGAATGAATATGTGTCCATCTCCAATTCTTTGGAAAAATTTGTCACAGATTTTGTCAAGCGAACTATAGAACATCTCTAAAGTTCTCACCTTTGCATACTGCAGCATGAAGAATCCGGCCGTGATGGGTTCTGTGTTCAATTGTAGATTTAAGCAATTCCACCGTATATAGTTTTTTCTCAACTGTTTTCAGTCTTTTGAATAAAGACTTACTGTGGAGCGGAGTCATTACCTCTTTTTTCCAACTTAAAACCAGATATTAGCATTCTCTGACGACGCTTAAACTTTTCGTTTTCAACTACAAAAATTTTTATGCAATCTCTGATACAATTTCTTCCAATTTTGGTGTTTTTGAAACTTGGAGAATTTGGCAAGTTTTGGTGTTAATTCTTTTGGAACTCCTAACTCGCACTGAACAAAACCGAAAGAAGAACCAACTTTGAGTTTCGAAAGAAGGGGTGTCTTGCTGTGATCAGAAATGGCGTCCAGATTAAGCCAGTCGATTTTTTCTTGTTTCCAAGCAAAAAAAAGCTTTTAATTTAGCATTCTGGTCTTGTTTCCTGCTAAAAACACATGACACTATTCTCAAACCTGTGAGTTCTGTTATGCCTAGCCGGGTAATTGTGCATAATCGTGTCAAACTCCCATCTCATGTACTTTCGCTTGGCATATCTTGACACAATAAAAATTGGTAAAACCGGCTTGAATCAAATTCAACGATCGAGTAACAAATGTTTGATGACCTTCGGATGAATGCCTCTCTAACTAAGGCTTTTCGATTAGAAACAACGGTAAAAGGACACAATAGTAGGCTCAGTGGTCATGTTTTATTATGTTTTTTTTTTCACTCAAATCCTTATCACTTATGGAACATTGACAACTCTTATACTTTGTAGATTTGCTTAGACATAGGTTTGCTAGTTTTGGAAGTAAACATCCAACTGGCAAAAAATATAAATTGCGCGGCGGCCCTAATAGCATGATAGACATAAAGGTGACTCGTTCAGCAAACACAGCCCTAATCAATCAATTGGGGTTATAATGTAAAATCCTGCAAAAATCTTGCAAGATTCCTTTATATACAATTCACTTCTTTAGAAGATTGTGCAAGATTTTTGCAAGACCTTTCAAGATAACCTCACCTAAAGACAACTTTTTTGAACCATCATTTGAAACAGAAAACATTTTTTGTTATAAAAGTAGTTTTTTTGCGCAAATACCTTGCAAATACAATAGCAATTGAGCGCGTAGTGTAACGATAACATTTGAACGTTTAGGCAAATGAGAAAGAGAAAGAGAAAACACTTTAACGGCAAAATTTGATAATCTGATTTATATAGTTTCTATCTGATAACAACATACAGAAAATTTGCAGCTTAGTAACTCTATTGATCACAATTTCCACATAAATAACAAAAAACTAAATTTTAATCAAAAGAGTTGCTAAACTAGATGCTTTATTCTAAAAAACAACAAAAAACAAGTTTTTGGAATTCTTAATTCAAATTGCAAAACATTTAAACACAGCTTGAAATTTTTTACATTAAGAAAACAGAGAAAAGATCAAACAGAGACATGAACAGGCCATTTTAGTTTTCTTATTCGAACTCAAACTCAGTTTTTTTTTCAGACCATTGTTAAATTGATTTTCATGGTGTTTTTCAGTCGCTTATTATAAATTTTTATGAAAAACTTCCGTTGTTGATTATCTTGAAAGATCTTGCAAGACAATTTCACTCTTGAAAGATCCTCCTGCAAGATCCTTCCGAATTCCCATCTTGCAAGAACCTTCACCTTGCAAGTTATCGTAGAGAACCTCGATAGTAGCAAATGTTGGAGCTGAGCTGGGGGATGGGGGATGCATGCTTACCTCCATGTCATAAGATAGGGAAAATAACATCCGGTTAACAGGTTTTGTATTAATATTGGGTCTACAAGTAATTGAAATAGGAAATCAGATTGGTAAGGTTCATTTGTTTGTGTCATGGTAATAGAATAGTGGGAACATTTTTTTATTTTATTTTCGTGTTGAAATCTCCAACGTTCGACAAAAAAGTCTGCGCGCTTTATCTAATCGAAAACATTTTCATTGAAGTATTAGGTGTGGATTGCATAATTATGGTAAAATCGTATGTTTTTAGTTCACGGTAAGTCAATGTTAAGAGTTTCTGCACAAAAATTGAGATTTTTTCATTAACAAAATTCCAAAACAGTATAAGATTCCATCTATTTTTTTAAATGTTTTTACAAATTATGCTCAATATAGCTGAAAGCTGCTGAAACATGGAAAAGAAAATTTTTTGAGAAACATCGAGAACATTGATAAATCACTGCATTGTATATTAAGTTTACCGCAGCTGTATAGAAATAATCATGACTTCAGTAAACTTACGACCTCATAAAGAAATCTAGCAGATAAGAACATTTCTTCTTCTAATTCAAAATTTCAGCAGGCTACAGCTAGAACGATCATAAAAAGTTAGAATGTCATATAATACAAGTCATAGCTCAAATTAGATCAAATCTCATCGTGTTTTGAATCTTTAGAGATAAAAACTCATTTTCTTCGATAAATTTTCAAATAAAAAAATTTCATTTTGTGCAAAATTTTTTTCATAGATTTACCAAGAATCAAAAACATGCTATAAAACTTTCATTCCTCAATCCACCCAAAACACTCCAATTATATTTTCCAAGATAAAGCTCGTTGAGAATTTTTGCAGAAAAACTAGAGATTTTCACACAAAAACCAAAAAAACACCATTTTTTTCACTATTCTCTTACCAGGACACACACACTAAGACACTACAAGATATATTGTAGATTCCATATCAAATGTTAAAACATAGCCTGCTGATCGGATGTTCTATTCCTGATTTTAAAACATGGAAATCAGCAGGCACCCCCACCCTCTCCCTCGAGAAATTCTTATATCGTCCTCTTTGAACGTTTACGGACTTTGACTAGTAGTTTTAGCAATATTTGGTGGAGGATACTTTGGAAGATGATTTTCTGGGTTTGTCAAATTTGTTTTTTTTTCAGTGAGCAACCTTAGGCTTTTTTCTCCTCTTCTTACCCGTATTTGCTATTTTAATGTTACACTTATTCTGGTCTCCAAAGTAATAAGGATCAATTAGGATTCTCCAAACGCATTTGGTCCTTAAAATTATTATTGTAAAACACGTATTAATCTGATAAATGATGCTTATGAGAAAGGGTTACAGGAGAAGGAAAATGATTCCGTTTTTTTAATGAAATTGTTGTTCATGGTTGTATCGGCTCTTGATGACCATCGATCAAAACTTCTTCCAATTGGGGGGTTTGCGCTGGTTGTATTTGAGCTTCAACTGCAGTCGGGTCTGGATTTCGTGGAGTGGGTTGATATGTATCGGCTATTTGTGTAGCTAGACTTTGTCTGCTCGAAGACGGTGTGTCACTGTTATCCTTAACGGATTGCTTAGAATACTTTCCTGCGAGCTCAAAATATATTTCTGAATTCTCTTTGATTCCCAGTTTGATTTTGGTTTCCTGAAATGAAACAAAATAGTCTGTCAATTCCTCACTCTTTTTGATCAAATGACTGAAATCGTTCGAATTTCCGTCGCATCTCGAAATGGTGCATTTTTTCAAATGTTTGTTGATTATTTCCTCGATGTCTTTTGACGTTCCGGCGGAACTTTTTTGCTTGAAAGTTATCAAGATTTGTTGGAACTCTCGTCGCTGTTTTATCACAGCCTCTTCTTTCGACTCTATTTCTTGCCTTTTTGCCTTTTCCCAGCTTCTCATCTTGTGCAGATCGTGATCTTTCATCACGCATTTGGGACACACTGGGGACGGTTGTTTGTTGTTGGAATTGAGGCATGCGTCTTGCATGCAAACCAAAGTACAGTCTAAGCCATGGTCCAGACACTGTTGGTTCAAGTTACAAGAAATTGCGTCAAAGTCGGTAGGCATTATCTCCCAGTTATTTCAGTAATCTGCAACAAACAATGTATATTTTGGTTTAAGGATAAAAGAAATCGAAAATATGTTTTCTTGTAATTCGCAGTAAGGCGTATTTAGCCATGTTTCTCTAAATTTTTGTTTATTTGTCGTTTTTCATGCATTTTTTTTTTCAGTTTGTTTTCGCGTTTTTTTCTCAGCCTGCAGAAACAAATTGTATAGAGCATCCTGTTTGAAACTATGCAAATTTTTGAGAACCTCAGAATTTGTCGTGGAAAATAGTTGCTATCAACATTTTTCTCTTTTTACTAAAGGCAGTAATGAAGCATTAACCCAAATATTAAAGTGCTCACCCTATTTTTGAATTTTTCAAGGTACGAGAGAACTGAAGTTATAACATAAATAAGGTCTAATTTTTAATTTACTTATAGCAAGATTGATCCGAATAATACAACCATTTATAACCAATAGTTCAATGAAAGCAGTTATGTGAACTATTTACAGTTGAAGGAACTTCAGACAAACTGTGTATCTTGGCTTTTTTGCAAATGGTTTTGCACAGATGATGTTCATGAGCTGATTTGAGCTACTTCGACAGTCAAGCAAACACGGTAAATCAAATACCATATCTGGTGTGAAGTGTCGACAGAAAAACAAGTTACGGAGTCCGGCAAAAAAAAACAACACCTGTTATAACACGACAACCACAAAAAGCACGCATCTATGCACTATCTAAGTAATTTTCAAACAAAACTGCTCTCTCTCTCTCTCAGATATACAAAAAATGCAAGCAATGCAGAAATACAAAACCTAACCACAGTTCTATTGGAGAATTCAACAGAGCAGAAGTACCACATTGCCGAAACTGAAAACGTATTTAACAGTTCCGAAAGTTGAGCTATTTGAAAATTTAGAATTCTGCTTGCGAACTATTGTAAACTTGTTTGATTTTGTTTTATTTTGGAGCGAAAACGAGAGTGAAGTTTTTCAATTTTTTGAGTTAAATATGTTTTCAGAAAAACTTATGACGCCGCACTTAGGAACTTTTGATTGATTAACGGCATCAATTAAAATAGCCAATTTTGACTTTTCAACTTCCGTCAATTTGTATTAATTTACTTGTCAGTGATTTATAATGAATAAAAACATTATTCAAACCAATTTTCGGCACTGTTGAGCAAAATTTTGATTTTCGTCACTGTTATACTTCGGCACTGTTCTACTGCCCCAACTCTCTTAAATCATAATTTTCCTTCCTGAAAATGCTCTGCTTGTTTTCCAATTTGATATATATATATATATATATATATATATATATATATATATATATATACATATATATATATATATATATATGTATTTGGGAAAGCAATAGTAACAGTAAGTTTTTGTAAAAAACGCATGAAATTTTTTTAAAATAATTCATGATGCAGAACAAAGCAAAAGTTCTTATAAAGCATCAGAGTTCTTTGGGGCCTAGCCGACATATCAATTTGTTATAAACATTCAAAGTAGAATTACAAAACCGATTTTTTTCATAGCGAACAATTCTCAGAAAAAAAATCCAAAATGAGGATTCATGAACCATAATCGATTATAATCGGTTTCGATGGTCAAAATATGGCAAATAAAATCGATGAAAAATACACGTTGGGATCGCTTAACTGATAAAAATCTATTATAATCAGTTGCAAATTTTAAGAAAAAAATAAACCGGTTAAAATCGAAGAAAATCTGGAAGTTTTGATTCCCAAAAAATTCAAACTTATAACGTCCGCTTAATCACCCTTACAACTCATTTTCTCCGTTCAGGTTTACAAAATCCTCAGTTTTTTCTACCATGTTTACCACCCCTCTCTTATTTTATATACCCCCTTCCCCTTAGTGTACCCATCCCCTCCCCCCTCAGTTTACTCCCACCCCATTTTCCCCTTTGTTTACCCTAAGTTTACCCCATATTCCCCAAATTTACCCCCTCCTCCTCCAGTTTTTACCCTTATCCCCCCCGTTTACCGAAATAAATGGCGGGTGGGTAGGATGCTATAGCCGGAGTTTAAAAACAGCAAAAAAAAACGAACTCTAAAGGTTGTAAAGGGGAGCGTTGGTAATTGTTGGTTGTTGGGGGTTAAGAATTGTGGGTGAGGGAAGGCAGTAATAATAGTGAGGTATAGACCCAAATAAAAGCAATGTCAAAAAAAGTCGTGAAGAAAAATTACATAGTCTCCCAAATAAAATAACACCTATTATCAGACGACAACCACAAAAAGCACGCATCTATGCACTACTTTAGTAATTTTTAAACAAAACTCCTCTATTTCTCAGATATACAAAAAAGCAGGCAATGCAGAAATACAAAACCCAACCACAATTCTATGGGGGAATTAAACAGCGCAGAAGTACCATATTGCCGAAACTGAAAACGTATTTAACAGTTCCGAAAGTTGATGATATTTGAAAATTTACAATTCTGTTTGCGAGTTATTGTAAACTTGTTTGAACTTTTCTTTATGAGAATTGATTTTAATCGTTTTTGGTGACCAAAATTTTGCAAATAATATCGATTAAAACTACACGTTTGGATCATTTAACTGATAATAATCCATTATAATCAATTTCTTGCAAAAAAATTTAAACACGTTAGAATTGAAAAAAACTGGAGTTTTGATATCCAAAATTACTCAAACTTATAACGCCGGCTTAATCAACCTTACAACTCATTTTCTCCGTTCAGGTTTACAAAATCCTCACTTTTTTCCACCATGTTTACCACCCCTCTCTTATTTTATATACCCCCTTCCCCTTTGTGTACCCATCCCCTCCCCCCTCAGTTTACTCCCACCCCATTTTCCTCTTTGTTTACCCTAAGTTTACCCCACATTCCCCAAGTTTACCCCTCCTCCTCCAGTTTTTACTCTTATCCCCCCGTTTACCGAAATAAATGGCGGGTGGGTAGGATGCTATAGCCGGAGTTTAAAAACAGCAAAAAAAAACGAACTCTAAAGGTTGTGAAGGGGAGCGTTGGTAATTGTTGGTTGTTGGGGGTTAAGAATTGTGGGTGAGGGAAGGCAGTAATAATAGTGAGGTATAGACCCAAATAAAAGCAATGTCAAAAAAAGTCGTGAAGAAAAATTACATAGTCCCCCAAGTAAAATAACACCTATTATCAGACGACAACCACAAAAAGCACGCATCTATGCACTACTTTAGTAATTTTTAAACAAAACTCCTCTTTTTCTCAGATATACAAAAAAGCAGGCAATGCAGAAATACAAAACCCAACCACAATTCTATGGGGGAATTAAACAGCGCAGAAGTACCATATTGCCGAAACTGAAAACGTATTTAACAGTTCCGAAAGTTGATGATATTTGAAAATTTACAATTCTGTTTGCGAGTTATTGTAAACTTGTTTGAACTTTTCTTTATGAGAATTGATTTTAATCGTTTTTGGTGACCAAAATTTTGCAAATAATATCGATTAAAACTACACGTTTGGATCATTTAACTGATAATAATCCATTATAATCAATTTCTTGCAAAAAAATTTAAACCCGTTAGAATTAAAAAAAACTGGAGTTTTGATATCCAAAATTACTCAAACTTATAACGCCGGCTTAATCAACCTTACAACTCATTTTCTCCGTTCAGGTTTACAAAATCCTCAGTTTTTTCCACCATGTTTACCACCCTCTCTTATTTTATATACCCCCTTCCCCTTAGTGTACCCATCCCCTCCCCCCTCAGTTTACTCCCACCCCATTTTCCTCTTTGTTTACCCTAAGTTTACCCCACATTCCCCAAGTTTACCCCCTCCTCCTCCAGTTTTTACTCTTATCCCCCCGTTTACCGAAATAAATGGCGGGTGGGTAGGATGCTATAGCCGGAGTTTAAAAACAGCAAAAAAAAACGAACTCTAAAGGTTGTAAAGGGGAGCGTTAGTAATTGTTGGTTGTTGGGGGTTAAGAATTGTGGGTGAGGGAAGGCAGTAATAATAGTGAGGTATAGACCCAAATAAAAGCAATGTCAAAAAAAGTCGTGAAGAAAAATTACATAGTCTCCCAAATAAAATAACACCTATTATCAGACGACAACCACAAAAAGCACGCATCTATGCACTACTTTAGTAATTTTTAAACAAAACTCTTCTTTTTCTCAGATATACAAAAAAGCAGGCAATGCAGAAATACAAAACCCAACCACAATTCTATGGGGGAATTAAACAGCGCAGAAGTACCATATTGCCGAAACTGAAAACGTATTTAACAGTTCCGAAAGTTGATGATATTTGAAAATTTACAATTCTGTTTGCGAGTTATTGTAAACTTGTTTGAACTTTTCTTTATGAGAATTGATTTTAATCGGTTTTGGTGACCAAATTTTTGCAAATAATATCGATTAAAACTACACGTTTGGATCATTTAACTGATAATAATCCACTATAATCAATTTCTTGCAAAAAAGTTTAAACCCGTTAGAATTGAAAAAAGCTGGAGTTTTGATATCCAAAATTACTCAAACTTATAACGCCGGCTTAATCAACCTTACACCTCATTTTCTCCGTTTACATTTACAAAATCTCTACCATGTTTACCACCCCTCTCTTATTTTGTATACCCCCTCTTAGTGTACCCATCCCCCCTCAGTTTACTCCTTCCTCCCATTTAACTAACCCCGGGTCATAACTCACCAGTTAACCCCTCCTCATTTTCCCCCTAGTTTACCCCAAGTTTACCCCAAGCTTACCCCACCTCCCCCAAGTTTACTCCCCCCTCCCTCTGTTCTGTTCTGTTCTGTTTCCCATTTACGCCCCTCGGGGGGCCTTGGGTGGTTCTTTCTGGCACTTCCTCTCATGTCTGGCTAGGTTATTAGCAGTGATCCAGGCTCCGCAGGATCCACACTCTTTCCTCCCCCTGGTCCCCGTGTACCTGTTACCTCCCGTCTCCCTTGCCGCCGTGTTCCCTACCGTTCCACTCCCTCCTCCGCAACTCCTCCTATGACTCGCCATATTACCCCTTGTTACCGTCACCGCGCGGTCCCCACACCTACCCATCTGGTCCCCCTTACAGCTCTTTCAGTGGTTTGTTAAGTTTTGCTTCTCCGCGAAAGTTCTGTTGCATCTGTCGCATTTAAACACCCTCTCCTGTATCCTGTGAACTCGTCGTTCATGCTGCACTAGACCTCCTTTCGTTTTACAAATTCGTCCGCATACCTCCCACCTGCATGTTAAGTTTTCTCCCTGATACCTCGCCTGGCTCCTTCTAGGTTTCTCCCCTCCCCTGTATCTGCACATTTCACTCTCCCATTTCTCTAGCGCTTCTTTTCTCCTTTTCACTGTCGCCTTCCATTTTTTCCGGTCCTCCCTCTCCCCAGTTTTACCCTTACCTCCTCCCCCATTTTTTACCCCCTCTCTCTACCGCCTTTACCGAAATAAATGGCGGTTGGGTAGGACGCTAGAGCCGGAGTTTAAAAACAGCAAAAAAAACAAGACTCTAAAGGGTGTAAAGGTGAGCGTTGATATTGTTGGTTGTTGGGGGTTAAGAATTGTGGGTGGAGGGAAGGCAATAATAATGGTGAGGTATATTCCCATATAAGAAAGCAATGTCAAAAACAGTCGCGAAGAAAACAAGTATGAAGCCGTAAGTACATCTCAATTTCGCTATTGCAATGTTCAACTTTTGAATATGGAAAGATTTTGCAAAACCAGGTTCTTCTGCTACAAAAAATCCATTTTAACCCATTATAATCCGTTATAAACGATTGTATTAATTTAAATTGATTTCTACTTTGTTTTTGGTTTATAATCGATTATTTTAGAAATTTGTTGAGACAGACCATTAAAAATCCATTATAATCGATTAATATCCATGCAACCTTATTGCGGCAAGTATTTCACGAGAAACAATTTTCTATTTCTCTCCCCAAATTTAAACCAAATAAACCTTATCTGCCTCTGAAAAACGGCGCAAGATGAAGACTTGATTCGATCCTTTCCTATTTGGTTCAATTGTTAACAAATTTCGACATAAGTATCTGAAACTTCTAGCTAGCTGAAACTAATCAAAATAATTTTTGAGTCGGGTCAAGTTGCTGAACGCGTTGCTGCGCGTTAATAGAAAACTAGTAATTACCCGGGTAAAAATAAATTACCCGACCAAAAATGCTTATCATACAATACTTATAAATGGGAAATTTCTTTTCATACAATTTCATACGTACAGAAAAATTGTATGAAAACTCTATGATAAGCATTTTCCCATAAATGGAAATTGTATGATAAGTATTTTCTCCATAAACCAAAAAGTTGTTTTTTGTTCGTAAATTTATTTTCTAACAAAATTTCGGTTGTGTTTGCAACCGGACACAAGTGACAAAAGACCTTGGTTACTCAAAGCACCAAAGGATGGACGGTCTTCCATTTACAATGCATAGTAAACGACCTGAATTGTCTTTGAGTTGTCTTTCACAAATGATATAACAAAAGTAACAAGCTTTTTATTTTTGGCAAAATTTTTCAATTATGATTATTTTAAATTTGTGAATTTTCAAATTATCAGACATTGATCAAGGCATACATAAACACGCCATACATATAAAATAGGAACTTTCAGCGTTTTTGAAAAAAAAATTAAGTGAAAAGAAAAACAGCCAATATTATCGTATTCAGGACTACGTTATGCTCACAAAAAATTAAAGTTTGCATGCAAAAAAAATTCTTTCGGAAAACGTTTGTTTGCGTACAAAATTCCATTTGCGCGTGAAAAAAAATTTTAAAAAATTTTGGGCAAATTTTCAAAATTACTTGGAAAAGTTTTTGTGTCGTATATGGAAATTGTATGGAAAGCATTTTTTTCAAAAAAAATTAAAATCAATTTTTTTTGTCACCAGTCTGTTCAAATGTTCTCAAAAAGCCGCAGAAATGGTTTAATTTTGTTTCTATTGTTTTTCGAAAATGCATGAAAATTGTATGACAGGCGTTTTCCCCATACACTTGATGAATGGAATTGTATGATAATTATTTTTGTTGTATGGAATTGTATGTGTATGGAAGCATTTTCAGTGTATGGAGGTCAACCCGGGTTTATATTAGGATGTTTTCAGCCAGGGCCAACAACACCATTGTGCGCATCCGGTTCCGATCATTTGACCTGGAGAACTCGGCCGACTGCATGTACGACTGGGTGGCCATCAACGACGGCATGTTCGGATACTCCCCCCTCGTCGGCAAGTTCTGCGGGCAAGACCCTCCCCCTGTGTAAGTGCACTTTTTGAGCAATTCTGCTAGTTGGGGTTACCTGAGCAGAATGCGCCAAGACTAGAACGTGCCCATGAGCAGAAGGAGCCATTTGACCGAAGCTCTGAAGCAGACTTCTGTCCATAATTAGTGTTTGCTTCAAGTGCTAACTTTTCGAAACCATGCATATCAAGACTCAAAAAGTAGTTTTCTTTCTGCGACTTTACGCAACTCTGTATTGAGTTTTTGCTCGAACTCGATCTTATTCGGCGCTAATGAGGTTTTTCGCTCGTGAAATCACGCAATGAGAGACCCTCGTGGTCCTGCTTTTGGAAACGATCTGGCTCTATCTTTGAGCGGTTTCAAAGTTAGCGCTTTTTATTTAGCTGAGCTGTATGTACCCTCATTTGAGGTTTCTTGTGGTATTTTCATATTTTTTTCTTCGGCCGTTTTGACAGACATCTCTGGATTTTAATTCTGGCGCTCATCTAGAGGACGTAGCCACTCGCATACGTGTCGCTTAGCAATGTGTGTTCCTTATGATGGTGGGACCGAATGATGGAAATTTATTTTCAGGTAATTTGAGCCAATCAGTATAGAGTATTCAAAAACCACAATGAATGCGCAACAATTTCGAAGAAGGCGAACAAATCCAGGCCATTACAAATAACATTGATCGATTAGAGAATAAGCAGAAACTATTCGGGTATTAGAAAAAACCTTAAACATTACGAGGCCAAACTGTGCACTGGGTAAGCGCACAATTTTATGTCTGTATGGTCCTGGGTTCCTGAGACAAGTCTTTAAGCATGTTTCAAAATGTAAGTGGATTTACAAAATGCACAGTTCGGCCTCGTAATGAATCAATATCTAAAAAAGTTCAAGTTCTTATTAAAAAATTATTGTATATCTGCACGAATTGAACTGCAAAATTTTTTGTTGCAAAAATTTTGGTTAATAAAAAGGTTTTACGCAAAAGTCAGTTAGCCAGTGGAAACGTTCAATCATTCTGATTGGTAAAAAATTTTGCATCCTTCGGTCCCTCCATCATGCGAAATTTTAAGTGAAGCGTTAGTTTACTCAAACTGTCGGTAATTAAAAGATAAAAATGCCCATTTTGAAAGGTGCCATGTGATAATGCCATATTTGGACCTTTCAGTGACCCTGACAAATCCTTGTATAACGGTTCAAAAACCGCCCTAAAACCGCTCATTTCTTGCGGTGATTTTTGAACGGTTTTCAAGCAAGATTTGAGCGGTTTTTAAGCGTTTTTTGAGCGGTCTTATAAAGAAAACCGATTAAAACCAACAAAAAGGCCTCGGAAGGTAATGTGACCCCGGGTTGACCTCCATAAACCGAAAATGCTTATCATACATTTCCCCACACCGAAAATGCTTATCATACAATTGCCTACATCAAATGTATGGAAAAATGGTAGTCATGCATTTTTCATACAATTTCATGATTTTGAGCGTAATTGTCTAAAACAACCGCTCAAACCGCTCAAACCTTGCTTCAAGTTAGGTGAAAAATCTCAACTCGGGTAATAAAAACGGTGTGAGAGTAAGTCATTGAGCGAAATTGAACGTCTAACGTTTCTGATTGGTAAAAAGTTGTCCATCGTTCGATCCCTCCATCGTGAGAATGACCCCCTTAGCATGCGTAATTAAAATAATTTCTCAGTTTGAAAAGGCACACATCAGTTTGAGTTTTAGTTGCAAACGTCGAAAAAACTCAATTTTAATTGCGCCAATAGCCGCGCTAATACTAAGTTATATACTGTTCTTATCTGATGATTTTTACAAAAAACTTTAGGAGGAATTGTTAAGCAGATCCGATTAATCGATTTTTGAGTTTCAGCAATAAAAGTTTATGAAACTGGGGTTGTTAACTACTGAAAACTGGAATGTTTATACAAGTTAAGATGGAATGCTGGTAGTAGTTGCTTGAAACTTGACTTAGCTCTTGGACCCTCGCTAGGGGTACAGGTGTGTGTCCTCATGCTCAACCGACTCAAAAGCAAAATTTCAGTGCCGTATTAGACTCGATTCTGATTTCTGAAATATATATTGGTGAAATACTGTCGAGCACTTTTTCGGCCTAGTTTTGAATTGAAGCCTTGACACAGTGCCGGAAGGCAGCAATACAATAGTAAAACAGTTCAAAAAATGCCCGGTTAACAAAGCCAAATATCATTTTCGAAATCGACACAGACAGATCGATGTAAACCTTAACTTTGAGATAAATTTTAGTACAATTATAAAACTTTTCATTTGCTGTGTGCTTGCACTCAACCAAGCAAAACTAGCCACAATTTCTGAAATCAATTGGAACCTGATCTAAACTATATTTTATGATTGGATAAATTAAATGTTTTACCAATGTAAAGTATTTAATATTAACCAATCATGATCCATCTAACTAACAACCCACTTATTTGTAAGTGCTGAAGTTACTTGTAATTTCAGCACCAGAGAGATTTGAATTTAACTTAGAAATTAGTTGGACTCTCCCGAGCACTTCAGCAGCCGCAATAAACCAGTATACCCTAGATCTATTGAGCCTAGCAGAGACTAGTTAAACAACCTGAGACTAGATAGTATAAGAGTAAGATTAGGATCGGTATTAGACTAAGAAGTTGCACGAATCTATCCGGCCGAAAATAAGATAGCGTGACGAGCAGACGGTGTACCCTATCCGAAATTACTCTATGAGTTACACTTCGGTCCTAACTCATCTGGTGCGACCATAAGTCTCGAACAAGACCTTACTAGATTAGAATTAACCAAAAATAGATTAGAAATTAGACAAAAACATTTACAAAATGTTATACGACAATAATTTAATTGAAATGTCTCTCCGACTCAATAGATCAGAGCCAATATTCCGAACCATAATAGAACTACCCGGAATTGGAAGAAGACCTCGAACCAAAGACGACATACGACAAAGTAGAAACTTGCCGTATAGTTATATGATAGTTCGGCAAAAGCCAGAACAAACTTTTATATTTCGAATATTACTTGCAATGAATTTAGATTTCCATTTGCAAACATAAAACCTTGAAGTTACTCTTCAAAATCATTTCAGGCGCTAAACAAAATTAATATTATACAATAACGATTGATAAAAAGATCTTAGATCGTTTTCCTAAAACTCTGCAGTATTATATAAAACATGTTTGAAAAATATTTATTGGAAAATAAAAATAAAAATTAGTAGCATGACAATAAATGGTTAGTAATCATAAATCATCCTGTTGTTCCAGCTTCATCACCTAAAACATAACAGCAATCATCAACTCACTAATATCATCAAAACACTAAATTTTTCCTTTACACAAATTTAAAACTTTATCAGAATTTAAAGTCACTTAATTTTAAAACCAGATCATCAAGGCTTATCCTTGGATCTTAAATCATTTTCTACTTAATTAAATTTTAAATTTGATCATCAAGGCTTATCCTTGGATCAAACAGAACAACTTTGTTCTCCCCCACCCACTTAATTAGTGTCTAACGACCTCAAACGTCGATTCACTATCCAACCCTTACTAAAGACCCAAGACTAATAGAAATTTTTAAACAAAACTAATCATTCAAATTAGGATAAACAGTGAAGAACTTCGGTTATTCATCCTTCACTTGACCCCCCCTCTTACCAGACCCAGGATAAATCTTAGACTTAGTAAGTTTAAAATAGTATCTAACGAACTACTCGCGTTCTAATTATACCTGAACCTTGTGGATCGATTTACTATTCTCCAACCCTTGAACACAATCACTACCCCTAAGTAAGATTAAGTAAGTTAACACCTTAGCTTATACTAGTCACGAGAAAGTAAAAATCATTCTTCGGAATCGATATACTTTTCTCTCCAACCCTGAACAAAAAGACCCAGGTTAAGCTAACCAAAAAATCGTAAGAACTAACAGTTTAAGAAAATAGAAATCATTTAACAACCTTTGCATCCGTCATTCTAAACCTTATGTCATTTAAAAACCTAGGAAATAAACAAACAATCATTTTACACAATTGTGAAATAGATAACAAAAAATACGACCTTGTAATCACACCTCATACACAAACAGTTGGATACATTCGAACAAAACGACAAACACTAAAGAGGAAAATAATAACTAAACAAAGACAAATAACACGAAAAAGATTTTCAAAAAATCGAAACGCATTTTCAGAATCAGAAACCAACAGTTTAGACGAACTTTACAAACTAAAAGAATCAATAGAAAAAAATTGCCCACTTCACGATCAATTATATTTTTCTGACTCAGAAACAACTTCAAATTCATCACAAAGAGGAAAAAGAAGAATAAAAAAGCAGTACAAACACAAACCAGTACATTTATACAATTGGAATCAACCAATTCGACACATTAATAATTACATATTAACAGTCATCGAACGAAAAAATGAGCTCAACGCACACTCCAGGTGACGAAACTCCAGATGATGATGAAATCTTTCCCTTTATAGTAGACGCAGATACTGATAGAGGACAACATATATTTTGTCAAAATTTACTCGTAAATTTATTTGAACCCGGAATCAGTCCATGTAAAACAGAGTTCCCCGATGTAAAAATCAAAAGACAAATCATAGATCACTATCTAAAAGATATATGCAACATAACACAACAGTATGGAATCTACTCTATAGAATTCACCTCCCCAAACCACAATAATAGAACATACACTATTCAAACAGACGATCTTGATTTAGAATTTTCGAAAGTTTTTTCAGAATATATAAAAAGCATCCAATACCATAACTCACAAAGAGCAAACTCCATATTCACCAATGAAGTTTTCGCAATAATATATAGTTATATTTCGATATTAGAAAATGAACTTCCATTAACAAATGTCTCACCGACAGAAACATCTAAACATTTAAGAGAACGACATGAAATCACACTACTCTCTAGTTATTTAAACATCATTAAAGAAAATTTCACGAAAGACGACGTTTCACAACATACCAAACACGATTTACAAAAAATTTTAGCATGGTTCATAATAGATTATTTCACACACAATATTGATTTAATTGCACAAGCAAGAAAAAATTTTAGACCCCAAAATTCGAACGATGATACCGCTATCACAGAACAATCAGATTATGTTTGGGACCCCGAATGGTCTCATCCCGCATTTATAAGCTTTCCACAATCAATCTCAAGTCAAGCAATAGGTACAATATCTTACATAAGAGATTATGTAAGAGTAATACCATTAACAATTGATGCAACTCCATTAAACTATAATACATTTTTACCCGATACACAAAATAATAGTTTAAACTCTACAGTCATACACAATGAAAACCTCAATGGAACTAGGAATCTTACTCAACAAGATATCCAGACACCATCACACTTCATAAATGAAGAAATTGTACACACAACAACTACACAACAAAGTATTTCACCAATACGCCCAAATTTAACAACACCAAGAAATACAAATCCTTCACAAACACAGGTAGCCTTACAATCAACCGTTAAACCTTCGGTTGCCCCTAAATATTCACATATGGATTACCAAACATACAGACCCATGACAATACCATCAAAAACACGCAAAACATTCACTAGAAACAACTTTGCAGACCATAATTATAATTATACACATCCATCAAAAACAAATTATCAACCACAAAGGAATTTTAACCAATATACAAAACCTCGAAACTGGGATAACCCAACAGCCCAATATAATTCCAAAAATTTTCAACCCAATCCTCCACAGGATCGCAGTGAAAATTACCCATTTTTTCAACAAAATAAAAATAAAAAACAGACATCTTATCAAATGGATTATTTATCCTCAGATGATGATTTCTTACAACCAGATATATTTGCACCAAATACTCAAGAATATCGTAGACAAGGAATACAGAGAACACATACAAATCATAGAAATTTTTCTCCACAACCAATAGATGCACTTAATCAACAACCAATTCAACAACAAAATCTAATTAATACACAATCTTCTCAACCAATTCAACAACAAAATCCAATGACTGCACACTCGTATCAACCATCACAAATGCAAAATGAAATACCACTCCCATATTATCTTCAACAACATGAAATAACAAGAAATCAACTTTCAAATTTTTCTCAAATGCCAAATGCAGCAGAATCATTACAAATGACAATGAATCCATACCTTATGGGTGGATCATCAATAACATCAAACAAACCTTTAATGGTTTTCACAGGAACAGACCCTGAATACTCTGTAGAAGATTATTTAAATGGAGTAACAGCAAATTTGATTTTAAATATAGGACCTGAACCAATTAATACGCCACTACATCAAAACTGGATACATCGACGCACAGCGTTGATACAAACAACCTTAGATGGCGCAGCCCAAAAATGGTTTTCAGTACTACCTCAAGAAATAAAATCAAACTGGAAAAGATTTACACAAGAATTTTCAAAAATGTTTGACTCCGAAAGAAACAAACAACAACAAAGAGTTTTATGTAATGAAATTCGCAGATTACCAAACGAAACCATCAAGCAAATAGCAGTACGAATCGAAACACTAGTTCGAAAAGCATATTCACTAAATACACATGACTATAAAAACACAAAGATGACAGAAATCTTAATGATGACCTTAACACCACAATTAAGGAAAATAGCAATAAAAAAGAGAGCATCTCATCCTTCTTCAATTCGAGAACCCGATTTAGATTTTCGAAAACTAGTAGACAAACTAGAACAAGCAGAAATCACGATGAAACTAGAAGAAACGGAAAATCTGAAATTACAATACGTTAACAAAATTGAAACGACTTCCACTAATATTAATAATATACAGGAATCAGAAACAGACCTCGTTGAAAAAATCACTGAAATACTCAATATTTATGAAAAGAACCCAAACTTCAAAGGCAAACCATCTTTCAAAAAATGGTGTAATTATTGCCGACGATACGGACATAGTATTTCCGAATGTAGACAAAAACAGCAAGATAGTCAAAATAAACCTCAAAAATACAAAGAACCAAATAAATCATTCTATCAATACATGAAAAAAGATCAAAATCTACCAAACAAAAATGTATACAGCAACAACAGTTCAGGAAAGCCACTTCCGAACAATACAAGTTATACAAGAAATCAATCCCCATATAACTCAAGTTATAGAGGAAGATCACCAGAACGAAGAAATACACAAAATTCATCACAAAATCACTACAATAGACCAAATAGTAGAAATAACTACTCCAGATCAAATTCAAATACACAACGATTTGTTTCTAGATCTAATTCCCAATCAAGAAATAACTACTATCCAAACAACCAATCACGAAATTCATCATACAATAGGAATAGAAACTACTCCTATAATCGAAATAGAAGTTATTCAAACAACCGAAACCAGAATTATCCGAACAATCGATCAAGGAATAACTCATATAATAGATCGAACTATAACAGACCAAACAATAACTACCAAAACAGATCGCGAAATAATTCACAAAATCGACACCCAAGTTATAATAATCGTTACAGAAATTATTCCCAATCACCACATAGGAATAATAATAACTATAATAATTCTAATAATCGTCATAGAAGTAATACACCTAAACATCAAAGGCAAATCAATCAAGTACAATCTAACCCAGAAACAACATCAGACCCTCCAGGTATTGATGACACAGTAACTGATGCGTTACAACTCAATCAAATAAACTGTACATCATCAGATTCAGAAAGTGATACTGAAAACACTCTTGCTATCAATATGATAAAAGTCGAAAATGACTATGAATCTGTCATATATGAACAACCCTTTCCATCACACATATATGAAAATCAATCAGAATTTCTTCAAAATCATTACAATACACCCATAAATTCCACACCAACAACGCAAGAAACAAATGCAAAAAATACTACAGAACAACCCAATCAAAATGTCAAAACAAAATGCTTGAATACAAACCACATCTACCAAAATATACAAAAAGAACAACCCAAAGAAAAAATTTGGACAATACCATTTCTCTTAGAAAGCCCAAGAAATAAAGAATTTCAACCACCAGACCTTGAAATAGATTTTTTAATTGATTCAGGAGCAGAATCAAACATAATAAACATCCCCACATGGAATGAAATAAAATCCTTACACCCAAAGCTAACACCTCTTGAAACCTCCAGCAAACTAGCAACAGCACAAGGATCAACACTGATAAACTACGGAAAAATCCAATTATTTCTCCTCCCTACCAGAACAATGGAACAAAGCAAAATTTTAAATAAGCCATTTAAACAAATATTCCATATCACTGATATTAAATATAATATCATTGGAATACCATTTATTTCGAAGTATATACCAACAATAAACATCCTAAATAGTAAAATATTAATCAAAGATAAATATACAAAAACAAAAGAAACATCCCTAACATTTTTTCAAAGATTAAACAAACAACCACCATTCTTTTCAAAATTCTATCCAATATATAACCAACAAAGAAAACACCTGAAACCACTATCAGGAAACATCTATAATTTTTCAATCAAACAAGTTCACCAATATGATAAAGAACAAAACAAACAAAAATTTTATATGTCAGATTTTGAATTCAAACCTATTCATAAATTTTTCAAAATCACAATCTCTTCAATAAAATATTTAAAAAATTCGAATTCAGATATTATTTCCCTACATGTTTATAACAACACACCTTACCAAGTAACATTACCTTTAGGACTTTTAGGATATTGTGAAACCAACGCTACAATATCACCAATACACGAAAAAGCCTATCGCGTAAATAATATACTCCAATTACTAGATATTTGCCAATCTACAATTCTTAATGAAGAATTATCTATAAATAATATAATAAGTAACGAAAACAGAAATACGGATTATTTCACAAAAACTCCATATTTCAAACCTACATTCAACATAAGTAACTACACAGAGGACCAACAAAAATTTTTAACAATGTTTAATTTCCAACATTCACAAATAACACAAGACGAATTTGAAAAGTTAGCCAAACAGCTAATAAAATATTCATCAGTCTATGCAACATCAAAATTCGATGTTGGCAAAATCAGTTCATCACTACATCTCCCATTAAAACCAAACGCAGTTTTCAAAAAACAGAGAGCAAGTAAAGTACCAATTCACTTACATGATAAAGTAAACAGATTACTCGATATTTTAGAACAATACAACATCATATCACCAGTTAATAAAGAAGAACAACCAAAAGGCAACACATTCATCAACCCCGTTATCATTCTAGCCAAAGGAGAATCATTAAAAATCGTTCTCGATGCTAGATACCTCAATTCACTTATAGACGAATCAAAATGTAATTGGCCCATTGAACCAATACAAGTTATTTTAACAAAAATAAACGGCAAATACTTTACAACCGCCGATATGAATAGTGCATACAATCAAATGCCACTAGATGAACAATCACGACGTTTAACACAATTTGTTATCGGAAACCAACAATATGAATTTAACCGTTTATTCTATGGAATATCCATAGGACCAGCAGCATTTTCAGCTTTTATGAGCAAAATTTTTAGACCACTAATACTCAAGAAAAACGCAATCACCTATCTAGACGATGTTTTTATGCAATCACAAACAAAAGACGAAATGTTCAATGTTTTAGAAAAATATCACCAAATACTTCAGAACGAAAATCTGAAGGCCGCCCCCGATAAATCACACTTCTTTTTGACAAGAGTTAAATTCTTAGGACATAACATAGAAAGAAAAACAATCACTCCACTGAAATCACGCATTGACGCTATTCAAAAACTTCAACCACCAACAAATAAAAAGAAAATCCAAGAATTCCTTGGAATGTTAAACTTTTTAAGTAAAAATGTTTATAAAATGCAATTATATCTACGACCATTTTATAACATCCTTAGACAACAAAATAATTTTGAATGGAACACAGAACATCAAACACGATTTGAAGAAATAAAGAAACTTTTAACTGAACAAATTTCAAACACAATTCCAGACTCAAATCAACCATTTTATGCAATGTGCGATGCTTCGAACTTTGGCATCGGCGCAGCACTATTACAATCACATAATGGTACAAATAAAATGAACTTGATATCAGCAAATTCTCGATTATTCACTCAAGCAGAGCTACGACTCTCAACTCTAATGAGAGAATGTACAGCCATAATATATACACTGACAGAATATGAATTTCTGATACTTGGATCAAAACATCCAACAGTTCTATTCACAGACCATAAACCAATCATCTTTCTCTTCACACAGAAATCTAACCCAAACCACCGAGTTTACAGATTTCAACTAATTCTAATGAAATTTCCAAACTTACATATAGTTTGGACTGCAGGAAAAAATCTTGCATTACCAGACACCTTAAGTCGAAATACACCACCTGAATTACTTACACGAAAAACAACAGTTGAAATACCCAAAAATATAAAATTCTACCTTGCAGAAAACGAAACATCACCCCGATTAGAATGCAAATATGCAGTAAAAACTGATATTGAACAATCACAAATAAATAATTTACAACATTTCCCACTTTATTTAGATTGTCAAAATAATCATTATGAAGTTGATTTACTTGGAACATCAACCTTCAAACCAATCCCATATTCTCAATGGATAAAAAATAACACTCAACAAAAACGAACAAAACAACACCTGCCTAAGAAAGACCATTTTCCACTAATTGAAAAAGAAGATTTAACTGATAAAATAAATTTATCAGGACCACAAACAAATGATTCAAAATACACAATAAATCAAGTTTTTGACCTTCACGACCCACTTGATACAATACCCTTATCTACATTAGAAATCGAAAACATTTTTCTCCCCCCAACAGAAACAATTACAATTTCAACACTGAAACAATATCAAAACCTTGACCCAGTAATTCGACAACTGAAATCATGGCACAAATATAAAACTAAACCTATCAAAGCAGATTCAACCATTTTAGGAAATAAAACACTCCTCCGATATTTTCGAAAATTCAATAATACAACAATTAACGAAAACACAGACCTTCTAGAATACAAACTAAAAGAATCTACAGTTCCATGTCTCCCTTTAAGTATGATTCTTATAGCTTTTAATATTTCACATACACAAAATATTAAAGGACACTCTGGATCAGAGAAAACATATTCAAATTTTATACAAAACTTTTATTTCCCAAATGCACCAATTTGGATAAAAGTACTATGCAATGACTGTATAGTATGTCAATTAAATAAACCTTACCCAAATCAAAAACAAATAGCACAAAAACAAGATTTTAAAGGACAAAGTTTGTACTTTAATCACCGTATCTCATTTGATACTAAAGGACCAATTTCACCCTCATCAGAAGGAAACTCCTACATTATGGTAATTGTTGACGCATTCACACACTATGTAGCACTTAACCCAGTACCACATTGTAATGCTTATTACGCATACACAACACTTTATGAACACTGGATAGCAAAATTTGGACTACCAGAAATTTTAGTTACAGACAATGGTACAGAATTCATAAATAATGAAATAATAACACTATGTCATTTATATAACATTAAACACAAACCACGTACATCTCATGCACCTTGGACAAACGGCTTAGTCGAAGGTATGAACCGTTCACTACAAGAATATCTTAGATGTATCATCAATGGAAATGATACAAAATATACCGAATGGTCAGCAGATGTAAAATTATTTCCCTTAGCATATAATTCACAAATAACGACAACTTTAGGAATGTCACCATACGAAATGGTTTTTAACCAAAAGCCACGCAAACCAATAATGTTTACAGCAAATTCTCATAAAAACGCACAAGGTTATTGTCAACCAAATAAAGACTCAATTTGTTATAACCTACCTTTACATACACACGATGAAGATCATTTTCATCACCCACAAATTCTTAAATTAGCCTCCGGTACACACACCGAATGGATTTTAAATAGAGATAAGAAACACAACGAAATTTACCAAAAAATAACGAAAAAGTTATTACAAAGACAAAACATAAATGAACAAATCAATTCACGCTTTACACCAGCTTCCGATTTAAAAATTGGAACATTTGTTTTAATACCTAATTTTAATACTCAAAAAGGAATTTCTAAAAAATTACAACCCCTCCGAAAAGGACCCTACCAAATAATTGCAAAACCCACTGATGTCACATATAAAATTACCGACTCAAACAAAAAAGAAATCGTTCAGCATCGAAACAACCTATTACCTTATTACCCAAAAGAATACGCACTCCGCGAATTAACCCAATTATATTCTTTCACAGGATTAAAAATCATTCAAAATGAACCACATCTGAAAAACACAGAACAAAATGATAACCCCACCGAAAATCAAAACACAAAACCAACCGCCACCAAAAACAATACACAAAACCATAAAGAATCTCCAAAACCAAGAAAAAATAGAAAAATGACAGAACAAATAATACCCCAAGAAGAAATAGACAAATCAGAACATAGAAAAACAACAAGACTCCGAAATCAACCACGTAAAAACTACAAAATGTTCATCCCCCAATCTAAAATATTAAAGAAAGTAGAATTTAAAAAGTAATTTTAAGATTTTACACTTCACAATCTTGAAACATCAGTAACATTTTTCATTTCAAAATAACATGCTCACAAGTACGCAATAATTCTAGTTCAAAATAGACCAATAGGATTCATCCAATCCGCCACTTTCTCTAACTCAAACTAAGATCAATTAGACGAATAATCTAGAACTCCAGGCACATCTCTAACTATAACTTTACAACCTCCAGGTCAAAAATAAGCAAACCACTCCAACTTGACAGCTAAAATAAATATCACCATAATACCGTACCACTCCCTTATCTAATAACCCAAAGATCAACAATATTTCCCCAACTCAGACCACGAATACCCCCAAAACAAATTTGATAACTTAGCCTAAAGTAACAAAATGAAGATTTTAATTAGCCTAAAGTACAAAAATCTCACCATACCCCGGATCATTTGACAAACAAAAATAAAGAAAAAGACGACCTCCCAGTCGCCATGAAAATTGCCCCCAACAATTTTTTACAAAACTCAACCCACTTGTCAAAAAACTAATAAATAATTCGACCACACTAGAAAATCGCCTCAAACAGCAAAAAATATTCGACCAAGAGATCATTTCTTAAATGCTTTTCTCTCAAACAGTCGCTCAAATACTTATAAATTTTTAACATTTTTTTTCAATACTTGAAGCTTTTATAATATTTCTTTTTGATATACTTGAATCTTTTCTAATAATCTTAATCATTTTTTGTAACATTTTTTTAATTTTCTACACAATACTCGAACTATTCCTCCAACTTTCCAAAACCCTTGAATATATCCACAGGTACGATTTTAACAACTTGTCTAAATGATACGAACAATTTTCAGTAGAACCGATATTTTTTTATTGTTTGTAATTTTCATAACATTTTTATCATCCCTCATTTTGACCATCTGTAAATGTATAAAGAAAGCAATCCTCACATTTGCCCTAGCAACAATCCTTCTAATTCTTTTTTTGGAAGAATATTAAAATAAACACAAAATTTCTCACTAAAGTAACAATTCAAAAATCCATCAAAAATTGCTACCCAACAGTCACAAAATCAGTCTTCACCGACATCATCCCAAGATAATCCAACACCACCTTCAACTACTCAAAATCCTCAAACATCTACACGAATTTCTTTTCAAGACAATCCATACACTTTTGAAGAACGGCACGCTCGTTTATCTGAACCACTAGAACCAGTTCAACGACAAGCATCTCTAAGTGAACCAACATATAATCTTTACCCAACACTACCACAAGAACTAAGTAGAATACGAAACCTTAGTCAAAACCAAAACACAACAGAAATCAATAGACAAATTATACATCCTCGACGAAATAGAAATTTTCAAACTCCCCGAGTTCATTTTGATATACCTCAATCCCCATCACAAACCACTCCAGAAAACACCACTGGTATCACACCAGAAACTCCTACACTTTTTTCACAACGTAGCACCTCAAGCTTACCATCAGATTACTTAGGTTCAACACCAACATCTGAACAAATACGTGAAAATCCTTTTAACCCCCCAAACCTAACATCACGACTGCCATATTGGACTACACATTCATTTACACAAGGTGAACCAAATTTAGTCAATGACCCCATAGATATTTCTACGGATACAACAACATCCTCATCACTTCCAGAAACATTATCACTACCATCAACACCATCAATAAGCCAGTTTTCACCACCACCCTTTAACTTAAATTTTCCAAATAATCTCGACGCCAGATATCGAGAACAATCATCAATAAATATTCCTTTAAGATTAGATTGGAATACATTCACAGCACCTCCACCATTATTTGGACAGCATCAAGAAAGTAACCGCCTTCATAACTGGGCACTTAATAGATTACAATATCGCCAAGATATTCACAACGATATCCGTGATCACAATATTCAAATACTCCAACAAAACAGTTTACAATTAAAGTTTGAAATCACAGTTAAATTAAACAATATTACACAACATCCCTACCCATTAAATCCACCTAACATAACAGCTCAATCACTACCACCACCGTTTATAACTACTGAAGTAATATACAAATACGACAGATACACCAAAAACACAATTGGTTACATTACATTTTATAACCCATACTCAGGATTATCATACACATGTATATTCTAAAATTATTAATTTTTCTTCAACTCCCTTTTCTAGTTACCTCAAATCAAAACATAAACCCTTCCCCTCGTACAGGACCACAAGATTTATTAGTAACACATTACGATTGTGAAGAAAATGAACAAAAAACACTACACAAATATGCAATAAATCAAGTATCACAATGTGAAACAGAACCACAGGCTATAGAAACCACAGATATAATAGCAACACTCTATTCAAAAGCCCGAGCAACAACAGTTACAGGTTATAAATTCACAGCGACATTTTCCGAAAAGAAAGTACATTGTTCACAAGTCTCCAACGGCAACAAAAACCGACTTGACCATGAATCATTCTATCAAAGTAATATAGAACGTCTTTTACATCTCAATCCCGACGATTGTAAAAATGAATTACTTAGACTAAACATCACACAAAATAAAAATTCCCAAAGAAAATTAGTTAATTTTCAAGTTTTTTCAGACTCTGTACACCAATCACAACTTGAAAGACACCAAGGACATATAAAATTAGACGAAAAATACCCGTATAACGGCGCACACGGACGATTAACCTATGACCTACATGATAAACATTGGATACCACACATTGGTATAAATAACCCATCAAACTGCAAAGCAGACACGAAAAATAAAGGATACCAAGAAATAATGTTTTTCGATTGGAAAATACAACTCGAAAAAATACAACTCACACGAGATTTATCTGATAATACAATGATCTATCAAGGAATCCGACTACCTTGTAAAAATGATCAAGGATATTGCGACCCTACAACAAGAACACAAGCAACAATTGTTTGGTTCCCCGAAGATACATGTACAACATTTCAAGTAGCAAAAATACACGCTCGTATGATAAAATTTCACGAAAAATATTTCATACAATCAATTCCTTATGAACAAGTCCATCCATCACGCAAACTAAGTTCCGATTTTAGAAACATAGACAATATAGAAAATAAATTGACACGATTTCAAATATATCAAGAAACAGAACTTGCATGTAAATACAGGAATCCACTTCACAGAACACAATACTCTGAAATATTAGTTGAATACGAAAAAGGATTCGACATGACCACTGGAAAAGTAAAAATCGACCCATATGCCACAGGTCATCCTCTAAACGAAGGAACATCCTATATACCAGTTAATTTTGAAAAAAGCAACGGACAACCTGGTGGACATCTAAAACCTTATGACACCAGAAGCACACGCTTACAAGAATTATCACTAATGAATACTACATATTTCGGTAATATCCACTATGATATTCATCTAGATATGAAACTAGATTATACAATTAGCCGAATTTTTCAAGAAATGTCACTCTCCGAATTAGAAACACTACACCAACTATGCGAATTAGAACGAACACAAATATTACAATCACTTGCACTAGCAGTATTAAAAATACCCTATGCAGGATACTTATTATCTGGAAATAGATCAAATTTTTTAGACTATGAAGGAAACATCTTATGGTTTTATACTTGTACTAAAAAAGTATCACCACTATACGTTTTTGAAGATAAACGATGTTATAAAAGAATCCCTATCTTTTATAAGAATAAAGTACATTTCGTGGATACACTTTCACGAAGAACCTATTTCTGGGATACCGCAGTCCCATGTGGATCAGAAAATAGCCACAATGTAGTACAACTAAACCCTGATGAAAATAAATATTATCTTCTCACTCCATATCCCACATTAATGCAATCACTCAAAAAATTTTCACCAGAAAGCATTCGCGCTATCGCTCGAAACCCAAATATAGACTTACAATCAATAGGAATCTATTCAAAATCAGATATTCAACATCACATTAGAACACAACAATTCCAAGAATTATTAACACAAATGGACACTATACAAAGACAATCAATTGACCAAAACTTACGCAAACTTGCAGAAACCGCAGGGTTTGCCGATATCTACACGCAAGACTATAGCGGATATTTTAAAGACATTAAAGATTATATATATCTAAACGGCGAAAAATACCGTCCCCAAGATATATCACCAATCAACATTTTTAGCTTTGTTACACTCAAGAATGAAATCCTTGATTTTCTAGGATGGCCCTACTACATCTTAGAAAAATTGACTATTTTATACGCAATGTTTAACTTTATTGGATTTCTTTTCTCACTTTTAAAAGGAATCTACAATACATGTGCTATACACACACAAGTAAACAGACAAGCAAGCGTAGCACGCATACTCTTTGCAGGATTTTTTGGAATCTTTTCTACATCTATAAACAAAATTCTTTTAGACGCACAAATAAAAGAATATAACACAAAAATAACAACACGACAAAATACATACGACGAAGAACATAACAATGTCGACACACAGCCAAATCTCCTCCACTACAAATTCATCCAATCCCCCTACACCCTCTTCAAACTATACTGAATCATTAACACCATCATCCACATCCACTATATCTTCACTCAACACTAATAGAGCTTACCGCACTTTTAAAAGAAAATTCCCCAACCATCCTTTCCCAGCAAAACCAGGAACAGCCCGTGAATACATCAACCACCCCCAGCATACTAACACTAAAGAATTTTTAGCTATCACTTTACCCTCATTTCCACAATACACTTTAAACACCCCTCACGACGCTAACGAAACACGCAACTTTGTAGATGAATACGTTTTAATGCCCACTCTCTCTTGGACCTCATACTATCATTTCACTAACCCTCTTTGCTTACCTTTATCCAACATTTCCATCGATATAGAACGAAACAAAGACATGCTATATCGACTAACTACACCACTAACCGCTAGACAGTTTACTTACGTTGGATATAAAAAATCACTAAAAATACACACTGCACCTAGAGCTAATGAATATACACTAGAATACTACGATCACAACATCATTAGAGCTAACCAAGATCAATTCTTAGACGACGATCGCTTCGCTAATCCACAAATCACCGAGAAATTTTTCATCAAGACACCATATGTATTTACACTAAACATCTTCGACCGAAAGTTTGATCACATTATTTCAGAAGCACTAACAAACACACAAGCATACGAAAGTTTTAAAGAACGCTTCCAAATCTTTTCACTAACCTTTCATTTCCTTGCACCACACGAAAGAGATTTGCACTGCTCACATGATATTATGTTGCGCACTAAACAAACACATACATACAGTTACTATCGTTTCATCCAAAATCACTTTGACCTCCACACACCCTCTAGACAACCACACCATCGTTTCCAATTCATCAACTCAAAATAAACTTCACCGTATTTCCTAAATTTCACATATTGTATTAAAGACACTAACCTCCATGGTATTCTTCGTAATTATGATCCCATAACCCAAATGTACATTTTCTGCCCCATCACCAAGACCTTCAACGCCGAAGAATCCCGACCCTTCCTTATCCCGCACGAGTTCCTACAACCTATAGAAATCCCAATTTTAGAATTCATCCACAACACTAAATTTAACCACAAATTATATAACTTAATCCAAAACACACCTTATGAGTTTGCAGTAAGCACTGAAGAACTAACCACTATTAAGGCACTTCAATTGCTTTGGCCACTACTTCAGACTAAAAATATCATCCGCATTCTAGCTAAACTACTAACAACTTCAGAACTAATTCACGACATCTTCCCCCACGGTTTTTTCCCCGACGACTAACAGGTAAGTATGAATTCAATGAATATTACTAACTAATTAAAATATTGAAAAACTCACCATTCTTTAATCATGTTTTCTTTAGATTTTTAGCCTTCATCCTAGATCATCTGAAACATTCACAAAAGAAAAAATAAAAAATAGCAAACTTCTTCAAAACTGTTTAAGACCCTATTAAACTTTTGCACCAACAATTAAATAAATATAATACCAATGCAGTAAATTCATTTATAAATTTTCCCCCAACAGCAGTAAATCTAATTATGATGAAAATTTGTATCTTAAACTTCCCCCATAACTAGCAGTAAATTTCCAAATTCTATGCAGTAAATTAATAAAATGCAATTGCAGTACTAACCTTTTGATATTTTCATTCATTCACACAGAAATTCTATCCACACTCGCACAGCTCGCCCACGAAGAATTGTTTAAAATAATGAATTTCAGTTTCAAGTTTTCACACTCAATAACTCTAACACACGATAACAAGTTTCAAACTTTCCTTTAACCCGGTTGGAAAGGAATCATATACTAAACAAAACTAACCAACGCAGCTTACTAAATACCACAAATCATAGAATAACAGCATGACTTAGAAAAGGAAACCAACGGTACCCAAACCGGATTAACCCAGTTTAAAACTGGATAATTTATTCTTTTGAAGACTATTACAAAGTCTTAGAAAGAAATAATAAAACACAAAAAGTCGAAAGACAAACCCATACCACAAACAAATTGCTTTTTGGAAAAAGTACATAACCAACAAGACATAAGTAAAACCACAACAAACCCAACATAAAACGTTGTCACATAACAGGACCCCTCACAAACACCGCATGAAATCATACTCCCACCCCTGGCCTAACCCACCAGGAAAGGACGTCCTGAGCATGCTCTATAGCCGGCCTAACCCACCGCGCTACATCCACGCTTTGTGACCACACCTTTATTTTTAATAAGAGCTACTCAAGGGTGAGTAACTCTTCAAAATAACCGAACTAAAACAAAAAGCTTTTGTGAAAACAACTAACTAAAATCATGATTAAAAAATATTAAACTAATAAAAGTTTTATAAAATGTAAAATCACATGATGCAATATATAGATCAGAATACAACACCAAGGACGAACATCAAAAGACAAGACGACCCCACTACACTCGAGAGAGAATGACCAACTACAATCAATATGCCGCTCACAATCACCACTCAAAGGATTTAGAGTACGACTTGACCTCGCAGAAAAGGACTTCATTGAACCAGACCAATGACCACCTCGATGACCCAAGTGTACGTACAGATCCGAGTAACCAGGCATCCCCTCCACGCACAATCTCCACGCCATTCCCAAGCTAAGATCAGACACAAAAGAAGTTCTCCACGAAGAACAGAAAAACCTGACATAGCCAACCATTCTGAAATCAGAATTGATTTTGTTGCAAAGACCCAGTCGTTGTCACAAGAAGAAGCGGAAGAAAAATATGATGTTCGCCAAATACCAACGTCCATCATCCACCCTTGAATTACAGAAGAACTGTTCTAAAAAACTCTGTAAAACCCGGATGGGTGGAACCTGATCTAAACTATATTTTATGATTGGATAAATTAAATGTTTTACCAATGTAAAGTATTTAATATTAACCAATCATGATCCATCTAACTAACAACCCACTTATTTGTAAGTGCTGAAGTTACTTGTAATTTCAGCACCAGAGAGATTTGAATTTAACTTAGAAATTAGTTGGACTCTCCCGAGCACTTCAGCAGCCGCAATAAACCAGTATACCCTAGATCTATTGAGCCTAGCAGAGACTAGTTAAACAACCTGAGACTAGATAGTATAAGAGTAAGATTAGGATCGGTATTAGACTAAGAAGTTGCACGAATCTATCCGGCCGAAAATAAGATAGCGTGACGAGCAGACGGTGTACCCTATCCGAAATTACTCTATGAGTTACACTTCGGTCCTAACTCACAATGGAAAAAAAGAGAAAATCTAAAATTTTGTTTTGGCTCGGTGAAAATTTTTAGCTTCTGATCTACAGATGTACTTGGGCAAACTTACAGAAAAAATGCGATATATCGTTCCAGGTACGAATCATCTGGTCGCAATATCCACATCGAGTTCCGGAGTGACGACCACGTGGAGCAGACTGGCTTCGTCCTCCAGTTCGAGTTCATCCAGACGAACGAGCAGAGAGTGAGGGACGACTGTGTGTACCACTTGAGGGAGCAGGAGGCGTTCGTATCTTCCGATGCCATGTACCAGGACTTCCCTCTGGCCCCCTTCTTCGGAATAGACTGCACGTGGATCATATACAGGCCAGACTGGTCGCTCGGGTTGGTTCAATTTACTCTAGATAAACTTTAAATTTAAAAAAAATCAAAATCATTTTGCAAATCTATTTTAAAAATCAATTTTCAATTTCTAAAATCTGATTTATCATCATTCATCATAAACTTGAAAAAAAAAATGATTAAAACATTTTAAAGATAAGAAAACGTCTAATAAAACAGTTTTTTTTCCTGCAGGAAAACTTGACATTTTTAAACATTGATAATTGCCGGTGCATCATGCCACAAGAATTATCAGTGTTTAAGAAATGTGCTAATTTTCTGCAAAAAAGTTATTTATAGACGTTTTTTATTTTTAAAATGTTTTAACCATTTTTCTCAAGTTTATGATCATTTCGGCTCCGTATAAAACATATTTTTACCGATGGTTCCAACAAACTTAAAGATAATTTTTCTAAATGTGCTTAGTGACGGTGAGATGAAGATTCTGATGCAGTTCGACCAGATCTCGCTGGGGTTCCCGAACGACTGTTCGAACAACAGCTTCGAGGCCTACTCTGGACTGCCGAGTGACGACAGACTCATAGACAAGAGGCCCCACTGCACCAACTACTGGTCCAAGGACCTAGAGGTGACAACTACAGTTTACAATGTTTCATCAAAGTTATAACAATTGAAGAAATAATCAAAAAAGTGTAAACTTGTTGTCAAAATATGTGTTGGGGGATCTGGCGTGAGTGTCATTTTGCTGACCTTTTTTTTGAGTCAATCATTTTTTTTGATTGGGATCCTAAATATTTTTCTTATCCCTGAACGTAGAGGCGAGTTTTTGTTTTTTGGACAAAACGCTGGTTTGAGTCTGTAGTGGGTGTCTTTAAAATTGTGTTCCTCAAAAACCAAAAGAATAAAATTTTATATTCTAGCCATACGTTCTAGAGTTTTATACGTTCTAGGCAGAGTTAATTGGTGGAAGATCAGAACTGTCAGACAGCTTTTTGGAAAGATTTTTGGTCCCATACATTAACCGCGACAGATTCTTCCCCCAAACAAGCCATAGTGTAACATAGGAGTGTGCTTAGACCTCGGAGGAGAAGATGTATCTGCACTACATGGCGAGACCAGGGCGTAAGGGCACCTTCAGCTTCTGGTACACCACCATACGCATAGCCTCTTACTGCAAATACGTGAGCAAACACCTGTTCATACATTGCACGCTCAATTTTTCTCGGCCTTTCCTCCTACAAAAGACTTTCTGAAAAAGTCCCTAGTTTGGTTTTGTTCATTTCAAGTTTTAACACGGTATTTTGGCATTTTCATTGAGTTTTATACGCAACAGGGTTTCGAGCAGTCTTGTATTTTATTCTTGTTTTTTGGCGTCTGTTGACTAAAATTTTTTTCCAAAGCTTTTTAGGTAAACATTCCCAAAATTAAAGTACTTCGCCAGGATTTTTTGTTACAGATTTCCTTACGGATTTTTTGCAGAAGATCATTTTCATTACTGCCATTATATATATAACCGCCAAGTTTGGTAATGAAAAAAATATACCCCCTCACTTTGAATTTAGTCTTATTGGGGGAGGGGCCTCAAATTTCTTTTAAGGGCATCAATAAGAGAGAGCCAAATGTATTCTAGAATGAGTACTTGTGTCAACGTGGCTTCTGCGTGAACAGAACAGCCAATTGTGAGGACAGGTTCCAGAATGGGTCCTACTGCAACACGGCATTCACCAAACTACAGTGCTTCGAGTACAGAGTGGACGAGGTCAGTGCAAGAGGACTGTGTTGACCTTGACCTCTGAAAAGAGAAGTCACTAGTTGTCTATGAGAAATACATGAAAAAATAGTTCATTGCGTGAATAAACCAACTAACAACTCAGACGTATTTCAGTGGTTATTAACAGTCAGCCACATTACTAGAGTCTAACAACGATGGTGATACCAAAATTTATATCATGACACCAAAAACACACCACAAATAAACAATGGCGATCTCATTATTAGTGGCAAATAAGTTTTCGAAAGCAGCCTGAAGTTAGTTTGATTCACTAAATCACAAACAAAACTTATTGCACTTAATTGTCTTATTGGAAACCATAGAAAAAGCAGGGGAAAAGCTGAGAATCGGAAAAAAAATTAGGAAAAGTTGTATCTCTTTTTTACTGTATCTGTCATTTCAGGATGACTTCTCGGAGACGACTTCCCTCTACCTGTTCGCGGGGATAGCCGCAGTCATCCTCTTCCTCTGCTCCGTCGTCACTGCATTCTGGGTATACCTCACCCACAAGGTCAGTCAACACAGAGTGAAGAGAGACGTATGAACACAATTCCCATTGATCTGAAAAAAAAAAACAGTCTGGGAGATCACCATTTGACGAAATTTTTCGAATAACCTATTCCCACACTGGGTTCGTTTCAGATAAACGACTATTTATTTATGAAAAAAATTAACACTGAACACTAATTAATTGTATAAACTGGAAACTTTTGAATAATTGAGGCTCTCATATTTATTTTGTTTGTGAAACTGCAGAAAAACTTTTAATTCTCAACACTTTCTCAGACAGACTAGCATTTTTTCACTAATACTATGAAAAACTGATTTTTTCAGCAAGCTGTTTTGTCGAAAGATGCCCTAGCATTATTTGAATAGGTCAGCCGAAAAAAAGGACCTAAAAAGCCAAAAAAAAATTCAATTATCAAATTTTTTGTTAAAGTTAAAAAAAATTTGCTTTTAAATTTATTGCTATCTTTGCAGATGTCTCAGATCAAACGTGCATTCGACCAGACCCAGTTCGAATCTGAGCGGGAACAGATGGTTAACGACGACAAAGATGGAAACTACCATCCTCTATTCTCCCAGCCAGTTATGACTCACAACTTGATGGGGGGTCAGTACCCGCAGCCTCAGTTCATCCCCGTGATGACCTTACCCCCTCCCTCCCCTCTGCCCCAGGTGATGATGGGGAGTCATCAGAGCCAGATGAGTCACCAGATGAGTCAGAATAACCCGCATCAGCAGCAGTTCGGGTTTCAATTGCCGAATGTGATGATAACTAAGCCGGATGGTTAGTTAGGCAGATAATATGAAAAAAAATTATACTGTAGAATAATAACTCATTTACTTATTTACAAACTCTTACAAAACATATAACCTTGCTGGGTTGCCATTTTACTTTTTAATATCTGTTATCAGCCTTCTAGCTCTTTCAAAAGTGTGCGTTCACTGAAATTTCAGATATACAAGAGTAATTTTTTTCGTTCAATTTGGTTTTGAGGTTGTATTAGGGTGCGCTTTCCAAACCGAGCAAACTATGACGCAAATATATGTGATTGATAAAGATTTAAATAAGTTAATTTCACACTACTCATGCAGGCAATTTTATAATTCAAAATCATCAGTGGACTTGGAGGTTTAAATTGGGGGCAGGGATGAAAATGTCAACTTGGTCCTATAACTTAAATTCTAATTTAGGTTTTCGCGCAAACGGTAAGAGCTTGCAAACACTAATGCTTTCAAACAAAGCTTGCATTGAGGCTTTCGGAGTTTGAAGTCTACGGACATCTTTTTAGGGACAACCAACAGTGACGGGAGTCTCTCGCCTCCAGTTGGAAACGTCCCCTTCTCCCAACGCACTGGCAGTCCCGAACCAGGGAAGAACTCTCTGATCCAGGAAACAACTGACCTCCCCCGCCCCCCTCAGCCCACATCGCCTTCCAATGTGGAAAAACTAGCCAATCAGAACACGCAGTACCTGCCTGTAGTTCCCATGATCCACAGTCCTCGAGGCTCCATGGTCGGAATATATGGTAAAAATGCTTTTATTTGAAAAAAAAATCTTTGATTAAACTCTCTTAAACAGTAATTAATTCATTTAAAGTTACTTGAAACCTTTGAATTTGACCCACCGTAAATTTGAACTCTTTCGGAGAAAAACATTTGACTTGGGAATCTGGAGCAGGGCCTAAAATGGAAGCAGAAACATAACGGTCTAATGAAAAAAAATGTATATCCTTGACACATACATAACACATATCTACTTGTAGGTCCCGACGGACAGTTGTTCACAAATGGATTGATCCCTCCCCCTCCTCCCCCCTAAAAAGCTCAGCGCTAATTTACTGCTTTTATTAATAGGGGTGGCAATTCTTTAAGTATATACCAAAGTGGGGGGGGGGGGGGGCAATTGCTAAGTAGATCCAAATAAACAAATAGCAAAAACTCGGTCAGCTGACAAGTCGCAAAACTAGATTTTTGAACTAGTTTGCTTTCATAAACTACTTTACAAAGCAATCCAGAAAAGCGGTTGAAACAAGATGTAAGCATAAGATCATGCCGACGTGCCAAAAAATCATAAAAATTGAAGCGAAGCTCGCGTTCGCCACTTGCCTATACCGCTTCAAAAAATTGTAGTTTTGCGAGTTGTCTTTTGTTGCGAGCTGCTGTTGCGGTAGTACCAGTGTCATCCCTCATTGTAGAAAAACCAATCGACGGAAAACTTTACTGGTCAACAAAAAATGAGGATTTAAAGCCAAAAAAAGCGTGACACTTTAGTCAGACTGAAAAGTTTTTTTTGGACAACTGAAAAAACGTTATTTGGCCGGCAAACTTCCGTTTCTCCATCTTTCTGCTACGCAATCTCTTGCGCCTGGCCTTGGTAATCATCCAATTTAATAGTGAAAAATAAATATTTGCCCAATAATAGAATTAAGACTGCTCGTGTCAAAGCGAAGCTTGAAACAATCTTTAAAAAATTGGAGTTAATTAAGCTCGAAAAAAAGGTAAAGTTTTTTTTTGTTTCCTTTGGAGAATCATACCCCACACTAGGATTTTCTCGAGTGGGAGTGGATTTTCAAAAATTTTCCAAAATTTTGACGACCTTTTTTTTTTTTTAGGTCAACCAAATTGATATTCGAGCTCTCCCAAAGCACTAAAAAGTCCCTGTTTTAGCCAAATTTTCTGAGCGGCAGGAAAAGTTTGGAAAAAACAGGCCAACACGGCGTTTTTAGGCACTTTCTGGAAAATTTTGACCAAAGTTTTTTCGGCCCCCAGTAATATTGTATGGTGTCCCGGATCCTAAGGGGGGGGGGGTCCTTCCTAAGGGGGGCGGGGATCCTCACGTAAAGCAAAATCCTAGGAAAGGGGTCCTTAATTTTTTGGAGGACCCCTATGCTTGGATTTTGTAAATGAACGTAAATTCCCACCCCTTAAGTAAAAGAATCCCTCCGTAGGATCTTGTTAAGCTGAGCTTAACAACCGGGACCCGATACAAAAATTCCGTCTAATTCTTTTTAAAGCGGTCCCTTTTCTCGCGATATTTAAAGTTAATCGTTCTAACTCCCGAAATTTTCTTTTTTGTCCTAGTTTCATGTGGATATCGTTTCCTGGCTTTCTTTTTTTTCGTCAAAGATTTGTCATGCTAAAAAAAGTTTGTCATTGAAACTGAACTAGAGGATTTCACACATTTGTTTGAATTAACACATGGTTTACGTCAACTAGTTTATATGTCTGAAGCTATTTATATTGAAATAGTGATTGAGCCCAATACGAACATTTTATTAGTGGTAAATTGGTAAAAACCAAAATAAGTTTAAGTCGAAATATAAAAAGGACGAGCAGTAAAAGTCATCTCAAAATATATGTTTCAGAATTTAATGTTTATGGTTTTGGTTTTGTTTTCGCTGTTTTTTAGATGGCCTTTCTTCTGAAGCTTCCAATAGAAACAAATGGGTTATTTACAGGGGGACATTCACGGACTCGGCTACTAGAAGCTTCTTCTTCTCGCAGTTCTGTTTCTTAGTAGTGCCGCTGTAAAAATCCCCAATCCGGAAGTTGAAATTCGGGCAATCTATTATCAGCTCCATTATTGTATGGTTTGGCCACTCGGTTTCCATGTAAATGTCTTTTAGAAATGCATTTTCTTCGGCGGCTTTATGGCCAAAGGTATCTGTCGAAATCCCGTCGAAAAGGAGAAAACAATTTGAGTCGAATGGTGATAAGGCAAGTTTGTTTTGTTTCACTGAATATTGGTGTGACCTTTCGAAACTATACTACAGTTGTACACTCTCTTTGTTTTCCCAGTGAATAATGTGTCCCTGAAGGTTTGGTGGATCACTTCTCGCTGTGGTCTAGGTTTTATTCCTTTGGTACTCACTTTTTGAGTGCCTTCTAAACAGAACCAAAATTATTATTCTTTTCTACAAGGCAGGGTATAGTTTTAATTCACTTCAGAATTTCAATTCATACCGAACAAAGTTTCATTAATTTTACCAAAAAAGAGCAGAAGACTCTAAATTACGTTTAAAAAAGAAGAAAAGAGAAGAAATATGTTTTGTGCAATAGTGTATAATGTTGCATAAATTAGCTAACTGCCCATAGTTTTTGCAACAAATTGAGGGAGGGAGGGAGGGAGGGAGGTTGGTGGTGGTGGTGATTTTATTCTGTAAAAAGTGATAAACGGGGATGGAAGGGTGATTTAATTTGGAATTTGTACTTACCAATAAGGACGACCGAATATAGTTTCGGTTTTAGGGCGATGAATTCTCTGATCGGCTTCCCACCAGTCTCGTCCTTAAACTTCAGCACAATTTTCTCATTGGTATCGTCGAACAGTAAAGGGTCCTCATCGTTAATTAAGAAGTCGAAATCAGCTTTTATTTTCTCTAAGTCTCGGTAAACGTCGCCAGTTTAATGGCATAAATAAAACTACTCGTGTCGGAGTAAAGAAATTCCAATTTTAGATTAGGTTTCAATTTTTGATAATGAAACTGAAAAATGAAGCGCTTGGCGAGTTCTAGGATGGTCGCACCAACTATCATAGGTTTGGTCTCTCATTTCTTACAATCTCCAGCTTCTTTCTTCCTAACTTAGACTCCATTGTCTGACCGAATGCTGAAATAACAATTAGCTTGTAAAAATATTCCTGGAATTTATTTACCGCGGCTTATCGTTGGCGGTTGTTGAGGTCTACAAAAGGTGCCATCCACTGACTTTGGCAGAATTTTTCCGAGGTGAGTTGTTTGCATTCCCAGCTCGTGGTACAACTTTAGGGTAAGGTAATGCAAAACATAACCTTCTTTAGGATGCAAGGTCTGAAGAAGCTTTGGCACTTTTGGGAGTGTGGTGACTCCCAATTTTCCCAATATCTCAACTTGCTCGTTGCTCATTGCACCGATGTCCACTACTTCACGAGAGGGTGCAAGGGTGTAATCAGCAAAGAAGGTGTGAAGCTCTTCGGGTATGGTCAAATTGACTTCAACTATATAACCCCACTCTGAGGTTTCTCTGGTGAGCAGTATGTCTTCCAGACTTTTTTCAACTGTTGAATAAATCGTTTAATGGCAATGGGAAGTGTTTCTTTATCCCCCCGTACAAATTGTTTGCATAATTTTTGAGGATATAGCTTGTTGGTTCTGAGGGCAAAAAATTGTCGAGGTATTTTTTGTTTGCTTTGTAAAATCGTGTACGTTTTGATTTATACTGAGATTGTCAAGGATATATATTTTTCTTCGGATGCGGGCATTACAGAAAAAAACTTTTCCGAATCGCTTTTTTCAGCGTTTTGGTTATAAAATGTAAGTCATAATTTGACAAAATCTGAGCTACCACTGGGATGTAATTTGTTGTTTTTTTTCCTAACGTTACACTCATTATGTGCCCAACCCAGTAACTTGTTGTCGTAATGGCAATGATCAAGTACCACTTGATCATTGTCGGAAAAATCGTTCTCGCATATCCAACAAACCGAAGCATCGTCCCGTTCCTGGTCTGTTATACCAAAAAAAGTGTAATGTTTCCGTTTTTTGACGTAAATTTGTCTCGCTAATGATTCAAGGGAGTTAATTAGCTCTTCCATCACTTTCGGTCCTCTTTTCAGCTCAAACTTTAACAGATACTTTTTCACAAATTCGATTACTGCTAATGCGTAGCCCCACGTTTGATGGATTTCAAATGTTTGCGTGCTAGGTTTTTGCGATCCAATTTGCGGTCCGTATACTGGTAAGAGTAGTGACTCCAAATCAAAGTGGATTACTCTGGGTACGTACCAACGAGCTGTTAAGTTTTTAAACGTGTGGTCATATTTTCCGGGCTTGGGCATTGTTATGACGACATCTTCGTCTTGGTAGTACAATTATTGATGTATTCTCAGAGTTTCGAATTAAGCGCATGTATGGAAACATTTGCCGCAAATCTCAGATTGGAAGCGAAGCAATTTGTGCCGCACGTACTCGACCAGTTTTTGGAGATCTCTTATCACACATAGTGATATTTTGATCCATCTGTCAGCAGCAACAAGTCCACAACCAGGCTAGTAGTGAATCTGCTTGACACTCTTATGGGCAACATTTTGCCATCATTGAAGCTGAACAGCAAAATTAAATTTAAACCTAGGTTTGGAGTGAACTATAAAGGTTGTTTGAATAGGCGAAGAATTTCAATGAGGTAGTAATAAGATTTTAAAAAGCAAGTAGAATTTGCTTACCGAGAGACGTTAACTTGACAATTATTCAGCTTTTCAAATCTGTCGAAATCCATCAGACCAATTGGCTTTTCGTATTTACCATTGATATTCACAATTTCTTCAATGTCGAGATCTTAGGTTGAGACTTTGTTTTTCTCCAGCGACCGTATATATGTCGAGTAGAGGGCCGGCTCATTCACGTTGTGATATACACAGCACGGTAGTACAGAATGCAAGAGTCATCAACTTTAGTGTTGATATTTGTGAGCAGAGTAGAAGCAGCGCTGAGTGCATCAGGTAGCTCGAGGTAGAATCCTGCTCTTATTGCTGAGAAGGCCGCCAAACTGATTTGCAAGTTTTCAATTCGGTCAATGATCCATTCGCTACCATGAGAAGGTAACTAATTGAATTGGTTGACCATATGTTCAATCAGTTCCAAGTATTGATCTCCAGCTATTCTCTCGAAGTACACTGTCAATATCTTTGTGTTCAGAAATAGCATGGTCCTTTCGAAGTTTCCACTGCCCCCGTCTTGCACAGTCGGAATTTTGATAATTCCAACTTCCACATGGAATTGCACTTTGTTCGGATTCTCTTTGACCCTTTCCAGTATGAGAGCATCTATTTCCTCCTTGCTCTGCATCATGACTCGAAGCAAATCCGTTTCTTTTTCCCAACTTTGAGATTATATCGATGCATTTTCCTCTGAATGCGCTTTCTGTTGGGGCAGCGGAAAAAACTGTATGGCAATTATTTTCCTCTGAATGCGCTTTCTGTTGGGGCAGCGGAAAAAACTGTATGGCAATAGATACAATGACTATTGGAAGTCATGTCTTGTGCCAGCTCGATGTGCTTTTGATCTTCCGACAAATTCTCGAGTGATTCGAGACACTCACCGCAAACAGTTATGTCTTCTCAAGTTCCTTTTAGAAATCAGTATTTTTCCGCACTTCAGGAACATGTGTCGCGACAGAAGTAGAGTTTGGCTTTATTTGATGAATTTACTGTATTTACTGTTTATGAAGTAATTCAGGAAAATTTTGAGAATGAAAAAAAACTGGTTATGAAAAAGCAAAAACGAGAAGTGACTAGGAATTAAAACTTTGTGAGTAAGGGCAAGTAGAAGCCATTAACGAGAGTTATACTTCGCCTTGAACTTGACAATTAAGTACTTTCCTTTCCAAAAACAGGGTTTATTGCAGCCTTAAGCTCTATATGTCTCATCACTCTTCTCAAGTGCAATCATTTTGAATAATAAAAAACTGATTCGTTTACAGCCCCAAACTTTTGCTCTTAATTTGAAGGGGTAGCGATAAAAATTTTTAAGGTTTGGCAAATTTAAGGGAACTGGTTCAGACTTTCAATTAACATTGCAGCACAAAATTACAAAATTTAAAGCTTAGAATGTTTCAGATTGAGGCTAAAATTTTTTCTGACTAATTTCGACTGTGAAACAGTAATTTCTTAATGATTTCAAGCCCACTTCTTGGTTTTCTTAATTAGGTATAATAAAAAACAGAAATATGAGATCAAAAAAATTTCAGAAAATAAAGCAGTCAACTACATAAGTTTCCTTCATGTGATTCAGTATACCGTGAAACATTTTATATCAAGTCTTTCGAAACACTAAGGCATGGTCATTTGGTTGAATTGCAATAGCTAACCCAGCGTTGCCCGTCGCTACGCTCCTCGTGAACGCCTCCCGTTCTGTAAAGTCAACTAACAAATAGATGTTTCTTACCAAATTAAAGGAAAACCTCAAACTTTTTTGTCGTGCAAAAAAATGAAGTAATCTAACGAAAATTGTCTTTAAAGTTATTTAAAAACAAAGCAGTAAACTTTAAACGATCTCGAGCGCAGTTCTACTTGTGGTGTTCACAACTTGGAAAAAACAAAAGTTTTAAAGTTTCTTTCCGTCATTTTTACCGTAAGTTATTCATTCTCATTTTAAATTCGAGTGAACTATTGATTCAATTTTTTTGTAGAGCTATTTGATGCTTAATTAGGTCGAGCGTAGAAAAAAAACGTTTAAAGCCGAACCAATGAGAGAAGACGCTTAAATATAGAAGAGAGAAGACGTAAAAACATTGAAAAAAAATTGAGAAAATTTTTTTTGTCTTCAAATCCATTTAAACTACTCTCAAACAATTTGCTTTGAATTTCTGAGCAGGGTTATGATTGATGTTCAATTTTCAAAACAAAAAATTGTTTTTCCCCGTTTCTTACCAAGAAACGTCAGTTATACACGCAAACATTTTATAAAAATTTAATAGAAAGCTGAATTTTGGCCTAAAACACTCTCTGTTACTTTGCGTAAGACCTGGCTAACCCCACCGGGCACAAAGTATTATGACAGAGAGAGCAGAGAGTTTTTGATAAAAAGCCAATTAAATATGTTTGGAATACCAACATGAAAATGTTTGACACTTCCATCTTTATCTTTCTTTTGAAAAGAAAGCAATATCCTCAAAAGGATATTCCAAATGGGTTTCAGTATTGAGCAAGTCTATTTATCTCTCTCTCTCATTCATTCTTAAACAACAACTTTGCGAAGAATTATTCTCAATCTATGATTGTTTTCTAGTTTTCCAAGTTTTTCTCTAACATTTTGCTGAAAAGTTTACAGAGCAAACTTTAGTTGATCTACTAGGCGAAATAGAAAAAACGAGACAAATAATATAGACACGGTAATGTTAAAACAAATTAAAAATCAAATCGAACAAAACTGAAATTATAAAACCTTGGAGTAATATTTGGAACAAAGGAAGTTTTTTTGTTTAAGTTATCAGAACTTCAAAAGTGTATTTTTCTCGTTTTTGGCCTATAGCAAGCTTGAATGAGATCTGTGGTCACTAGATCAATTGTCTCCGCACTCTGTGTCGATGAAACCCAATCATCCGAATAGGAAGTTGATTGTTCTGGAGCTGAAACTGCTCCCCTAACAAACGACTCGGGAGACATTGCTAGCGGAATATCCCAGTACACTTCGCCTTTTGCTTAATCACGAATAGTTCCCTCCTAATTTTCATACAACAGGATTGACTCGCAGTCATACGCGAAGAGAATTTTTCTGGGAGGCTGCTCGAGCGAGGTTGTGTCGTTTATCTGTCTTTTCTAATGCTGGATACCTCTCGTAAATAGTGCAACTCTCGTACATTTTTTTTCGATTCTGTCGAAATAGGTCGATGTGATCAAGGAGGTAGTTCGGTAGCTATATTTGATTTTTTGTAGTTTATTCCTCGTTTTGATTCCCGTCTTTTTTAGAGGAGCCAATTCATTGAACGGACTTGCACTAGAAGGAGAGACTCTCTCTTTCTATTGATGAATGAATGCAATTGACTCTCTCGTGTTTGTTTGGTAGATAATTGTCTTTTCTCGATCAGACACTGTTATTATTTGTAAAGGATTAGGCATGACTTGAAAATATTTTAAGTTTTGTTAAAATAAAATGACTGAATTACACAAATGAAAATGAGCTAATAATTTTTTAGACGTGGCTATCAACCTTTATTTATTCTTTTACTCATGTTAAGAATGCATGTGAAAACCCGATTTTTTAAATTTATGTGATAGCTTTATTACAGTGGCTACGGGCGAAAGCACTCAAGTTTATATTTTCTTGAAAGTTTGCCAGACATTCTTTGTCATGCTGTTACAGATTCATCCCCATGATTCATAGCAATCAATAAATTCAACGTCACAATAAAGAACAATAGCAGTTTTTAAGAGTATAGCCGGGGGGAAAACATCTAAATACTCATAAAAAAGTGGTTTATTGTAAACATTAATATACCCGTGGTGAATAAATTTACCATTATAGCTTAAGTCACTCGGTAAAGTTATCATTTACGTTTTTACTTTGATAACGTATGATTTGTCTCGTATACTGTGATTCTTCAACGTTCCACACTAAAAACCAGTCGGTTGTTTTTCAATTATAATGGACGTTTCTAATGAAACGCATGTTGACCGTTTCGATTTTTTTCGGTATATATCTTCGATTGATAAAGGTTTGGTTAGAGTCGGTGCAAAAACATTCCCACACAACGGTACTTATAAAAGTATCAAGTTGTACAAAAAAGACGAAAACGGAACTTTCAAAAAACGACAAGGAATAATTTTGTCAACTGGTGGATTCGAGTCCTTGGCGGACAATTACACAAAAATAAAAGACTCAAATTCCACTGGCTTGAATTTGAGCAGGTTCGAATAATGTTGGAAAATTTTTTTTTCTCTGTTCTCTGATTTTCTTTCCTATCAGAAACGACAAAAATTAGGACCTAGCCATCAAATTTAGACCAAAATGGGGTCTCATTGGTCTAAAAGATTATTCATTGAACAAATACTTGAAAGATTCAGAATTAATACGACTACACGCAGTGTTACAAGATGCCGCAGGTTTTGTTTACCAAGTCTATAACACTGGTCCGACTTACTGCTATATGGTATCCTGGACGTGTGAAATCAGTCTGATTGGTCACTTGAAAAGGTTGATTTTATGCTTATGCACCAAACTAAAGAGACCAGAACTCTATCATTTTTTAGAATGTTCAGTGAGCAATCAGTCGGGCTAGGTTTGCTAGGGTTTCCCTATCAGAAAAAAATATATCAGAAAAAATGAGACATTACAAATGCTACCGACTTTTTCTTTTTCCATATTCAGTTTCATCAAATTCTTCAGAAAACTTGAACAAAACTATAAGAACTAAAGGACAATTTATTTACAAAAAAACTCAGTAAGAAAGCGCTAACTTTTTAAACTTGAACCTCAGTCAGATTATTCAAAGTTTTGTTTTGAAAAATTCAAACGCCGTTTTTTACCTCAAAGGGACAAACAAGACTGAGCTTCCTGCAAATTACCTGAATCAAAAAGTTGAAAACATTGATGAGTTAAGTTGCCTGAGAATTGAAGTCTTTTATTTTAATTGTTGTTCGTCTTGTAATACAAATTTACACCGTTGAAATTCCAGAGTTTTGTAGTAATTGAAGTTTTTTTTGATTTGCTCAAAATTGAAAAACCAGGAAATAATAGCAAAAATGGAAACGTAGCTATCTCTATATTATGTGCTTGGATGACTTCAGAGGTGGACAATATAGAATCATTAACCAAAATAGAACGATTTGATTGCCGAGGTCAAATGGTTCAGCGAAGTGAACAAGTTACACTATTCAGGAGAAGGTTTGTTTACTTTAAGAAGGTTTTTCCGGATGACTGATCAGTTCATATACTGTCAACGTTATAGGTGTATTCAAAACGTTAGACAGCAAACGAGGCGTTCATCTTCCCAGGCTAGTTTTAGTACCCAGACGTCTGCCCGGAATATGAAAGGATCTATCCTAATTTTTGAGGAAGCTCAAAAACAAATCAAAGAAAACTGTTTCAAAAAATAGGATTCTTGCAAAAACTGAAAACTTTCTAGCCAATGATGTAGTGCAAATGTAAAACGATACATTAAAATTGATATGTGCATACTTAGGTTTTAATCGATACGAGTAAATTAATTGTTCAGAAGTATATATAAAAGTAATTTATGAAATCAACAAAAAAATTTCAACCTCCATAAGAAACAGTGGATGTAGATGAAAAGTCAGAGTTAGAAAGAGAGAGAGAGAGAGAGAGAGAGAGAGAGTATCAAAGTTAAAATCTGAAGTTGTCTGAAATAGCATTTGATAAGCCTGGTAGGATATAGTTACAGAATTTGTTTATAAACAAACAAGCAACAAAAAATCATCTTGGAAAATTTGTAAGGAAGTTTAGGCTTCATATCAGAAGTGGTGTTTATGTTTCAAATGACTATAAGGTTTACTGTTTTAATTTTTTTTTATCTATACGTTTTCTTGGACGCAACTAAGCTGTGAAAAAATCTCATTTGATTTTTAAAAATTGTTTGATTGAATTGTGTTTCTGCATCGACATCAAAGAATTTAAAAAATTCTTGAGAGGAATTTGTGAAGTTTGATGGATTGGTTGGTTTGATAATGATTGAAAACAATCTACTGGTGTTTGAAGACTCATGCGACAAAATAAACAAAGATATAGAATTTGTTGAATTATTAATGGCAGGATAACACAAACGCTTAGATTTGATTTATGATAAATTATTTCGATGGTCAAAAACAATTGAATTGAACATATATCACATCATTTTATTCAAATCACCTCGTGATCTTCAGCAACTTGATCATCACGGAAGGCAACTTAACGCAACCAAACGCTTACAAAAAATTATGAACTGGCTACTGTTACTTGATTTTGACCATCGAATAAAGCAGAGGTGACACCCATTACAAATGAAAAAATTATCGAATCTGCAGCAGATGCGACAGTTAAGCCAAACTCAATTACGGGCTTAATTAGAAAGGAAACATTTTAAATAATGAAAAAATATTCGTTTGTTTGTGCATGATTGCTGAATTTAGTGAGCGGTAACATGCCTGTCAGTATCTCAAACCTCAAAATTTTCTAAAAGCCTCAAAAACTTTTGCATCTAATTGACGTCTCTCCAGTCGCTCTGCTGAGGAAAATCTGAGCAAACAGTTTTTGCAGAGCTGATTTCGTGATCTAAGTTTTCGTTTCTAGCGTTTACACACAAGCTTTTTAAGATCTTGCATCACCACAGAGCGATGCATTCCAGTATATTTTATAAGTAGGAGATCCACAACAAAATCCGATTGGTATCTCGACACTATCAAGGGCAATCTATTTCTTTTACCTGAAAAACAATTGAAATACTTTCTAGTTATTTAACTCATTTTTTTTCACCGAATGTTTATTTATTTAGTTATTTTGGTGTTTTAAATTTTACGCTGGACTAGTAGGAAAAAGCGACTTGGATAAAGCCATTAAAAACGTTTTTGCTTTAACCTAAAGATGTTTATTTGCACTTCCTCGAGATATTCGATGGGTGGAGTCGCTTTTAAGGCCCTGGGTTACCTGTTGTCACTTATTGGCTTGTGCTCGCTCGAAACCTTTGCTTGGCATAAAACTTTACTTGATCCTCCCTCCTACTTGGCATCGTTTCATTAGTGAGTGTGATGTTGTTTTGCTAATGGTATTTGGCAATAAAGCAACAGCCAAAAATTCTTTCGTCTTCAAATTGTTTATTGTTCAGGAAAAAGGTGTGGTGTTTCTGCAGATCTGTTGTCAGATGCAAAAGGGATGCAGGTCTGATTGGCGCAGTTCTCATCATTTTCAAAACTATTCTGCCGATTCCTTGAGATGCAGATTGATGAAGAGGGAATGAAATTTGATCCAATGATTTGTAGAATTTATCTCATGTCCATCCCTGTATGTCCACAGCTATCATCTTGCAATTAGCAAAAAAAAAGAATATTTTTTCGGTACAGTAGGCTTTTGCATTTTCTAGCGTTTTTTCTACCAACAATTGAGCTTTTGAAAGTTTTTAAAAAGCGTTTTGGTGGATCAATTTTTCGATTAAGTTTCTTTTATTCGCAAATCGATCCAGCAAGTCCACTTCGTTTTCCGTGGGTACCATGTCGTGCACTGAAAATTGTCGTACATTGAAAGTTGTCTCAGCAGTTTGTATGGTCGTGACAATTGCTCGTTCTACATCCTATGCCAGAAAACTAAGCTCTTTTTGCAGATGATCAGCAAACGGACGATCTTTTTTGAACATATTCCAATCGTAGATGCACATTCTTCTCTGTGCTGGCTTTCCAATTTCTTGAGACTGCACTGCTGCATGTCCCTAAATGTTTCGCGGAGGTTTGTCCTCCAGTTCACGATAACCTCAGATTTTGTCTGTGTTAACAGGGTCATTCTTCTGTCATCAACAGCCGTTCTCTTTCTGGCGTCACTTGTAACAACAATTGAGCTTTTTGGGGTTCATCAATAAGGTTTTGGTTGATCAATATATCATTTTCTTGTCGCTTTTTCACAAATAGAGCTCACCAGTCCACATCATTTTCTATTGACTAATGCTTATTTAGGTTTCACTCGATACGAGTTTTTTTTGATTGTTCAGAATTATAAAAAAGTCATTTATGTAAACAACAAAAAATTTTCAACCTCCATAAGAAACAGTTGATATAGATAAAGAGTCAGAGCTAGAAAGACAGAGAGATAGATAGAGAGAGAGAGAGAGAGAGAGTATCGAAACTAAAATTTGAATTTGTCTGAAATAGCAAATGATGAGCCTGGTAGGATATGGTTACAGATTTTATTTATGATCCAACTAGCAACGAACAATTATCTTGGAAAAATTGTAATTGTAATATCAGAAATGCTGTTTATTTTTCAAATGACCATACATTTTTCTATTATTAACTTCTTGTATTTATAAACTTTCTTGGATGCAACTCAGCTGTGAAAAATTTGCAGGTTTATTTTGAAAATTGAAAGAATGAATTGAGTTTGTGCTACCATACCGAATGATTTGAAGAATAACTGAGGGGAATTTGTGGAATTTGATAGATTTGACGGTTCGATACTGATTGAAAAATTCTACTGTTATTTGAAGACACATGCGACAAAATAAAAAAAAATTGGGTTGCCCGAGAATGAACTCTTTTATTTTAATTACTTTTCATCTTGTAATACACACTTACAACCTTGAAGTTCCAGGAACCACTGCACCCCGAAAAAACAAGCTTTTTCGTTTGGCTGAAAATTGAAAAACAAGGAGAGAATAGCAAAAATGGAAACGTAGCTATCTCCAACTTATGTGCTGGGATGACTTCAGAGGTTGACATCCCGGTGATTGATCAGTTCATACACTTCCAACGTTATAAGTATATTCAAAAGGTTAGACAACAAACGAGGCGTTTATATTCCAGGCTAGTTTTAGTGTCCAGACAACAGACCGGAATATAATTGGGTCTATGCTACAGTGGCCTACTTGAGGAATTTCAAAAATTTCTGTAAAGAAAATTGTGTTTCTTGAGAAAACTGAAAACTTTTGCCAATGATCTAGTATAAATGCATGACAATACTTTAAAAAATGACTACTGCTTACTTAGGTTATACTCGATTTAAGTTTTTTAATTGTTCAAAAGTATAAAAAAAACTGATTTATGAAATCAACAAAAAAATTATCAACCTCCAAAAGAAAAAAGAAAAAGTTGATATAGATAAAGAGTCAGAGTTAGAAAGAGAGAGAGAGAGAGAGAGAGAGAGAGAGTGTATCAATAACAAAATCTGAAGATAAATGAAATAGAAAATGATGAGTTTGGTAGGATATAGTTACCGATTTTGTTTATGATCAAACTAGCAACAAACAAACATCTTGGAAAAATTGTAATGATGCTAAGGTTTCATATCAGAAGTGGTGTTTATCTATCAAATGACTATAAGATTTTTTATTACTAATTGTTTGTATCTATAAATTTTCTTGGACACAACTAAGCTGTGAAAAAATCTCAGTTTGTTTTTGAAAATTGTTTGATTGAATTTAGTTTATGCTACCATATCGAATAATTTGAAAAAAAAATTGAGGGCATTTTGTGCTACCATACCGAATAATTTGAAAAATAACCATACCGAATATTTCAGTTTGTGCTACCTTATTGAATAATTTGAAAAATAAATGAGGGCAGTTTGTGAAGTTTGATGGATCTGACAAATTGATACTGATTTAAAATATTCTACTGGTGTTTGAAGACTCATGCGACAAAATAAACAAAGTTGGGTTGCCGTAAAATTGAAGTCTTTTATTTTAATTGTTTTTCATCTTGTAATACACACATACATCATTGAAATTCCAGGAACCACTACGCCTTGAAAAAAGCCAGCTTCTTTTGGTTGGCTGAAAATTGAAAACCAAGGAGAGATTAGCAGAAATGGAAACGTAACTATTTCCAACTTATAAATAAAGATATAGATAAAGATACAGAATTTGTTTAACTAACAATGGCAGGAAAACACAAATGCTTAAATATTATTTATAATAAAATATTCCGATGGTCATAAAAAATTGACTTGAATATAAATCACACCACTTTTTTCAAATCACACCGTGATATTCAGCAATTTGATCATCGCTGAAGGCAACTTGATGCAACCAAATGCGTACAAAATAAACACTGAACTGGCTACTGTTAATTTTATTTTTACCATCCAATAGAGCAGAGATGACACCCATTACAAATGAACTAGAAAAAATTATCGATTCTGCAGCAGATGCCACAGTTAAGCCGAACTCAACTACGTGCTTAATTAGAAAGAAAAAATTTTAAATATCGAAATAATATTCGTTCGTTTGTGAATGATTGCTGAATGTAGTTAACGGTAACATGCCTGTCAGTATCTCAAACTTCAGAAATTTGAAAACCATTACAAGTTTTGCAACTAATTCACGTCTGTCCAGTCGTTCTGCTGAGGAAAACCTGAAAAAACTTTTGCAGAGCTGGTTTCGTGATCTGAGTTTTCGTTTCTAGCGTTTACTCTTTATCATTTTAAGATTTTGTATCACTACATAGCGATGCATTCCTATATAATTTATAAGTAGTGGATTGATAACAAAATCGGTTTGGTATCTCGACATTCTCAAATGCATTCTACTTCTTTTACCTGAAAAAAAATTGAATTATCTTTTTTCGACGAATGTGTATTTATTTAGTTATTTTGATATTTTGCGTTTGACGCTGGACTGATAGGAAAAAGCGACAGGGGTGAAAGCATGAAATAAACTTTTGCTTACTAACTTGAAGGTATGCTCGAAGCGTGGAATAGCTTGTATGGCCCTGGGTTAGATGTAGTCACTTATTGGCTCGTGCTCGCTCGAGTATCTTTGCTTGGCATAAAACTTCTCTTGATCCTCCTTCGTACTTGGTATCTTTTCTTTAGTGAGTGCGATGTTGTTTTGCTGATGGTATTTGGCAATAAAGCAACAGACAAAACGTTTTTCGTCTTCAAAATGTTTATTGTTCAGAAACAAAGTCTGGTGTTTCTGCAGATCTGTTGTCAGAGGCAAATAGGGTGCAGCTCTGATTGGCACAGTCCTCACCATGTTCACAATTATCCTGCATATTCCTTGAATTTTCTATCCGCTGCCATGAGATGCATACTAATGAAGAGGGAATGGAATTTGATCCAATGATAGATAGAATCGGTCTCCGTTCCATCCCTGTATGTCCACAGCTATCATCTTCCAATTAGCAAAAAAAAGAATATTTTTTCGGTACAGTAGGTTTTTGCATTTTCTAGCGTTTTTTCTACCAACAATTGAGCTTTTGAAAGTTTTTAAAAAGCGTTTTGGTGGATCAATTTTTCGATTAAGTTTCTTTTATTCGCAAATCGATCCAGCAAGTCCACTTCGTTTTCCGTGGGTACCATGTCGTGCACTGAAAATTGTCGTACATTGAAAGTTGTCTCAGCAGTTTGTATGGTCGTGACATCAGCATATATCAAACAATCCGATCGTTGAGACAAAATTTTCTCTGTTCTGGCTCCCCTTTATCGTGAAACTGCAATACTGCATGTCCCCATATGACTCGTACAGATTTGTCCTCCAGTTCACAAATTCCTCAGATGTTGTCATTGTTAAGAGCTCGTTTTTGTGTTGTGAACAGCCGTTCTTTTTTTAGCGTCACTTCTAATGACAATTGAGCATTTTGAAAATCATCAGTAGGGTTTTGTTTGACCAATTTCTCATTTTTGTCTCGCATAATCACAAATACAGCTGGCAACCCGCTTCGTTTTCTATTTTTTTTATGTCGTACACCCTCACTGCACCATTAAGAAATGTCTCAGCAGCTTGTATGGTCGTTTGTGAATGATTGCTTAATGCAGTAAACGGTAATTTGCCTCTAAGTATCTCAAACTTCAGAAATTTTAAAAAGCTTTAAGACTTTTGATAAATTCAACAAAAGAGACTTGAAAAAAATTGAGCTTTTATTTTAAGCAAACAAGGGTTTTATCAGACATCAACTTTAGATTGATTAAATAATTGACAGCCTTGAAATGGTAGCACAAGAATTTTTTCTTGTTCTGAAACATATGTACATCAGAGAACAACCACATGCATTACATGTTTTGCCTGATATTTATCAAGAAACCGGGTGTCCTGGTAGACATGTTGTACACATACCTGATAAATAGTGTATGATCTGATCCATACTCTAAAGGCCAGTGAGATGATTTTTTCATCATTGCGGTGAAATACTGAAAATGAGTTTCTTTAGTTCCTATTCTTTAGGTTTTCGAGCACATGGTGCATGTCAAAGTTATGGAGGTTGTGAGCAAACGCAGGGTTGACTTTTATTGTGAGCGTGAAATTATTTTTTTCCGTGGGCGCCAAACCGAGTAAAATGCCATCAAAATGACTATGGTCGAGTACGTTTGGGATGTTCTCGCTGAATTCTTCCTCACAAATCCAACACTCGTCACTATCTACAAGATCGGCGGTGCTGCCCACCTAGATGTGAAACTTTTGCTTCTTTTTGTTATAATGACTCGTCAAAGTTTCCAAAATTTCCACAAAATTAGACATATTATCTGGAAGCGTTTTAGGAGAAAACAATGCAAGCTATGGGTTACACTGTTCAGCTACTACAATACAGCAACTGCTAAGCAAACTTTTTTCAATAACGCTCGCGTTGTCTGGTTTGTTTTGCAACGTGTGTGTCTTCTCTAACAAGGACACTAAAACCTTGTACACTGCAAAAGGGCTGTATATTCGTGCGCCAAGGGCTGTTATAAGCAGGGGATCGACAACAAAATTGGATTGGTGTCTCGACACTCTCAAGAAGATTCTATTTCTTTTAACTGAAAAAGTTTTGAATTATTTTCTACATCCCATGTCGGTAAACAGTGTTCTTGTTCATATGATTGGCATATGTACGAAATTTTTTGAACACAATTCGATCGTAGAGACAAATTGTTCTCTGTTCTGGCTTCCTATTTTCTTATAGCTTCACTACTCGTAGAGATTTCTCCTCCAGTTCACAATGTCCTCAGATGTTGACTTTGTTAACAGAGTCGATTTTGTGTCGTGAGGAGTCGTTTTTTTTCTAGCGTCTCTTCTAAGTACAATTGAGATTTTCGTGGTTCATCAATAGGGTTTCGACTGATCATTTTCTCGTTTTCATCTCGCTTGTTCACAAATATAGCTAGCAAGTCCACTTCGTTTTCCATGGGTTCTATGTCGTACACCCTCACTGCACCATTGAAAGCTGTCTCAGCAGATTGTATGGTCGTGAGGATTGCTTGTAATACACCCCATGCCGGCAAACCGTGCTCTTTTTGCGAATGATCGGCTTACGGACAATTATTTTTAAACACTTTCCGATCGTAGAGACACATATTCGTCTCTGTTATGGCTCCCTATTTTCTTTAGGCTGCTATACTGCATGTCCCTTTAAGACTCGTAGATGTTTGTTCTCCAGTCCACAAGGTCATCAGATGTTTTCTGTGTTAACAGGGTCTTTTTTTGTCACGAACAGCCTTTCTTTTTCTAGCGTCACTTCTAACGACAACTGTCACTTCTCCGTTCTATCCCTGTATTTCCACAGTTATCATCTCCCAATTTGCAAAGATATTGGTTAATTTTTTGGTACTGTCCGCTTTTTCTTTTCTAGCGTTATTTCTACTAATAATTGAGCTTTTGGAAGTTTTTAAAAAACTATTTGCTGGATCAATTTTTCGATTACTTTAAGCTTACTCACCAATAGAGCTAGCAGGTCCACTTTGTTTTCCCTGGGTACCATGTCGTTTTCTGAAATTTGTCGTACATTGAAAGTCGTCTCAGCAGCTTATATGGTCGTGAGGATTTTTACCGACAATTAAGCTTTTTGGGGTTCATCAATAAGGTTTTGGTTGACCACTATCTCGTTTTCTTCCCGCTTATTCACAAATCGAGCTTACAAGTCGACATCGTTTTCCAAGGGTACTACGTTGTACACCCTCACTGCCCCATTGAAAGTTGTCTCAGCCGTTTGTATGGTTGTGAGGATAGCTCGTTCTTCATCCCATGCCGGAAGGTAAAGCTCTTTTGCACGTGCTCGACATATGGACAATCTTTTTTGAACACATTCCGATCGTAGAGACTTATTCTTCTCTGTTCTGGCTCTCCATTTTCTTTAAGCTGCTTTACTGCCTGTCCCCATATAACTCGAAGAGATTTGTCCACCAGTTCACAAGGTCATCAGATGTTTTCTGTGTTAACAGGGTCAATTTTGTCAAGAACAAGCCTTCTTTTTCTAGCTTCTTTTCTACCGACAATTGAGCTTTTTGGGGTTCATCAGTAGGGTTTTGTGTGACCAATTTTTCATTTCGTCTCGCATAATCACAAATACAGATGGCAACTCGCTTAGTTTATCTATGTGTTTTATGTCGTACACCCTCACGCCACCATTGAAAACTGTCTCAGCAGTTTTTATGGTCGTTTGTGAATGATTGCTTAGTGTAGTAAACGGTAATATGACTGTCAGTATACCAAACCCCAGTAAATTTGAAAAAAACGAGAAGTTATGATCACTTCAAAGAACGATCCTTGAAAAAAATTGACCTATTACACTAAGCAAACAAGGATTTTATCTAATCAGACATCAACTTCAGATTGATTTAAACAAATGAAAGCATTGAAATGGCAGCAGAAAAAATTGTTCTAGTTCTGAAGCATATGTAAAAAAGAGAAGAACCACATGCAGCACTTGTTTTGCTTGACAACTATCAACAAACCGGGTGTCCTGGCAGACATCTTGTACAAATCCCTGCTAGTTGGTGTATGATTTGATCCATAATCTAATTGCCAGGGAGATCCCTTTTTCCTCATTAAGGTGAATTACTGAAAACAAGTTTCTTGTGTTCCTATCTTGTAGGCTTTCGAACAAATGGTGCATGTCATACTTTTAGAGGCTGTGAGCAAAGACATGGGCGAAATTTATTGCACGACGGAAAATGATTTATTTGGTGTGCGCCAAACCGAAAAAAAAACCATCAAAATGACTAGGGTGTAGTAGTTTTGTGATCTCCTCGCTGTTTTCTTCCTCGCAAATCCAACATCCGTCACTATCTTCAAGATCGGCGGTGCCGCCCACGTAGTTGTGAAACTTTCGCTTCTTTTTGTTAAAATAACTTGCCAAAGTTTCCAGCGTTTTTACAAAATTAGATAAAATGTCTGAAATCGTAAAAGATAAAAGAAAGCGAGCTTTGAACTTCCCTTTTCAACTACTACGAACAGAAACTGCTAAGCATACGTTTTTAAATAACGCTCGAGATGTCTGGGGTGATCCGCAACGTGTGTGTCTTCTCTAACAATGACTGAAAGTCCATGTACACTGCAAAAGTGCTGTATCTACGTGCACCAATGTTTTTGAATTTTACGCTGCTCTTGTTCTCGTCAGGCGTAATTATAACCGCAGGTTCAAACCCCAAGCAAACTAATTGACGTTCCTCCAGTCGCTCTGCTGAAGAAAACCTGAGAAAACAGTTTCTGCAGAGCTGATTTCGTGATCTGAGTTTTCGTTTTCAGCGTTTACTCACAAGCATATATCAAACAATCCGATCGTAGACAAAATTTTCTCTGTTTTGGCTCCCCTTTATCGTGAAACTGCAATACTGCATGTCCCCATATGACTCGTACAGATTTGTCGTCCAGTTCACAAATTCCTCAGATGTTGTCATTTTTAGGAGCTCGTTTTTGTGTCGTGAACAGCCGTTCTTCTTTTTCTAGTGTCACTTCTAATGACAATTGAGCATTACATGTTTTGCCTGATATTTATGAACAAACCGGGTGTCCTGGTAGACATGTTGTACACATACCTGATAAATAGTGTATGATCTGATCCATACTCTAAAGGCCAGTGAGATGATTTTTTCATCATTGGGGTGAAATACTGAAAACGAGTTTCTTTAGTTCCTATTCTTTAGGTTTTCGAGCACATGGGGCATGTCAAAGTTATGGAGGTTGTGAGCAAACGCAGGGTTGACTTTTATTGTGAGCGTGAAATTATTTTATTCCGTGGGCGCCAAACCGAGTAAAATGCCATCAAAATGACTATGGTCGAGTACTTTTGGGATGTTCTCGCTGAATTCTTCCTCGCAAATCCAACACTCGTCACTATCTACAAGATCGGCGGTGCTGCCCACCTAGTTGTGAAACTTTTGCTTCTTTTTGTTATAATGACTCGCCAAAGTATCCAGAATTTCCACAAAATTAGACATATTATCTGGAATCGTTTAGGAGAAAACAATGCAAGCTATGGGTTACAATGTTCAGCTACTACAATACAGCAACTGCTAAGCAAACTTTTTTCAATAACGCTTGCGTTGTCTGGTTTGTTTCGCAACGTGTGTGTTTTCTCTAACAATGACACCAAAACCATGTACACTGCAAAAGGGCTGTATATTCGTGCGCCAAGGGCTGTTAAAAGCAGGGATCGACAACAAAATCGGATTGGTGTCTCGACACTCTCAAGAAGATTCTACTTCTTTTAACTGAAAAAGTTTTGAATTATTTTCTACATCCCATGTTGGCAAACAGTGTTCTTGTTCATATGATTGGCATATGTACGAAATTTTTTGAACACAATCCGATTGTAGAGACAAATTGTTCTCTGTTCTGGCTTCCTATTTTCTTAAAGCTTCACTACTCGTAGAAATTTCTCCTCCAGTTCACAATGTCCTCAGATGTTGCCTTTGTTAACAGGGTCGATTTTGTGTCGTGAGGAGTCGTTCTTTTTCTAGCGTCACTTCTAATTACAATTGAGATTTTTGTGGTTCATCAATAGGGTTTCGACTGATCATTTTCTCGTTTTCATCTCGCTTGTTCACAAATTTAGCTAGCAAGTCCACTTCGTTTTCCATGGGTTCTATGTCGTACACCCTCACTGCACCATTGAAAGCTGTCTCAGCAGATTGTATGGTCGTGAGGATTGCTTGTAATACACCCCATGCCCGCAAACCGTGCTCTTTTTGCGAATGATCGGCTTACGGACAATTATTTTTAAACACTTTCCGATCGTAGAGACACATATTCGTCTCTGTTATGGCTCCCTATTTTCTTTAGGCTGCTATACTGCATTTCCTTTTAAGACTCGTAGAGATTTGTTCTCCAGTCCACAAGGTCATCAGATGTTTTCTGTGTTAACAGGGTCTTTTTTTGTCACGAACAGCCTTTCTTTTTCTAGCGTCACTTCTAACGACAACTGTCACTTCTCCGTTCTATCCCTGTATGTCCACAGCTATCATCTCCCATTTTGCAAAGATATTGGTTAATTTTTTGGTACTGTCCGCTTTTTCTTTTCTAGCGTTATTTCTACTAATAATTGAGCTTTTGAATTGCTGGATCAATTTTTCGATTACTTTAAGCTTATTCACCAATAGAGCTAGCAGGTCCACTTTGTTTTCCCTGGGTACCATGTCGTTTACTGAATTTTGTCGTACATTGAAAGTCGTCTCAGCAGCTTATATGGTCGTGAGGATTTTTACCGACAATTAAGCTTTTTGGGGTTCATCAATAAGGTTTTGGTTGACCACTATCTCGTTTTCTTCCCGCTTATTCACAAATCGAGCTTACAAGTCGACATCGTTTTCCAAGGGTACTACGTTGTACACCCTCACTGCCCCATTGCCTCTAAGTATCTCAAACTTCAGAAATTTTAAAAAGCTTTAAGACTTTTGATAAATTCAACAAAAGAGACTTGAAAAAAATTGAGCTTTTATTTTAAGCAAACAAGGATTTTATCAGACATCAACTTTAGATTGATTAAATAATTGACAGCCTTGAAATGGTAGCACAAGAATTTTTTCTTGTTCTGAAACATATGTACATCAGAGAACAACCACATGCATTACATGTTTTGCCTGATATTTATCAAGAAACCGGGTGTCCTGGCAGACATCTTGTACAAATCCCTGCTAGTTGGTGTATGATTTGATCCATAATCTAATTGCCAGGGAGATCCCTTTTCCTCATTGAGGTGAATTACTGAAAACAAGTTTCTTGTGTTCCTATCTTGTAGGCTTTCGAGCAAATGGTGCATGTCATACTTTTAGAGGTTGTGAGCAAAGACATGGGCGAAATTTATTGCACGACGGAAAATGATTTATTTGGTGTGCGCCAAACCGAGAAAAAAACCATCAAAATAACTAGGGTGTAGTAGTTTTGTGATGTCCTCGCTGATTTCTTCCTCGCAAATCCAACATCCGTCACTATCTTCAAGATCGGCGGTGCCGCCCACGTAGTTGTGAAACTTGCGCTGGTTTTTGATAAAATAACTTGCCAAAATTCCCAGCGTTTCTACAAAATTAGACAAAATGTCTGAAATTGAAAAGGATAAAAGAAAACGAGCTTTGAACTTCCCTTTTCAACTACTACGAACAGAAACTGCTAAGCATACGTTTTTTAATAACGCTCGAAATGTCTGGGGTGATCCGCAACGTGTGTGTCTTCTCTAACAATGACTGAAAGTCCATGTACACTGCAAAAGTGCTGTATCTACGTGCACCAATGTTTTTGAATTTTACGCTGCTCTTGTTCTCGTCAGGCGTAATTAAAACCGCAGGTTCAAATCCCAAGCAAACTAATTGACGTTCCTCCAGTCGCTCTGCTGAAGAAAACCTGAGAAAACAGTTTCTGCAGAGCTGATTTCGTGATCTGAGTTTTCGTTTTTAGCGTTTACTCACAAGCATATATCAAACAATCCGATCGTAGACAAAATTTTCTCTGTTTTGGCTCCCCTTTATCGTGAAACTGCAATACTGCATGTCCCCATATGACTCGTACAGATTTGTCGTCCAGTTCACAAATTCCTCAGATGTTGTCATTTTTAAGAGCTCGTTTTTGTGTCGTGAACAGCCGTTCTTCTTTTTCTAGCGTCACTTCTAATGACAATTGAGCATTACATGTTTTGCCTGATATTTATGAACAAACCGGGTGTCCTGGTAGACATGTTGTACACATACCTGATAAATAGTGTATGATCTGATCCATACTCTAAAGGCCATTGAGATGATTTTTTCATCATTGGGGTGAAATACTGAAAACGAGTTTCTTTAGTTCCTATTCTATAGGTTTTCGAGCACATGGGGCATGTCGAAGTTATGGAGGTTGTGAGCAAACGCAGGGTTGACTTTTATTGTGAGCGTGAAATTATTTTATTCCGTGGGCGCCAAACCGAGTAAAATGCCATCAAAATGACTATGGTCGAGTACTTTTGGGATGTTCTCGCTGAATTCTTCCTCGCAAATCCAACACTCGTCACTATCTACAAGATCGGCGGTGCTGCCCACCTAGTTGTGAAACTTTTGCTTCTTTTTGTTATAATGACTCGCCAAAGTATCCAGAATTTCCACAAAATTAGACATATTATCTGGAATCGTTTAGGAGAAAACAATGCAAGCTATGGGTTACAATGTTCAGCTACTACAATACAGCAACTGCTAAGCAAACTTTTTTCAATAACGCTTGCGTTGTCTGGTTTGTTTCGCAACGTGTGTGTTTTCTCTAACAATGACACCAAAACCATGTACACTGCAAAAGGGCTGTATATTCGTGCGCCAAGGGCTGTTAAAAGCAGGGATCGACAACAAAATCGGATTGGTGTCTCGACACTCTCAAGAAGATTCTACTTCTTTTAACTGAAAAAGTTTTGAATTATTTTCTACATCCCATGTTGGCAAACAGTGTTCTTGTTCATATGATTGGCATATGTACGAAATTTTTTGAACACAATCCGATTGTAGAGACAAATTGTTCTCTGTTCTGGCTTCCTATTTTCTTAAAGCTTCACTACTCGTAGAAATTTCTCCTCCAGTTCACAATGTCCTCAGATGTTGCCTTTGTTAACAGGGTCGATTTTGTGTCGTGAGGAGTCGTTCTTTTTCTAGCGTCACTTCTAATTACAATTGAGATTTTTGTGGTTCATCAATAGGGTTTCGACTGATCATTTTCTCGTTTTCATCTCGCTTGTTCACAAATTTAGCTAGCAAGTCCACTTCGTTTTCCATGGGTTCTATGTCGTACACCCTCACTGCACCATTGAAAGCTGTCTCAGCAGATTGTATGGTCGTGAGGATTGCTTGTAATACACCCCATGCCCGCAAACCGTGCTCTTTTTGCGAATGATCGGCTTACGGACAATTATTTTTAAACACTTTCCGATCGTAGAGACACATATTCGTCTCTGTTATGGCTCCCTATTTTCTTTAGGCTGCTATACTGCATTTCCTTTTAAGACTCGTAGAGATTTGTTCTCCAGTCCACAAGGTCATCAGATGTTTTCTGTGTTAACAGGGTCTTTTTTTGTCACGAACAGCCTTTCTTTTTCTAGCGTCACTTCTAACGACAACTGTCACTTCTCCGTTCTATCCCTGTATGTCCACAGCTATCATCTCCCATTTTGCAAAGATATTGGTTAATTTTTTGGTACTGTCCGCTTTTTCTTTTCTAGCGTTATTTCTACTAATAATTGAGCTTTTGGAAGTTTTTAAAAAACTTTTTGCTGGATCAATTTTTCGATTACTTTAAGCTTATTCACCAATAGAGCTAGCAGGTCCACTTTGTTTTCCCTGGGTACCATGTCGTTTACTGAATTTTGTCGTACATTGAAAGTCGTCTCAGCAGCTTTTATGGTCGTGAGGATTTTTACCGACAATTAAGCTTTTTGGGGTTCATCAATAAGGCTTTGGTTGACCAATATCTCGTTTTCTTCCCGCTTATTCACAAATAGAGCTTACAAGTCGACATCGTTTTCCATGGGTACTACGTTGTACACCCTCACTGCCCATTGAAAGTTGTCTCAGCCGTTTTTATGGTTGTGGGGATAGCTCGTTCTTCATCCCATGCCGGAAGGTAAAGCTCTTTTGCACGTGCTCGACATATGGACAATCTTTTTCGAACACATTCCGATCGTAGAGACTTATTCTTCTCTGTTCTGGCTCTCCATTTTCTTTAATTTGCTTTACTGCCTGTCCCCATATGACTCGTAGAGATTTGTCCACCAGTTCACAAGGTCATCAGAAGCTGTCTGTGTTAACAGGGTCAATTTTGTCAAGAACAAGCCTTCTTTTTCTAGCTTCACTTCTAACGAAAAGTGAGCTTTTTGGGGTTCATCAGTAGGGTTTTGTGTGACCAATATTTCATTTCGTCTCGCATAATCACAAATACAGATGGCAACTCGCTTAGTTTATCCATGTGTTTTATGTCGTACACCCTCACGGCACCATTGAAAACTGTCTCAGCAGTTTTTATGGTCGTTTGTGAATGATTGCTTAGTGTAGTAAACGGTAATATGACTGTCAGTATACCAAACCCCAGAAAATTTGAAAAAAACGAGAAGTTATGGTCACTTCAAAGAACGATCCTTGAAAAAAATTGACCTATTACACTAAGCAAACAAGGATTTTATCTAATCAAACATCAACCTTAGATTGATTTAAACAAATGAAAGCATTGAAATGGCAGCAGAAGAAATTGTTCTAGCTCTGAAGCATATGTAAAAAAGAGAAGAACCACATGCAGCACTTGTTTTGCTTGACAACTATCAACAAACCGGGTGTCCTGGCAGACATCTTGTACAAATCCCTGCTAGTTGGTGTATGATTTGATCCATAATCTAATTGCCAGGGAGATCCCTTTTCCTCATTGAGGTGAATTACTGAAAACAAGTTTCTTGTGTTCCTATCTTGTAGGCTTTCGAGCAAATGGTGCATGTCATACTTTTAGAGGTTGTGAGCAAAGACATGGGCGAAATTTATTGCACGACGGAAAATGATTTATTTGGTGTGCGCCAAACCGAGAAAAAAACCATCAAAATAACTAGGGTGTAGTAGTTTTGTGATGTCCTCGCTGATTTCTTCCTCGCAAATCCAACATCCGTCACTATCTTCAAGATCGGCGGTGCCGCCCACGTAGTTGTGAAACTTTCGCTGGTTTTTGATAAAATAACTTGCCAAAATTCCCAGCGTTTCTACAAAATTAGACAAAATGTCTGAAATTGAAAAGGATAAAAGAAAACGAGCTTTGAACTTCCCTTTTCAACTACTACGAACAGAAACTGCTAAGCATACGTTTTTTAATAACGCTCGAAATGTCTGGGGTGATCCGCAACGTGTGTGTCTTCTCTAACAATGACTGAAAGTCCATGTACACTGCAAAAGTGCCGTATCTACGTGCACCAATGTTTTTGAATTTTACGCTGCTCTTGTTCTCGTCAGGCGTAATTAAAACCGCAGGTTCAAATCCCAAGCAAACTAATTGACGTTCCTCCAGTCGCTCTGCTGAAGAAAACCTGAGAAAACAGTTTCTGCGGAGCTGATTTCGTGATCTGAGTTTTCGTTTTTAGCGTTGACTCACAAGCATATATCAAACAATCCGATCGTAGAGACAAAATTTTCTCTGTTCTGGCTCCCCTTTATCGTGAAACTGCAATACTGCATGTCCCCATATGACTCGTACAGATTTGTCGTCCAGTTCACAAATTCCTCGGATGTTGTCATTGTTAAGAGCTCGTTTTTGTGTCGTGAACAGTCGTTCTTTTTCTAGCGTCAATTCTAATGACAATTGAGCATTTTGAAAATCATCAGTAGGGTTTTGTTTGACCAATTTCTCATTTTTGGCTCGCATAATCACAAATACAGCGGGCAACCAGCTTCGTTTTCTATTTGTTTTATGTTGTACGCCCTCACTGCACCATTAAAAATTGTCTCAGCAGCTTGTATGGTCGTTTGTGAATGATTGCTTAATGTAGTAAACGATAATTTGCCTCTAAGTATCTCAAACTTCAGAAATTTTAAAAAGCTTTAAGACTTTTGATAAATTCAACAAAAGAGACTTGAAAAAAATGGAGCTTTTATTTTAAGCAAACAAGGATTTTATCTAATCAGCCATCAAATTTAGATTGATTAAACATTTGACAGCCTTGAAATGGTAGCACAAGAATTTTTTCTTGTTCTGAAACATATGTACATCAGAGAACAACCACATGCATTACATGTTTTGCCTGATATTTATCAACAAACCGGGTGTCCTGGTAGACATGTTGTACACATACCTGATAAATAGTGTATGATCTGATCCATACTCTAAAGGCCAGTGAGACGATTTTTTCATCATTGGGGTGAAATACTGAAAACGAGTTTCTTTAGTTCCTATTCTTTAGGTTTTCGAGCACATGGTGCATGTCAAAGTTATGGAGGTTGTGAGCAAACGCAGGGTTGACTTTTATTGTGAGCGTGAAATTATTTTATTCCGTGGGCACCAAACCGAGTAAAATGCCATCAAAATGACTATGGTCGAGTACTTTTGGGATGTTCTCGCTGAATTCTTCCTCGCAAATCCAACACTCGTCACTATCTACAAGATCGGCTGTGCTGCACACCTAGTTGTGAAATTTTTGCTTCTTTTTGTTATAATGACTCGCCAAAGTTTCCAGAATTTCCACAAAATTAGACATATTATCTGGAATCGTTTAGGAGAAAACAATGCAAGCTATGGGTTACACTGTTCAGCTACTACAATACAGCAACTGCTAAGCAAACTTTTTTCAATAACGCTCGCGTTGTCTGGTTTGTTTCGCAACGTGTGTGTCTTCTCTAACAATGACACGAAAAACATGTACACTGCAAAAGGGCTGTTATAAGCAGGGGATCGACAACAAAATCGGATTGGTGTCTGGACACTCTCAAGAAGATTCTATTTTTTTTAACTGAAAAAGTTTTGAATTATTTTCTACATCTTCTTGTTCATATGATTGGCATATGAACGAAATTTTTTGAACACAATCTGATCGTAGAGACAAACTGTTCTCTGTTCTGGCTTCCTATTTTCTTAAAGCTTCACTACTCGTAGAGATTTCTCCTCCCGTTCACAATGTCCTCAGATGTTGCTTTTATTAACAGGGTCGATTTTGTGTCGTGAGGAGTTGTTCTTTTTCTAGCGTCACTTCTAAGTACAATTGAGATTTTTGTGGTTCATTAATAGGGTTTCGACTGATCATTTTCTCGTTTTCATCTCGCTTGTTCACAAATATAGCTAGCAAGTCCACTTCGTTTTCCATGGGTTCTATGTCGTACATCCTCACTGCACCATTGAAAGCTGTCTCTTTTTGCGAATGATCGGCTTACGGACAATTATTTTTTAACACTTTCCGATCGTAGAGACACATATTCGTCTCTGTTATGGCTCCCTATTTTCTTTAGGCTGCTATACTGCATGTCCCTTTAAGACTCGTAAAGATTTCTTCTCCAGTCCACAAGGTCATCAGATGTTTTCTGTGTTAACAGGGTCTTTTTTTGTCACGAACAGCCTTTCTTTTTCTAGCGTCACTTCTAACGACAACTTAGCTTTTGGGTTTCATCAATTTTATCAACTTCTCTTTTGGGGTTCATCAATTTTGATCAAGCTTTTGGGGTTCTAGTTGATCAATTTCTCGATTTCTTCTCGCTTATTCACAAACAGAGCTAGCAAGTCCGCTTCGTTTTTCATGGGTTTTGTGTCGTAAACCCTCACTACACCATTGAAAGTCGTCTGAGTAGTTTGTTTGGTAGTTTGTGAATGATTGCTTATTGTAGTAAACGGTAAAATGGCTGTCAATATCCCAAACCCGAAAATTAAAAAAAAAAAACATTAAAAATTTTGATTAATTCAGAGAACGTGTTATGAAAAAAATGGAGCTGTTTTACTAAGCAAACAAGGTTTTTATCTAATGAGATATCAACTTTAGTTTAAATTATTTTATTGACAGCTTTGAAATGGCTGCAGAAGAATTTGTTTTAGTTCTGAAACTTATGTACATCAGAGAATATAGGCTGCGGTCTGATATAGGCTGAACATTCGAGCCTGAACTTTTGAAGACTACTCCAGCTAATTTCGTAGCAGTAAAATGGTGCGCACAACCTAGGATAAAAATTTGGTGACTAATTTGTCGAAACTCTTAAAAGACGCAAGCAAGAAGGAGTGAATCACACTTGAGATACAAATTGTGATAATCCTCCAAATTCTGACAATGGAGCTCTCCAAAAAGTTGCCTTGCATGTTCCAGACCCGTTTCTGAAGCTGCAAGTTTTCCTCTATTTAAAACATTGGACCAATGCTGCATTAGAGGCAGTTATTTTTCTGCAAATTTTTCTCTATTAACCATGTATGAATATGGGTAGAAACATTTTTGTCGTATCAGACATCGTTGGTCCTCTGCCTCGTTTGCAAACAAAATCGTTTAAAATCGACATTTTCTGCACTGTTAGATTATCAACTAACTTTTATATTGAAGAGTTTAAGGAATCTGGGATACACGAAAACTTTTTGATCAGTTCCGTTCTTCCTCTTTATAGTTTTAATTAGCACTTCAATGCTTAACGATATATATTTTTCGTCGGTGCTGGGTATACGCTCATTGTCCAGGCTTGCTCGCGTTCATGCATTGCGAGACAAATGTGGTGAAGGTCATAGCTCAGGATTTTATGTGCAATGACTGGGGTAAAATCACCAGTTCGTCTTGCTAGATTGCATTTTTCGTGTGCCCGTCCCAGAAAATTTCCGGAAACAGACAATAGTCAAGACTTTTTTGTGCTCTTTTGTTAAATGTATACAGAAAATCCAACATCTTGTGGTGTTTCTCGGTTAAACGATTCTTGACTTCACAGGAAACGAGGAAACCTTTGCTTTTGATCTTATATATCTCTCGCTTCTTGATGCAACTGGTTGAGAAACTTTTTCATGCACTGATCAGAGCTGTCATAGTAAAAAAAAAAAGAGCTGTGATTTTGCGTGTTCAATTACAGTCAATGAGCATCCACAAGCTTCATTCTTTTGATCAACTCGGGTTGATGATCAAGATAAAGATTATCAGGGCAACAATGTACAGGTTTTAGAAAAGATTCAAAGTCGAAATAAGTGTTACAAACCACAAGTCCTTTTTCTTAACGGTTGATACTTTTTCTGCTGAAGGCATGACCACTAGGGCGTGTTTGTGATCCTTACAATACTGGATGTAGTGCTCATGAGATTCATCGCTCCAACTAATGTGAAAACAAATTCGATATAATTGCGCGATGCATATATCCTTTGATTTCACAGGTCTTTTTTAGCAAATCTGTTACAAGTACATAGTGATGCTTTGCAGGCTCTTATATGAGAAATAGGTCCAAATTAAGTCAATATAAGATGATCCACGGATTGGATTCAGATTCTTGGATTACATATTGCAAAACTCAACCGCTTCCATAGGATGCAAAATTCTCAAAAACAGCTTGCGCTTTTTCGACCATTTAAAAAATTTCTAATCCCAAGCTCATCGCCAGTTTCATGGCGGAGTTTGCATTAATGTGAATCCGCTTCCCGGCTCTACATTACTAGAATCGATTATTGCTCTAGGTTTCACCAAACGCAACTTAGCGCTGAGCTGAACTTTTCGTTGTCCTTCTGCAACACGTTTCGTTATGCGTTTTTGAATTTAATCTTTTTTGTCTTGCATAAAGTGCAAAAAATCAATCGACTGATAATCGTTCATTTGTTGGTTCCGCCAATCACGTATGTCTCAAAAAACCAAAAAAAAGAGACATTTTTTTTGAAGACTTGCGCTGTTGATTTCGGCTACATCAGCAGCACGCACATTACCGAGACCAGCATCAGCGACGGCACTTCTAGTAGCTAAGTCAGCAGAGGCAGCTCTCATAACAGGTAGACCATGGGTTGTTAATAAATTAGTTGAAAAATTTTTTGGCGGTTGAAAGCCCAAATGACAATAGTCACAAACACCGCCAAGTTGACCATGGTTGTGAAAAGTAAAATTTTGTGAATTTGAGAGCATTCGAGCTGAGAATTAACACTCATTGCATCAATAAACATCAAGGTTATTTTCAACAAATTCTTTGTCACGCTCATGGCGACTTCTTTTGCTCTTGTTTGCATGTCAGTAAGCAAAAATTGCATTTGAACAATTTTTGAAAATTGTTAAGCAATTGATTACTAGAAAGAAGTAAAGTCGAGTGACCTCAAAGTAAAATGAGATACAACAGAAAGTAGGAAAACATAACTGTTCGTCTACCAATTGCAGACAAAATGGTTTGTGTTTTGAGCGTGCAGTTTTGATTTTGAACTAACTTTCCCGCCAAAATTTGAAAAAATTTCAAACATCCCACTTTATTGTACATGCTGAATTTTATTGGTTCACATAGTTTGATTAACGTGAGCTATATAGGTAGTTTTACTTATATGATGAAACTCATTTTAAAATGACTGGATCAGAGTCCGTGATCACGGAAATGATTTCAAAATTGTTTATTCAGCTTTGAGTTTCACATTTCAAAACTTAAGTCACGAAGTATAAAATACTTCGAAATTACAATTCTAGACTGAGCTTACCTAAAAAATTATCTGAGCATGTGGTTTTTAAATATAATGTTTGAACAAGCTAGTACTTTGTTTGAACACCAGTTTTTGATATAAAAATATCAAAAGACTTATTCAATGACAGATAGATTTGTTAAACCAATTACTTATTCTTTGTTATCTTTTTTTGAAAAAAAAGATACAACATTTCCTTATCTGGTTACTGGATATAACGGAGGGTTTTTTAAAATTTTCCGGTATAAAAAAACTGGGCGACTCGAATCTAATATCAAAGAAATGTCATCAAATTTTTATGATTTTAACAAAGGTGGGTTTGTTGTTTAAAGAAGGAATAAGGGTTTTAGCGTTCTCCTCCAAAACTATTGTGAAATCTTGTCATCTTTTGAAAGCTAAATTTTGTGAAACTACATAGAGGTTGTAGTTAAGTGTCTGTGCTATAGATGTTTATGACCAAATGACAATAGTCACAAACACCGCCAAGTTGACCATGGTTGTGAAAAATATAATTTTGTGAATTTGACAGCATTCGAGCTGAAAATAAACACTGATTGCATCAATTAACATCAAGGTTATTTTCAACAAATTCTTTGTCACGCTCATGGCGACTTCTTTTGCTCTTGTTTGCATATGTCAGTGAGCAAAAATTGCATTTGAACATTTTTTGAAAATTGTTAAGCAATTGATTACTAGAAAAAAGTAAAGTCGAGTGACCTCAAAGTAAAATCAGATACAACAGAAAGTAGGAAAACATAACTGTTCGTCTACCAATTGCAGACAAAATGGTTTGTGTTTCGAGCGCGCAGTTTTGATTTTGAACTAACTTTCCCGCCTAAATTTGAAAAAATTTCAAACTTCCCACTTTATTGTACATGCTGAAATTTATTGGTTCACATAGTTTGATTAACGTGAGTTATATAGGTAATTTCACTTATATGATAAAACTCCTTTTAAAATGACTGGATCAGAGTTCCGTGATCACGGAAATGATTTCAAAATCGTTTATTCAGTTTTGAGTTTCACATTTCAGTTCTTAAGTCACAAAGTACGAAATACTTCGAAATTACAACTCTAGACTGAGCTTACCTAAAAGTTTATCTGAGCATGTGGTTTTACATATAATGTTTGAACAAGCTAGTACTTTGTTTGAACACCAATTTTTGATATAAAAATATCAAAAGACTTATTCAATCACAGATAGATTTGTTAAACCAATTAATTTTTGTTTGTTATCATTTTTTAGAAAAAAGATACAACATTCCCTAATCTGGTTACTGGATATAACGGAGGGTTTTTTAAAATTTTCCGGTATAAAAAAACTGGGCGACTGGAATCTACAATCTAGGAAAGGTCATCAAAATTTTATTATTTTAACAAAGGTGGGTTTGTTGTTTAAAGAAGGAATAAGGGTTTTAGCGTTCTCCTCCAAAACTATTGAGAAATCTTGTCATTTTTTGAAAGCTAAATTTCGTGAAACTACATAGAGGTTGTAGTTAAGTGTCTGTGCTATAGATGTTAAACAAATTACCATTTTTCTACTAGAAATATCCCACTTTCTTTTCTTATTAAAAAAACTTTTTGGGCTTGAAATGTTGATCTCTAAAAAATGCGTAGCTTGGCGAGGACAACAAAATAAATGGTCGGAAGACTATATTCGGACTTTGTAACAAAAAGTCATAAAATTGGCATAGGAAAAGGCTTTGTCAAAAAATCGAGTCTGTCTCTCTTCAAAAGGCGGTCTGAACATAGTCGTGCGATATGTCAAATTGCTTCTCTCAACCATTTATTCAATTTTGTAAACAATTTCGAAGAATATAGGACCTCATGACTACTAGATTTTTTCGAGATTTGAAAATTTCAATTTTTTTTGTATTTTGATTAACGACTTGTCCAACAATCGCTTATAGAGTGTTTCTTTGCATTCTCCTTTTCATAGCAACTTGATAAGTGAGGCATTAGGAGGCAGACAATTTTAATTGAGAAGCTTTTTATACAACAGAAAACAAAAAGAGAGCTATTAAAACTCAAACTCAGTTTCAAAATTAAATTTTAACAGTAAATTAACAAAAAATGAAAATCAAACAATCTTAATCTGAGTTTCGAAGTTAGATAACATTCAAACACTCCTGCGCTTTTTCCACTGTTTTTAGTTTTGCTTTTCCTGTGGCGCTAGACATCAAGAAAGGGTGAAGCTTTCCATGCGTTACTCACTGTTGCTACATGGGTGCACGTTGGAGTTGAACAATGTTGTTCATCACGCCTTGGTGACACTGCACGAGAAGGATAAGTTTTCGGGAAATTTATTAATGGTGACTCAATCTGCTCGATTCC